>NC_089495.1:202366096-202675471 GCF_036850765.1 Saccopteryx bilineata
ATGATTTCTAAATTCTCTTCCAGACTTAACATTCTGCAACTCTGTGGGCGTCTGAAAAGCTAGCCTTGTGTTAAATCCCAGAGCTTGTGTTCTGTTTATTTAGCAGTTCATCATTCTCTGTCTTATTTCTGTTCCCAGACACAAACAGGGTTTTGCCCATCGATCCATCCGTTTTGTTGTGGCCTGCTAGCTTCTACGTAGTATTCTGTGCCTAGCCTCTAGGCACTGGAAATGCAAAGATAATGAAGGCACTGTCCCTGACTTCCAAATCTAGAAGAAGACACATATGTTTAAACAGGTGATTATGGTAGAGATTATGGTACTTAAAATTTGCTGAAAAGACCTGGAGGAGGAAAGCTTGGGGTAGGTGACATTCAGGCTGTGTCTTTTCAGATAAGTGTGGCCAGACAGGAAGAGCGTCCCTGGCAGGGAAGCAGTGCGGGTGAAGGCAGAGTGATAGGAGAGGACCAAGCCTGCTGGCCTCCACCTGGGGCATTTCCCCTTCTGTTCCTGCGGTGGTGAAAGCACACTCTCTATCCACACTGACTCCACATGAGTATCCAGTATTCACACTCACTGACTCAGAGGTCTGCAAAGTAACATATTTTGTCTAAGTCCTGGCCACCTGTAGATCTTCTTCCCTGTTTCTTTTCTTTTTCTTTCTTTTTATTCTTTTCCAAGTAAGGGGAGAGGAGACAGTAAAACAGACTCCTGTATGCGCCCGACCAGGATCCACCTGGTAACCCCCATCTGGAGCCCATGCTCTGCCTATCTGGGGCCATGTTTGCAACCAAGCTATTTTTAGCACCTGAGTCAGAGACTCCACAGAATCATCCTCAGTCCCTGGGGCTGATGCGCTCTAAACAATCGAACCATGGCTGTGTGTGTGTGTGGGGGGGAGGTGGTTCTCCAGACGGTCACTTTTCCTGTGTGCCCTGTCTGAGAATCAAACCCAGGACTTCCACATGCCGGGCCGATGCTCTACCACTGAGCCAATTGTCCAGGGCTTTCTTCCCTGTTTCTTAAGGGGTCTTCAGACTCAATTTCACCAAATATCTAAAGAGCCTTGGTCAAGATTTGGGTTTTCTCCATAGCATCAGCTTAGTTTGGGCTCTCACAAATGCCCTCTCGTTCTCGTTTTAGTTACATAAAAATATTAGCAACGTAAAATTTTACAAGTGATCAGCATAGCACAAACTAAATTTCTAACCTTTGACTAGAAACATATATGGAAGGCTTTGTGTTTGAAAGTGCCCCCTTCCCAGCCTCCTAGCCTTCATGAGAGGTCATTGTATAGTTCTTTCCATGGTCACTGTTCTCTTCCCTTTTACTGGAGGGCAAAACTAGGGCAGAGAAATAATTTTTATTCACTTCTGAAAGGTTACAGTAATAAAGAAACTCTTGTTAACATCAGAGAACGTTGCAGCCAAGAGTTTTCACAGTCTGGCATTGTTTATTTTACATGTAATTTGGAACCTTCTGCACTCTTAAAATATTGGCACAAAAATGTTTTAACTGTTGAAGTACTTCATTGCACAGCAGTAGTGTGGTGTCAGAGGGGCAGCAGGGCTCTGGAGAGCCGTTTTCCCTGTTCCTGTTGGAGAGAAAAATGGTATAAGCGTGTGTGTGTGTGTGTGTGTGTGCGCGCGCGCGCAAGCATGCATGCATGTCCGCTTGTGCACACGTGTGTGTGCATTCACGTTCGCTCGTGTGTTTATGAACCTCTCTGCATTTAGAATTAAGAAGTTGGTCCTGATGAACTTACATGTTTTTCTTTAACAGTGAGAATGGTATAGCAGTCCCGCTTCCCTGTTGCCATGTTGCCGGAAAGTACAGTGCTTCTCTTATTTGATGTTATTCCTTATCCCCTTTGTGCCTCACACGCACTTTATCGTTTCACTGTTTCTTGTTACTTCTGTTGTGGTTGAGACGTGTACTATGGGCCAGACTCTGTGCCAGGCATCTCTCAGACAGCGTCTCATTGAATTTAACAGGTTGCCTCGTTACAGAGGCGAGTGTCCCCATTTTGCAGCTGAGGAACACTGAGGGGCAGAAAAGTCCCAAGGACCTGGCGGTGGCCACCGTAGTAAGTCACAAGTCTATGTCTGACTGATTTTTAAAATTTTTGCTATTTTGGCCTCACTACATACGTGCCTTTTATTGTGAGCCAACTTGAACCTATTTTTGGAAGTAAGTTGAATATGAATAATGAATGAGCAAGCAAACTAATGACTAAGCCATCCACCGATAGGAGCAAGGTCGCCTGTGTTAGTCAGGTAATAGTACGCAGAATATGGAGCAGCGAGTGCAGGACCCCTCAGCCCCTCTTTGCCCAGAGAGAGCCCTGTTCCCTTTTGGAAGACACTTACCTTTGGCTTCTTGACCCATAGGAACAGTCCCTGTGATGGAGGATCCAAATTAGTACGTTTATGTGATTTTGGACCAGGGAAACAGCCCTTTCCCCCCATATTTAGTGAGGGCTCCCTTTCTGTTCTCCTCTAAGATGTGGGTATTTGGTACTAAAATGTCCAAAGGCCAGCACTTAGTTTCCCAAGTAGTTATTTCCTATCACATGAGCTTTGGAGCCAGGGAGACCTGGGTTCTGACCCCAGCTCTGCCGTAGTTGGCCTGGAGATCCTGGGCAAGTCTCTCTACCTCTCGTTGTCCCCGTTCCTTCTTCTGTAACACACGCCACGCGCAGTGTGTGGCTTAAACAGTAGGATGCTTGTAAAGACTTAGCACATCGCCTGGCACACTTTTGGCGCCTGATAAATTGGGCACTGTATTAGACCTTTTCTGTGGCACCTGACAAAGGCTGCCTTATTCATAATGATTTATGTATACGTCTGTCAGGCCCCGCTGGATTCTGGCTTTCTAGAGGACGGAGATCGTTATCTTTCATCCTCGTGTCCCCTGTGCTGCCTGGCTTGGGTCACGGGCATAGCAGGCACTCGGGCGATGCTGGCCGGCTCTCTCGGGATGACTTGGACAGAGCAGGGCGGGCACGAATGTTTTAGTTTCTCCATCTGAACCTGGGGACATAGTAACCCCTTATTTTGAAGCCTTTGAGGACAATTTAAAACGATATGTGTGAAGTGTTTGGAGCCCTTTGAAAGGAGGGTACTGGGGGAAATTAATGGTGTTTTTGCTGTTCTTGGGAAAGCCCTTTGTGGTTCCCAGCGAATAAATTACTTGGAGTGAGTTTTCTAACACCTCCTACTCTGCTCTGCTCACTGAGACTTTTTTTTTTTAATAACTGCTTTAATGCTTCTTTGCTCTGGCTTATAAAGATATATATTTTTGGTTTTGGACTTTTGACCCCTTTCTGCTCCCAAGAGAGAAATTTCTATCAGAATAATAAAAGGTGTAAACTGTGTGTGTTGCCCCTTTTCTGGGCCTGAGCAGCTCAGCTGCTGGGGTTAAGAATCAGCAAGCCTGTGGTTTATGCCTGCTTTCGGGAGGAGTCGGGGATGGTTCCCATCAAGTGCCCAGTGGCCTTCCCGGTGTCGCCCACACTGTTCCTTTGCATCCCTGCCCCATGCCCATTTGCTAAGTTTCTCCAGCTCTCAAGTGAACCCTGTTGTCTTTGGTGTGTGGGGTTTGTGTATTTATGGCCATACCTCTCCTCTTTCAAAGACAGAAAATGTTTATAGTCTGTTGTGCTTTAGGTCCCGAGCGGTGCCACCGGCCAGAGGAAGAGCCTTCGTCTAGAGGAGATGGCGGGGGTGGGGAGCTGAAAGCCACTTACTAGTCTCGGAGCCAGAAGAGTAGGGACTCTTCTAGTGACTTGGTTCCACTGTTGACCAGCAGGCTCAGGTGCAGAGCTGGACCAGGTTATTTCTCAGGACCCTTCCAGCTTGGCAAGAAATCTGTGAGAGAAGAATATTCCAACCCATGTAGAATTTGCAAGAGTGAATAGCAGTTTGCCAGACTAGCTGTTTGTCTCTAAGCCGCTCTTGCCCTGGGCCTATTGGGCTGGGATGACTGGCTGCCTCCCTGTGTCCGCACTCAGAGGCCCAGGAGAGACTGATGGTGTGGGGTCATATGTGGAGCTCAGAACATGCTAGCGTTGTCTGGTCTGAAGCAGTGGGTGCACATAGATGTCAGAATCCCACCTGGTGGTGACCCCTGGGCCTGTGTAATAGAAGTCCAGACTGCTCTGGCTGATGGCAGGAAGTCCCAGTCGTGGCTAGACCTAGCTGGTCAGAATTACAAAGCGGTCAGTGTTTATATATATTTTATGTACTTAAAGTGGCCTGCAATCTTCTAGAAGCTTGACGGCCACAATGATGGCCTCTTTCCAATTGAGGACACTTCATTCTGGCCAGAAAAATGGCTCGTTTAGTGACATATTACAGCAGAGCAGAGGCCAAACTCACCGCTGATTCATCCTGTTGCTTTTCCATTCCATCACACTGTCACCTTTGCCGTCCCCTCGAGCTGCCACACACGCCCTCCATTTGTATTTGTCTTACAGACCTTTTCTGACCTTTCTCTCTGAAGGTCAGTTCCAGTGTCCAGCACAGTGCTTAGCACATAATAGGTTATCAAATGTTAGTGAATGAGGGGCTGAACTCAGTCTATTCCTGACACATTTTCTAGAGGCAATTCTCTATCGCTGCCTTCCCTGATTAAGTAATTAATGCTGAATTGTTAATGGATGCCGATAGGATAATGGTTTAATGGTCTCAGATAACACCTGCATTATAATGAGGGCTTTCTGTAAAGTCACGAATTCTAGAAAAGGTGTGATTGCAGTAGCACTTTGAGGAGCCCTTGAGGTGATGCCCCGCACTCTGTGTCCTCCCACAACGTGGGCAGTTGCCCACCTTTCTCCTGTGGCTTAAACCCTTCCCTGGGCACTGCCAGAGAAGGATGGATGGCTTCTGCGAACGTCTGGATGGCTACATGAAGAGGTGCTGGTAGCTCAGGGGTCAGACCTAGGGCACAGTAGAGCCAGACGCTGAGTGCAGCTGCCCCGCGTGTGCTGTGTTTCCGGGCCCATTGGGGAGGCAGCTGGAACGCCTTCGTCCCTGTCATTTCCCTGAAATGCTGGGTGAGCGACCCTGTGGGGTTGGTTAGAACTGAGGGGGCCTGGCAGAAAGGCGGGACTTCTTTCTCCATGTCATCTGTTCAGCTGACCTCTTCCGAGTGGTGGTGATAGTTGCCATAAGTGACTTTGGTCCTTTGGTCCTCAGAAGAGCAGGAGAGACTACAAAGCATCCTTCTTTGAAACAACGACTGGCAGGCCTCAGTTGCTTACCTGTGCACAGGTCCAGCCTCATCGAGACTCCCTGTCAGCTGCTGCCCTGGTCCCCCCGCCACTCAACGCTCCGGGTCTCAGATCCGTCCTGCAGATCATCCGGCAGCTGGGCTCCTCTGCCTGTACACTGACCGCTATGTGAGGTACCCAGCGTGCAGAAACCCACCATGGCTCCCTGGGGCCAGCTGGGTGGGCACCGTCCCCCTTCACCTGTCCTCATGGCTCTCTGGCTCACCATCACTCCTGTCTCTCTGCCTGCAGAACTTTTCTCCCAGTCTCTGCCTGTCCGCACCCTACTAATTCCTCCTGCAACCTTCCCGAATCATTCCAGATCTTACATGTGCGTCTTTTTCTACCCATATGATAATTTATTTATTTATTTTTTTTTTTTTTCTGAAACTGGAAACGGGGAGAGACAGTCAGACAGACTCTCGCATGCGCCCGACCGGGATCCACCCGGCACGCCCACCAGGGGCGAAGCTCTGCCCACCAGGGGGCGATGCTCTGCCGCGACCAGAGCCACTCTAGCGCCTGGGGCAGAGGCCAAGGAGCCATCCCCAGCGCCCGGGCCATCTTTGCTCCAATGGAGCCTTGGCTGCGGGAGGGGAAGGGAGAGACAGAGAGGAAGGAGAGGGGGAGGGGTGGAGAAGCAAATGGGCGCTTCTCCTGTGTGCCCTGGCCGGGAATCGAACCCGGGTCCCCCGCACGCCAGGCCGACACTCTACCGCTGAGCCACCCAGCCAGGGCCCCCATATGATAATATATTTCTTAAGTGCAGGGATCATGGGCGTCCTCAAGTAACCTCCTCAGGGCCTTGCACAGAGCAAGACCCATTGTAAGCACCCAGGAAGTGCTTCTTGATTGGCTTTAACCACTTGCTTCGTTGTATTGCAAGGGCTTCAAGGAAAGAGCAGCATGAAGTAAAGACACAGACAACAGTACAGTGATGACCAGAGGGAAAGGGGGTGGGGACAGCTGGGAGAGGGTACATGGGAGATAGATGGTGACAGGACACTAGACTTGGATGGTGAGCCCACATACAGCATATGGATGATGTATTATAGAACTGTACACTTGAAACCTATGTAGTTTTATTTACCAATGTAACCCCAATAAATTCAGTAAAAAAATTGACATAGGTATTGAGACATCTCTGCTAGGTATATGGTAAAGCATTTTCTGAATAATGTTTTCTTGACTAGTTTTCCTCACTGGTCCCCTTGGTCCTGTCATCCAGCGTGGGGGTGCGGAGCAGAGCGGCGTGTGTGCAGGCATGAGGCCTCCCATTCTCCCTCTGCGTCGTCAGAAGGTGTCACTCAGCACCTGCTCTGTGCCAGGCGCTGGGCTGCGGGTACAGATAGGACCAACATGTGGCCTTGCCCGCCAGGCGTTTACAGTCAGTCTTCCTTCACTGTCCGTGGTTTGTCCCCGAGCAGTTTCTCCTGCTTTCTTATCAGAGCTTGTCTGCTTCGGGCAGCAGCAGGTTCTCAGCCTCTCCTCACCTCGGCACACCCCAGTCCTGGGCAGTTCTCATTGTAAGGACCTTGAATGACAGGATTAGGGTGCTTGCACTAAATTATCATCTAGCATTCTATATATACTACTCACAAAAATTAGGGGATATTTCAAAATGAATATGAAGCACTTAACAAAAGAAGCATTTGATTTGTTTTTATTAAACAAGAACATCAGAAAAACAAACGGCCTGACCAGATGGTGGCGCAGTGGATAGAGCGTCGGACTGGGATGCAGAGGACCCAGGTTCGAGACCCGAGGTCGCCAGCTTGAGCGCAGGCTCATCTGGTTTGAGCAAAGCTCACCAGCTTGGACCCAAGGTCGCTGGCTTGAGCAAGGGGTTACTCGGTCTGCTGTGGCCCCCAGGTCAAAGCACATATGAGAAAGCAATCAATAAACAACTAAGGTGTCTCAACGAAAAACTAATGATTGATACTTCTCATCTCTCTCCGTTCCTGTCTGTCTGTCCCTATCTATCCTTCTCTCTGACTCTCTGTCTCTGTAAAAAAAAACAAACAAAAACAAAAACAAAAACAAACGACAAATCAAAGAAAGTTGTTCAATTATGCAAATAAGATGCAAAACCAACTTTTATTTTTATTGGCGAACATGCACTGTACAAAAGGCTGGAAGTACTGGAGTATCTCCACGTCCCCCTGATTTTTGTGAGCCTAGCTATTTTGCTTACTGTGTCCCTTCCTCCCCTTCCTAGAATGTAAGCTCCAGGAGGTCAGGGTATCTTTTGTTGATTGCTGGAGCCCCAGCCCCTGGAACGGGCTTGGTGCGTGATTAGCAAGGAGCGTACATTTGTTGAACGATGGAGGCATTATTGAATTGTTTTCCTCTGGGTCTAGCAGCATTATTAGTTTGTATGGCTCTATTAAGGACCACTTCACTCACTCATTTATTTGTTCAAGGGTCATATTTGTCCCTCACCATGTTCTAATCCCTAAATACTGTTGGTAGAGTGCACCAGAGAGATGTGATCTTACTGGGATCACAGTCTAGTTTATGCAAAGAAGAGAAATGAAGTTGACTCTCTCCTAGGTGAAGTTGCAAACTAAATAGATGAAGAAATAAGATATGAATTCACCTGGGTGTTTTTCCCTGCAGACTTCCTAGAGAAACTGGCCCAGAGCAGGGCCGAGAGTGAAGGTAGGATGACATAGTAATCTAGCCAGCCTTCAGGCACTGCAGGGAGGGGTGGAGACTGGCAGGCTGCTTCTCAGGTGGAGGAGGGGCTTGGGTTTGTAAACTCCTTTCTAAGGCAGCATTGCAGTGATTGGGGCTTAGATTCACACCAGCCATGTGACCTGGGGGAAGGGCCTTGCTCTCTGTTCTTTAGTTTCCTCACTATAAAATAGCTGTAGTGCCCGCCGCACTTTACAGCATTGTGAAGGTTAAATTAAATGAGCTGTCATGTTTGGGACTCTGAACAGTGCTTGAAGTAGATAGGTCTTTGCTGCTATTAATTTTATCACTTATTGTTAAGCATTTTTATCTCACATGATAATGTAAAAAGAAAAAGGCATGTCAATTTTGCATCATTTTCATGGAAAAATAGAGATTATTTTTTCAGAGTCACAAGGTGGGGAAATGGAGATTTTTGGGTCAAGAATTTACTTTGATTTCAGAGCATCTATAAGGTCCAAGGGGGACTTGAACACAAGTCACTAGAAAGAACCCCTCTTTAGCAGATACACCATGTTAATTGAGGATTTCTTTTTACTTTAGATAAAATGTTTACCCCTTAAGAAACATTTTACTGAAAAAAGAGGACAAAATGAGTTATCCTATTGAGACAGGGCCACTCTCAGAGCTCACAGGCCAAGGGTCCGTCCCACTTTCAGGGAGTATCTGAATGTTGCTCCTGGCCTCACCCTGGCCTCCTCGTTACTCAGGGAGGAGTGATCACATCGCTCCTGCCCAGAATCCAGGCTTAGCCATTCTCGGCACTTCTGCAGGATCCCGAAAGCTACCAGCTGAATGGCCATTCTCTTTAAGCCTTCAAATAAAAGAATGTTGGACTAGGAATCGGAAGACCTTCCTTCTGTGAATGTCTCAACCATCTCTGAGCTGGGGGATAATTTGGAGAACCTCCCAACCTTTCTTTGTTTCCTCATTCCTGCAGCAGAAAATGCACTTGCTCAGATTTCCACAGGGTCTGAACAGTAGGGCTCTGAACAGTAAGAGTAAGGGAACCACAGTGAAAGACAAGCATTCTTTGACCTGTGGGGAACAATGGAAGTGTCCATTCTACTGTTTGTGACTGGAGACGTCGGTCCAACCTCCTCTGCGTAGCTGAAGTCACCGGTTAACACGTGGGATTCCGGTCCTTTGGGGGCCCATCTCTTCTGTGCCCCTGACTGCAGAGAGAAGAGGCAGGGCTGTTTGATGAAAGGGCTGGGACTCTCAAGGTCAGGATCCTCTGAGAAAACGTTGCTGTCCAGGCAACATGATACCTAACTTGGAATGGCTGAGTGGGAAAGGTCTCTGGCTGGGGTCAGTGAGCTCAGTGTTGCTTTAGGTTGTTTAGATCCTCAGCACCCAGGGCAGTGCCCAGGGTCCATTAGCAGAGAACTCACTAAATTGTCAATTGTCCGTTTTCAGCTCTTTGGCTCGTATATCTGTGCATTTGAAATGGCTGGTATTGATAAGTAACACGCATCCTAGAATTTTTCACTGTCCCCAGACTACCTAAATTTAATTGAAAATCATTACAAAAGCAAAGTTGTGCCTGCAGCATTTCTGCACTCAAGACTGTTGTCATGAGGTCCAGGGTGCAGCTGAGGAGCCTGCGAGTGTCTCTGAAAGCCAAGGTGTGTCGGCATCATCTTGCTGACAGTAGTCAGGTCTCAGGGCTGCAGGTGGAACTCGGAGGTCCTGGAAGGATGATGCGCACTGACCTGTGGTGAACAAATTACTGGGAAAGGGGCGCAGACTCCAGGCCCTGGTGCGCTGTGCTTCTGCGCCACTGGAGACGCCTCCCGGGCACAACCTAAATACACGTCTTGCTCATATTACATCTCATCCAAGTAAGATTTTCCATTACCGCAACCGAGGAGACACCGAGGGCACGGTGACTGCTAACACCCGACAAGACTGGTTGTCTGCGCTTGGTGCTGCCACGGTCACAAAGTCATCAGCTTGTGATTAGACGTCACTGTTGCATCCTTTCTCCAGCCAACAGTCAGGGAGGGTTGATGCTGTGTGGGTCATGGCCTTACCTTCTCTCCTCCACGTCCACCTGATCATCGAATCCTGTTGTTCTCTGTAGACATTTCTCTTGAAAGCATTTTTTCTTCCTCTCTGTTCCTCCTGCCATATATATATATATATATATATATATATATATATATATATATATATACACACACACACACACACACACTATATAATTTTTTTAATTTTTTTTTATTTATTTATTTTACAGAGACAGAGAGAGTCAGAGAGAGGGATAGATAGGGACAGACAGACAGGAACGGAGAGATGAGAAGCATCAATTATTAGTTTTTCATTGCGACACCTTAGTTGTTCATTGATTGCTCTCTCATATGTGCCTTGACCGTGGGCCTTCAGCAGACCGAGCAACCCATTGCTTGAGCCAGCGACCTTGGGTCCAAGCTGGTGAGCCCCGCTCAAACCAGACGAGCCCGCGCTCAAGCTGGAGACCTCGGGGTCTTGAACCTGGGTCCTTCTGTATCCCAGTCCGATGCTCTACCCACTGCGCCACCGCCTGGTCAGGCTATATAATTTTTTTTGATATTTTTCTGAAGTGATAAGCGGGGAGGCAGTCAGACAGACTCCCGCATGTGCCCGACCGGGATCCACCGGCATGCCCACTTGGGGGTGATGCTCTGCCCATCTGGGGCATCGCTCTGCCGCAATCAGAGCCATTCTAGCGCCTGAGGCGGAGGCCATGGAGCCGTCCTCAGCGCCTGGGCCAGCTTTGCTCCAATGGAGCCTTGGCTGCAGGAGGGGAAGGGAGAGAGAGAAAGGAGAGGGGGAAGGGTAGAGAAGCAGATGGGTGCTTCTCCTGTGTGCCCTGGCCGGGAATCGAACCCAGACTTCCGTTCGTCGGGCCGACGCTCCCCAGCTGAGCCCTCCCCAGCCAGGGCTCACTTATATTAATTCAGTTTCTTACCAACTCCCTCCTGAGCCACGGCAGCAGCCTGTTCTGATACACCTGGCTCCGCGTTACTTTATGAAAGTAAGTTCGTCCATGTGTCTTTCCTGTCTTAGAACTCTGTCTTTCCTTCAGGGGATATTTAAGGCCATTTACAATCGCACGCAAACTGCCTTTCCAAGTCTTACCTTTGCTTCTTCCATCATGAGCTCTTTCTTACGAATTTTTCTCCAAAAAGTCTATACTTTCACTTCTGTCTGGTTTTCCACATGCCATTCTTTCCAAATAAAAAGTTAATCTTGTTTACATTTAATACTTCGTATAATAAATGTTGCCTCATCTCTGAGGCCTTTCAGCCCCAGACTTGCCATTGCCGTTTGTTACATACAGTGTGCTAAGTGTTTGTTGGTTTCTTTAAAATTGATTTTAGAGAGAGAGGAATGGGGTGGGGGGAGAGAAAGAAGGAGGGAAACATTGATTTGTTGCTCGTTCATTGGTTGATTCTTGTGTGTGCCCTGACTGGAGGTCAAACCTGCAGCCTTGGCGTGTCCGGACAACACTCTAACCAGCCGAGCTACCCGGCCGCGGCCTGTGCTAGGTGTTTCAGTCATCTGTGTGTAGTGTGTCTTTCACATGAGATTACAAACTTCTTGAGGACAGGTACTATGCTTTATTCATCTTTTACCTCCAGCATGTACCACAATGCCTAGCATATATATAGTAGGCACTCAATATATGCTTATTAAACATGTATAAGGCAATGTAGAATTCTGTACCCAGTTAGTTTGTGGTCTAATAAGGACCATCAATGACTTCATGATGTTACTGCTCAGACTGGGGTCAGTATCCTAAGAGAGGCTTTAATACATACAGTCACAGATTGGAATACTTGTGGAAAAGAATCATTTGTAATTGGAATTTTCTTTTGTGGTAAAATGTATCATTTTAACCATTTAAAAGTGTACAGTTTGGTGGCATTACATACAGTCACAATATTATATAAACATCACCACTATCGATTCCCCAAACTTTTAGCATTTTTAACTGCAATACCGGGTTGATGCGTGGAGTGGACGGAGCAAGCCCCTATTCCATTTTTTTTTAGCATTTTTAACAAAAACTTTGTACCCGCTAAATAACTTCAGAGAGTTAGTTGTCTGTTGTCTCGTTAGAGAGACCAGTGACTGAGAAAAACTCAGTTGTCCACGTTGTTTTCTTACCTTTTCAATCTCAGAGTTCTGTTCAAGCAGAAGCTCTCCTTTCTACCTCAGACTGCTGTCTTAGCCGTCTGACTCCAAATCTAGAACTCTTGCAGATGGCAGGAATGGAACTAAAGGTGGGCTCAAAACTTACTTCATGGAAGAGGTTGATTTGAGAGGGTGTAGGGCAGGGGTCTCAAACTCGCGGCCCGCGGGCCGCATGCGGCCCGCGGAACAATTTTGTGCGGCCCGCAGACTAATCCATGAAGTTCAAAATATTTTGGATAAAATTAAGTAAACCTAGGGGCCTACTTGTATTTTTCATTTCTCTAGCATCTTAGCTAGATATTAGCTTAGTTAACAGCAGTTGTGATGCGAACTACAGTTTCTGGTCGTTTTGTGACACTGAGTAAACTGCATGTACGATTGTGCTTGTTGTACTGATTTTTTTTTGTTTTCAACTGCAGTGAGAAAAGTGTTGCGTAACAGTTGCCTTTTGTAGACCTAGTGCGGCCTGCTGAACGGCTGTGATCTTGCTCTGCGGCCCACATGCTGAGTTGAGTTTGAGACCCCTGGTGTAGGGTTTCAGAGGCCGTGTGAGGACAGACTAAAAGGACAGGAGTTGGGCCTCCTCAGGCTAGAGTTGTGTTTGAACACCAAAAAGACAGCAGCAGCACATACACAGACTTGCTCAACCCTCCCCCAAGGGTTGCCTGAAATTTGTAAAAGTGCATGGGTAAATACAGGAGGTCATAATGACAGGAAAATAGGTCTATTGTTTCATTCTTCAGTCGTGTGTGGAGCAGGGCGCCATCTTTGCCCTCAAGGAGCTCAGAGTCTAATGCAGCCAGGGAGTGAGGCACGACCTATAAACAGATGATTAAAATACTGCCATTAGCCTGACCAGGTGGTGGCGCAGTGGATAGAGCGTCAGACTGGGATGCGGAGGACCCGGGTTCGAGACCCCGAGGTCGCCAACTTGAGCGCAGGCTCATCTGGTTAGAGCAAAAGCTCACCAGCTTGGACCCAAGGATGCTGGCTCGAGCAAGGGGTTACTCAGTCTGCTGTAGCCCCACAGTCAAGGCGCATATGAGAAAGCATTCAATGAACAACTAAAGTGTCGCAATGCACAATGAAAAACTAATGATGGATGCTTCTCATCTCTCCGTTCCTGTCTGTCTGTCCCTGTCTATCCCTCTCACTGACTCTCTCTCTGTCTCTGTAAAAAAATAAAATAAATAAATAATAATAATCTTTAAAAAAATAAAAATAAGGCCCTGGCCGGTTGGCTCAGCGGTAGAGCGTCGGCCTGGCGTGCGGGGGACCCGGGTTCGATTCCCGGCCAGGGCACATAGGAGAAGCGCCCATTTGCTTCTCTACCCCCCCTCCTTCCTCTCTGTCTCTTTCTTCCCCTCCCGCAGCCAAGGCTCCATTGGAGCAAAGATGGCCTGGGCGCTGGTGATGGCTCCTTGGCCGCTGCCCCAGGCGCTAGAGTGGCTCTGGTCGCGGCAGAGCGATGCCCCGGAGGGGCAGAGCATCGCCCCCTGGTGGGCAGAGTGTCGCCCCTGGTGGATCCCGGTCGGGCGCATGCGGGAGTCTGTCTGACTGTCTCTCCCTGTTTCCAGCTTCAGAAAAATACCAAAAAAAAATTAAAATAAAATAAAAATTAAAAAAAATAAAATACTGCCATTAGTTTCCTGGTGGAAGTATGAAAAATCACATGAAGGCAGAAGCAGCAAGCTTTGGAGAACTTGAAAGCCTTCACAGAAAATGAGGTGATGCCTCTTCTGTAGAAGGGGATCATAATACCCCCTTTTTATGTTTACTGTGAAGATGAATGAGATCTCACATATAAAGCTTTTAATAATACAATTGCTAACACATGGTAGACATTCAACTGTTAGCTCATGTTATTTTGTTGTGGAGAGATTTTATTGAACTGATGAATGACAGTATGCCCACTGATTGCAAGTAGCAGAGATTAACTTTGCTGACTTAAGCAAACAAGGGAATGAATGAATTGGAGAATAACAGAGCTCCCAGGATGGAAAGGAGAGTTTAACAACAAGCCTCGGAGAGGAAAGTTACAAGGAAGCTTGGGGATCCTAGAATTAGAACAGACCTTAGTATAGTCTCTTTGGGAGACACAGTTCCGTTCCTACAACAATGATGTAACCCGAATTTTGGTGTAAATTGAAACACATCCTAGCCTAAGTCACTTACTTATCCTAACACATTTGTAAAATCATCATCTAGAACATAAAAACACACCTAAGCCACAGAAAAGAAGACTGTGTATTCTTCCACTGCACACAGCCAAACTAGTTCACCCACGTGGTCCATAAGTACGATGCTAATGGCGTAAGCTGAAACACTCACATCTCAATTTTTTTTTTTTGTATTTTTCTGAAGTTGGAAACAGGGAGGCAGTCAGACAAACTCCTGCATACACCCGACCGGGATCCACCCGGCACGCCCACCAGGGGGCGATGCTCTGCCCATCTGGGGCGTTGCTCTGTTACAACCAGAGCCATTCTAGCACCTGAGGCGGAAGCCACAGAGCCATCCTCAGCACCCGGGCCAACCCTGCTCCAATGGAGCCTTGGCTGCAGGAGGGGAAGAGAGAGACAGAGAGGAAGGAGAGGGGGAGAGGTGGAGAAGCAGATGGACACTTCTCCTGTGTGCCCTGGCCGGGAATCAAATCTGGGACTCCTGCATGCCAGGCTGACGCTCTACCACTTAGCCTACCAGCCAGGGCACGTCTCAATTTTAAAGTTTTCATGGGAGTGCACGTCGTAAACTTGAAATGTCGTATGTCAAGACTTGGAACCTGAGGACCCCTGTATGTGAAAATAGTATCGAATCAGGTGCATGTAAGCTCATTGTCACTACTATTGTCATAATTATCGGCAGTCCACGTCTTCAGTGGAGGCCCCCAGAATTGTTTCCTTTAGGACAGGGGTCAGGAACCTTTTTGGCTGAGAGAGCCATGAACGCCACATATTTTTAAAATGTAATTTCGTGAGAGCCATACAACGACCCGTGTACTTTACGCATTATCCAATAAAAATTTGGTGTTGTCCCGGAGGACAGCTGTGATTGGCTCCAGGCACCCACAACCATGAACATGAGCGGTAGGAAATGAATGGATTGTAATACATGAGAATGTTTTATATTTTTAAAGTTATTATTATTTTTTATTAAAGATCTATCTGCGGGCCAGATGCAGCCATCAAAAGAGCCCCATCTGGCTCGCGAGCCATAGGTTCCCGACCCCTGCTCTAGGACTTTGTGCCATCAGTACTCTTGTTAAAGCGGAGACTCCTTCAAGGCTGTATTGACATTGACCCCTCCAACTGGAGTATGCGTGAGACTTGTCACACAGGATACAATCAAAAACATCAGAAACCAGTGTAGATTATAGCCATCTTCGACTATCTTTATGTGTTGACATAGAAGAAAATTGAATAGGCACGGCCTTCCCAGTACCTTGATGTACCACGTCAGCTTCTTTTCATGGTGATCCCAGACTTACGGATGCGTTTAGATGCCTTGTCAAGTGGATAAAGGACTGTCATTTTCAAGTCTAGTATTCTCTTGCTTGGCTGTTTTCCAAGTCTGAGGAAAGGGCTCCTATACTTTGTGACCATTCAGAAATTAAAGCTACTGTTCTGCATTTCTGCCTGCTGACCATGTTCCATCTCTAATACACACATGTGCACACCCATACAGTGAGAGCTCATTTTATTTGTTGTATTTTGTGATGATTGCTGAAAGGCCTTCGGTCATAAAGCAAGTGAATGGGTTGCGTGCACACGTGTATCTGGTCTGTCCATGCCCCTCTTCTCTCTCCTGCCTTTCCTCACCTGTTTCTGTTTTTCTCACGTAATATTGCACACCGAGCTAATTTCTTACAGCAAACTTAAATAGACTGGCCGATGTTCAGTGCACGTATAGCCTGTTGCCGTGCAGTGACTTAGCCCACGGTGTTGATACTGCAAAGCGAGGCTGATGGCATTCCTGGCGACAGAAAGGCCACTAACCTGCAGTCTTTGCATTGCATGTTACCCTTCTGATGAATCTGATGTATCCCTTAGGCCTCAGTCCGCTGTGCTCACCGCCTTTCATCCTTCTTTCTTTCTGACAAAGTCTTATCAGCTCATCATTATTAGCAACTTTGCCTTAAGCTAGTACCTTAAAGCTTATTCTTTCATACTCCTCAGTTCCTGTATTGTTCATACCAACCTTCCTCCTGTCTTTCCTCCCACGCAGTAGTTATCCTATCCCCACCCTCTACCCCGGCCGCCAAGGTTTTCTAGGGATGGGGTTTAGCTATACTAGAGTCGTCTGATGTATTAGTAACCGGCCACTGATGACCCATCTGCTGGCCCATCTCTAGCCAGGGTTGGGATTGGGATTCTCTGAGTTGTGTTTACCCAAGACCATATTAGCACTTCTTAGCCCTGCCCCTCTTTGGACAACCTGAGGTGAAGAACACGTACATAGGAGCAGCCACATTACTTATGGTGTCAGACTGCTGTGTAACCTTTAACCTTCCCAAATCTGTTTCTCTTTCTCTAAAGTGGGGATAGTAACAGTACCCATCTCATGGAGTCATTGGGAAAAATTAAGTGAGGCCATATATACCGCTCACAAAAATTAGGGAATATTTTCAAAATGAATATGAAGCTATAAAATATCCCCTAATTTTTGTGAGCGGTATATATAAAGCCCTTAGCATAGTTCTTGACACATGGTAAACAGTGAATTATGGGACCTGTTTCTGGGTTCAGATCATGTTTGTGGCACCTGTAGACGGGGGAGAAAGGGGGCTTTATAGAAATTACAATTTGTAAACTGAGTCTGAGGATTAGGGGTTAGCATCCCAGTGGATAAAGAAAGGAGAAGGATTCCTAGCAGCAGTAAGAACACATGCCATGTCTGTGGACATTGCTCATCGTTTACTCTGACTGAAGGAGGAGATAAAAGTGGGGAGGCGTGCCTGGCCTGTGGGGGCGCAGTGGATGGAGCGTGGACCTGGACTGCTGAGGCGCCGGGTCAAAACCCTGCGCTTGCCCAGTCAAGGCACATACGAGAAGCAACTGCTATGAATTGATGATTCCCACTCCTTACCCCCGACCTTTCTCTCTCTCGCTCTCGCTCTCGCTCTCGCTCTCTCAAGTCAATAAATTCTTTAAAAAAGAAGAAAGTGGGGTGGGGGGTGGGGGGTGGAGGTGAAGCAGGCGAGACTACCAAGAACAGATCACAGAGAACCTCGTAGCGCTTGTGGAGGAGTTTAAACTTGGTCTTCTGTCAGTCCTCCTATCCGAATAATCTGGTTTCTCTGTTGAGCAGTCGCATGAACGTCTTTGAGAGGAGCAAGAGCAAAAAAGGGAAAAGACGGCAGTGAATTGGCCTCATATGAACTGGCATCTCTTTAAAGCGAATATTCCTCCTCGAGAATACTGCATTGATTAAACATGTGCCTCGCAAGATTCATTATTGCTTTACTTGTGCTCCCTGTTGGGTGTCTCATTCATTAATCTGCTGATTAGTCACCCTGAACTCTTGCGTCCCCCTCCCGTTTTTGCATTCCCTTTTTAATATACTACGCTGCTCCCCCAGGACGTAAACTCCAGGACCCGTCTCTGGCCTGCTCGTGTTTGTTTTCTTTGCCCCTTGTGCCTGCCTCTGCTATAACATTTGTAGTATGTGTTAAGTAATCCTTAAGGTAACATTTTTATTATGTCATAAAAAGTGCATGGCAAATATATTATAACTCATGGACTTTGTTTAAAAATGGACGGATAATTTATTGAGTGTGTTACATGAGCCTCGCTCCCCTCCCCATCTCAGCCGAGAGGCGCAGCTCATTTGGCCTCGCCTCCTAGTGAGTGCTCCCACCCTGTGACATGCTGGGGAAGCGCACCCGGGGTTGGCTAGGAGTGACATCATAGTTTATGTACTCAATAAAAATTTAATTAAGTCATTACAGGAATTGCAGTCATCATTTAACCCTCTGATTTCTTCTGTTTAGTTTATTATTAAACATTCAGTAATACCAGTCACCAAATCTTGATGGCTTATAAAATATCTGCATGAATTTTAATAGCTTAAATAAATGGGAAAATATGAGTAACTGATATAAAAGGAACCTTTTCCTTGTGGTGGTGCTCTATATATGGGTTTTTATAAAAAGCAGAGCGTGATGGAAAGGATAGGAGTTGAACAAGAATAAGATACAGGACCCCGTGCTATCTGGGAGGAGCTTCTCCATCAGCATCTGCACGGACAGGCGTTCCGTATACAGCAATCTGGCAGTGGGGCACCGAGCCTGCGCACCAGCAAACAAAAGCTTAAGTAAGAGAATAAATCCCAGCAGAGGTTCACCGGAGGGAATATCCAGCTCCCCTTGGCTGCTGGGCTGGCTGGAAGGGCCCAGCGGGTGAGTCCAGTAGTTCAGGAAGCTGTTCTCACTTAGGCTCACCTGTTGCCCGCGTATCATGTGTCTGCGCTGATCAGGCTGCCACCCTCTTCCGGGAAGGGCCCTTTTCATGATCTAATCCAGCCTGGGTGATGATATCTGAAAACCATTTCGGGCTGTGGCAGCTTGCCAGTTCTCAGCTAGAGGTGAGGGGGAGAGGTCACTGGTGTTAGACTATAGGACAGGGAGGTAGGAGGGCCTTGCTCATAAGGAACCCCACTCCTGCGCTCCGCTCTTGCTGGGCAGCAGCCAGCCAACATGCAGGTGCTCCCCAAGAGGAGAGAGCGTGTTCCCGAGTCAATAGACCGGCTGGAAAGCCAGAACTGAGGTCTGCAGATTAATGTGCTGGCGATGTAGGGAAATGCCTGCGGATGGTGAAGTAAGACAAGTGCTCGTCCAGAAATTGGGTTCTAATCCTGACTCTGACACTTAACTTGGTGTGTGAACTTGGACAAGCGTCTTTTCCTCTTTGGGCCTCAGTTTACCATTTCCTCAGAGGGCTTGAGGTAGGTGGTTTCTGAGGG
The DNA here is from genome assembly GCF_036850765.1 of Saccopteryx bilineata. Classification (NCBI taxonomy): domain Eukaryota; kingdom Metazoa; phylum Chordata; class Mammalia; order Chiroptera; family Emballonuridae; genus Saccopteryx; species Saccopteryx bilineata. The sequence continues at coordinate 202,385,208 of NC_089495.1, forward strand.
CCCTTCCAGCTTCAAAGCCTACAGGTTTGATGCAGCCCATAAACCAGCTCCGTGAGCCGGCTCAGTGAATGTTTACCTCTGGGAGCTGTTCCCGCCGTTGTGTTTGACATCGCTGACGGCCGGGCATGGCTCTGGTTCTTCTTGCACAGTTGGGAGAACCACTGGTATGGGAGTAGGGAGAGCCCCAAAATGGGTATCAGCTGGTCTGGGTGTAGTCCCATCCTGACATCACAGAAGGAATGTATTTAGCTAGCTCTGGCTTACTTCTTTTCTTTTCTTTTTTTTTTTTTGTATTTTTCTGAAGTGAGAAGCTGGGAGGCAGAGAGACAGACTCCCGCATGTGCCCAACCGGGATCCACCTGGCATGTCCACCAGGGGGTGATGCTCTGCCCATCTGGGGCGTTGCTCCATTGCAACCGGAGCCACTCTAGCACTTGAAGTGGAGGCCATGGAGCCGTCCTCAGTGCCCGGGCCAACTTTGCTCCCATGGAGCCTTGGCTGGGGGAGGGGAAGAGAGAGACCTAGAGAGAAAGGAGAAGGGGAGGGTAGAGAAGCAGATGGGCACTTCTCCTATGTGCCTTGACCGGGAATCGAACCCGAGACTTCCACACACCAGGCTGGCGCTCTACCGCTGAGCCAACTGGCCAGGGCCTCTGGCTTATCTCCTGACTCCTTTCACCTCAGTCCATTCTGGAAGGTGGTCCAGTAGAAGTTTGGCAGTGTAAGCGTCTGAAATTTCAGAAACATGGAAGGTACTCAGCAGCATAAAAAGGAAACAAACAGATGGGCACCACTGGATAGAGCATGCCAAGTGTGGCACTCGGCCCTTGCAAGGGTTCAGTCATCAGCATGCCAGTCTCAAACCCTGCTCGGGGCCAGGCCCTGTACTGGGTAACAGGGCTGCCAAGATTAATCAGGCAGTTCCTTATGACCTTGAGTGGCTCACAGACTGGTGGGGAGACAGGTACACAAGCAGCTCTAAACCGGGCTGTGCTCCTGGGAGAGACGTGCGAACAGAGGGCTCTGGGGGAGCGGGGATGAGTGGCTGACCTGCCCTGGGTGCGGCGGGAATGGTCACAGACAGCTGCACAAGTGCTGCTGCCTTTTTAAAAATTATTTATGACTATAAAGTATTGGAACTGATTTTAGTTTTATGCAAACAAACCAAAAGGTATCACTCATAATTCCTTGAATTTGCAGAGCACTTGACAACTTACTGAGTCTTTCAGCATCCTTTATGAATGAATGAATGAATGAATGAATGAATGAATGAATGAATGAATGAATATGTGTTTATTTGCTCCTCAAACCAGCCCTGTGTGTAGGACATTTAAAAGACAAGAACATTGATTCAGAGTTTACTCGACTTACTCAAGACCACCTCCTGTGTCGATAGCAGAATTATGACTCGAACCCAGGTTTTCTTTTCTTTCTTTTTTCTTTAGGTTTATTTATTTATTTTTTTTTTAGATTTTATTTATTCATTTTTATTAGAGAGGGGGGGAGAGAGAGAGAGAGAGGAGAGGAGAGAGAGAGAGAGAGAGAACAGGGGGAGGAGCAGGAAGCATCAACTCCCATATGTGCCTTGACCAGGCAAGCCCAGAGTTTTGAACCGGCGACCTCAGCATTTCCAGGTCGACGCTTTATCCACTGCGCCACCACAGGTCAGGCGAACCCAGGTTTTCTGACTAAATCTCCCACTCCTCTCCTCTACCCTTCTTCAGAGACCGGTGATAAAACACAGGATTAAATCACTCAGTCTTTAATTTATGATCCTAAGGAGAATGATCCTTCTGGAGGCAGAAACCTTATGGAACGAAAGGCACGTAGACCTTGGAATCAGACTGACCTGGACGCTAACCTCAGCTCTGTCAGTGATCTGCTGTGGGACCTAGGACAAGTCGCTTCCTCTGTCTGAGTCTCAGTGTTCTGCGTCTATAAAAACAGGACAGTAGCATTTCTACCTCAGTTTTCTGCGTCTATAAAAACAGGACAGTAGCATTTCTACCTCTCTGAGTCCCGGTGACGATTAGAGGGGATGATGTCCACGGAGAGCCTGGTCACTCCCCAGCGCTCAGGGAAGGGGAGGGAAGTGGTGAGCATGGTCGTGGTCAGAGCTGTTAAGCACAAATCTTATTCTCCACGTGAGGTTCCAAATGACTTTTGGTTTCTAAAATCTGGCAGCTTAAATATGTAACAATCCCTTGCTGCGGATTCCACATTAGGGCAGATCTGCTGGGACTGCAGAGGAGTGACAGCTGGGTCCTGCCCGCGAGCCTGTGTCTGGAGGTCACAGTTGTACCCCGTTGAAGACACGCAGTGAAGGCACTCGAGGCCCGGAAGGCCCTCCTGCTGTGCTCTGGGAGGAGTCCTGCCAGGGCCTCCACGGTGTCACTAGAATTGCGTTTTCAGAATAGTCTCTTAACACAAGTAGTCCTGCTACTTGAGCCTGTCTTCTTCTCTCCCTCTCCTCCTGTGCGTGGCCGCAGAGAGCCTCTTTCTGCTCAGCATCTCGGAGTCCGGCCTCTTTCCCCCGTTCTCACCTCTGTCATTTCCTCCTTCTGTCCTTACTACAACGAGCTCTTCTGAGTGATCCTTAAGACATATCCTAGCATGGACCCAAGATACCGTACGGGCGGTCCTGCCACTCGTCCCCCTTGCCCCTCCCTGAGTTTTCTTACCTGTCTTTGCACCTTTGCACACCTGTTGCCTCTGTCTAGAATGTCGTCTGTTCTCCCCCTGATTCTCTTCTGTCTGATTCCTCCTCTTCCTCCAAAGTCCACATGTATGTTACCTCCTAGAGAACTCTTCCCCAGTCCCCCAAGCAAAGGACATTTGTACCAAAATTGATTTATGACTCACCACTTTTGGAATAGAATTTGAGACATCATGTCACAGGATGGTAGCAGGTGACCCTTGAACAACCTGACACTGATCGCCTGCGCTGTTGAAAATCCACGTATAACTTCTGACTCCCCCACAACTCAACTACCCTCAGTATCCACTGTGGATGCCAAAATCCATGGGTGCTCAGGTCCCCTTCATAAAGTGGCATAGAGCAGTGCACACAGTAGGCCCTCCTCATCTGCGGACTCACAAATGTGGGTGGAAAACAGTACAGGTACTTACTGGAAAAATCCGTGTAGAAGCAGACCCACATGGTTCAAAACCATGTTGTTCAAGGGTCAACTGCAGTTTTTACATGTCTGTTTTCTAATACTGTACTAGACAGAGTGTCCCTCCAGTCAAGAAACTGTTTCTTCTACTTTGTGCTCATAGGGTCTAGCACCAAGCCTGACACAGAGCTGGGCTCAGCTCATTAAACTGAGTTAGTGCTCTGTGTAATTTGCATCAATACCTAAAAGGGCCTTGGCCGGCTGGCTCAGTGCTAGAGCGTTGGTCTGGCATGTGGAAGTCCCAGGTTTGATTTCTGGCCAAGGCACACAGGAGAAGTGCTCATCTGCTTCTCCACCCTTCCCCCTCTCCTTTCTTTCTATCTCTCTCTTCCCTTCCCACAGCCAAGGCTCCATTGGAGCAAAGTTGGCCCAGGCACTGAGGATGGCTCCATGGCCTCTGCCTCAGGTGCTAGAATGGCTCCAGCCGCAGCGAGTAACGCCCCAGATGGGCACGGCATCGCCCCCTGGTGGGCGTGCCAGGTGGATCCCAGTCGGGCACATGCGGGAATCTGACTGCCTCCCTGCTTCTCACTTCAAAAAAAAAAAAACCCAAAAAACTAAAAGAAGCCGTCAAACTGGGAAGAACCTTGACAGATCAGGGAAATGAGGATGAACAGCAGTGTGAGCTGTTAGGGACCCTCTCTCTTTGTTCTATAAGAGTGTGCGACAGCTAAAAGCCACAGATCCTACTTCTTGGTTTGTTCCTTTCTTTCATACTTTTGTTTTTGCAATTTTGTTTCCTGTAGGTTAATCCCTATATCCTGAAGAAGAACATGATGGCTATGACAAATAATTTCTACGCAGCCATCTTGGGATACGATGAAGTAAGAGCATTGGCGAAACCTTTGGCAGAACAGGGGCTTTCCCCAACACAGGTTGTGATGGGAGCCACGGGACACGCTTCAGGGCCGTCTCCGCTGGCCACGGCAGCTCAGGGTTACGTTCCCGCCTCCACTGGCAGCTAGAATGAATGTGCCCCGGGTTCCTGTGCTTGGGAAAGTGAGAACTGTACACTGCGGGCTGGTGGTTCAGCAGTCAGCACGGTGGAGCGGCCGTGTGGAGCAGGTGGCGGGGCAGGGCGGGGCAGTCATTCTCAGTCTTCCGTGCTCCCGGGGAGGACAACATACACACGGAACCAGCACCATCTGCCAGACAAAGGGCACACTTTTTTGTGTTTAACTCTGAAAGCAATACGTACTCATTTTAAAAACTCACAAAACCGCCTGACCTGTGGTGGCGCAGTGGATAAAGCGTCGACCTGGAAATGCTGAGGTCACCAGTTCGAAACCCTGGGCTTGCCTGGTCAAGGCACATATGGGAGTTGATGCTTCCAGCTCCTCCCCGCTGTCTCTGTCTCTGTCTCTCTCTCTCTCCTCTCTAAAATGAATAAATAAAATAAAATAAAAATTAAAAAACAAAAACAAAAAACTCACAAAACCGTCCATAAGGGTTTGAGGTAGAAATTAGAAAGCCCCTTTCCCGTGCGGCCCACCTCCCTGCCCCAGAGGAAGACTGTTGAGAATCTATTGTGTGTCCTTCCAGATGTTACCCGGGTGCACAAGCACCCTGCGTTTGTTTTCTCTGTGCAAGTGGGCGTCACACTGTTCACACTGCTCTGCAACTTGCCTTTTTCACTGGACAAGGTATCTTGGGCATTCTTCAACATCAAACATTTAGCTCTGTCTCATTTTTTAATGATAAAATATGCGTAACATAAAAATGTAATAACCATTTTAGCCATTTTTAAGTGTGCATTTTAGTCACATTAAGAACATTCACATGGTTGAGTGACAGTCGCCACCCTCTACCTCCAGAGCTCTTTCCGTCTTCCCGAGCTGAAACTCTCTGCCTGTGAACCACGGCTCTCTCCCTCTGCCCTCCCCCAGTCCCTGGGAACCATTACTCTGCGTTCTGTCTCTGTGATGCCGACTCTTCTAAATACCTCATGGAAGTGGAATCATACAGTTTTCGTCCTTTGGTGTCTGGCTTCTTTCACTTAGCATAATGTCTTCAAGATTCATCCGTGTTGTAGCATCTGTCTCACCCCCCCCCCCACTGTTATTATGGAAATTTCAAACACATAGAAAAGTTAAAAGAATGGCGTGATGAATACCTTTGTGCACACCACCAGGCTTCATTATACCTCATCTTTTTTAACAAACCATGTGCTTTTATGCTCCTTTTGTGGTTATCTCCAGACTTCCCGTCTGTCCTCCCTGGACGCCCCGCCCTTCCGACGTTAGTGTCAGCTGCCCTGTGGCTGCGCGGGGATTTCTTCTGAGTAGTGGCAGTGTCTGCTGTGTTTGTGTTTGTGCTGGCTAGCATGGCACGTGGCGTGGGGTAGATAAACAGTAAGGAAGGGAGAAATGCACGAAAGGATAAGAGGAAGAAACTAGAGGCTGGAGGAGATGTTATCAGCCTATGGATAATAATAAAAGCCAGGAGAAAAGCTTACAAAAAAATTAAGTTAAATGTGTTAGGGTCACCAGACTAATTAAAATTAAAGTTTCCTGATTCCCAATCAACCACATAGCCTCAGTTATAAGAGTAATTAAGATTGTGTACTAGCCTGACCTGTGGTGGCGCAGTGGACAAAGCGTCGACCTGGAAATGCTGAGGTCGCCAGTTCAAAACCCTGGGCTTGCCTGGTCAAGGCACATATGGGAGTTGATGCTTCCAGCTCCTCCCCCCTTCTCTCTCTCTATCTCTCTCTCCTCTCTCTCCCTCTCTGTCTCTCTCTCCTCTCTAAAAATGAATTAAAAAAAAAAAGTAAAAAGTAAGATTGTGTACCACACACAACATTTATTTCACATGAACTTTCTGGGATTGGGGTAGGCATTGAGAAACAACTGCTTGAATCTACACATTCGTTGTTAAATGAGATACATTCTGATTTCAGAGACCTTACAGTGTATGAAAGAGTGAGGCTTAAACTTGAAGAAATATAATTTTCTATTAGCATTTGTTTAAAGTCTTTATAGCAGGTGGCTCAGTCAGTTTCTTCCAATATTAATAAAGATGTTCTGAATTGTATCTCTTCTCCATGCCCCATCCCAAGCCATCCGAGAAGAGCCATCTTACAAACGTGTCTGGTCACAAGAGGTAGCTGGGTGCTTTTTAAATCTGATTCTTGGGCACCTCTGTGAAGATTCCGGTTGAATAGGAGGAGGGCCTAGTATTTTTTTTTTTTTTTTTGGCCTTGTATTTTAACCAGTACTCCCGGTGACTTTAAAGAGTGGGAAGGTTTGGGAAATACAGTAATTACCTGGGACTCTTTTTAGAAACCCTGATATCTGGGCCCATCCCCCCAAAGTTGTGATTTTCCTGGTGTGTGTAGATGGGCATCTATAGTTGTAAAAGTTCCCTCTGCAATGTTAATGCACAATTCTAGAACAGTTTTTCTTAAATTTTCATGTGTGTGCAAATCTGCCGCAGACCTAGGTAAAAGTTCAGATTCTGTGTCTGTAAGTCCGGGGTGCGGCCTGAGATTCTGCGTTGCTAACAAGCTGCGGGCGGCGTGGGGGCATTCTGCAGCCTGCACTGGGGGCCATGGGGCTGCAGAGCCGTGCTGTCCCATACCAACCACACGTGGCTACTCTATTTAAACTCACGCAAGACGAACACTTCAGTTCCTCAGCCGCACTAGTTACATTTCAGGTGCTCAGTAACTAAAGTGGCTGGTGGAGTGGACAGTGCGACTCTAGAACATTCCTGTCATCACAGAAGTTGGGCAAGGTGGCACCACAGTACCCTTTTCTTGGAGTCTCGCTTGGACTCTGTCCTACCCCTGGACGCCCTTGGAACCTTCCTGTCCATGTCTGCATTAGGTCCAGAGATCATTCAGGCCCTTTGTGAACCATCCCTACTGTGACCTTTCCTCTCCACATTTATCTCCCATTCCCTGCCGCTGTGTAGCCTTCGCTCTGCGCAAGGCCATGTGCCTCACTGTCCCACAGACATGCCGGGCCTGGCTGAGGCTCTCTGGACAGCCAGGTATAGAGGGCAGGTGTAGCCTGGCAGCTTGGGCCCTGAGGGCCTGGGTCAGGCCTAGCACCTTGTAGGCACCTCCTTTATATATGTCTAGTAAACTAAAATTACTCTCTCTTGCTTAGAATGTTCTGTAGTTTTCCAAATATTCTCCATTCCAAAAGACCTTCTTCTTTGCAAAGCTTTTCCTGACCTCTCTAGGTCTCTGCCTTTTACTCTGAATTTCAGCATTCATCCATCAGTTTAACAGGTGTTTATTAAATGCCTGTCGTGTGTGATTCATCAGGAATATATCGGTCTGGTTCTTTCCCCATTGCCAGTGAGGAGAGTTAGGTAGTAAACACGTAACAGATAAGTATCTAATTACAAATGGGCGCAGTGACAGGATGGCGGCGGCAGGCGTACGTAGTGTGGGGAGGCCTCTGAAGAATTGGCATAGACGCTGACTCCAGTCGGGGGGCCAGCCGTAAGCAGAGTGTGCCCGGAGTCTCCCTGTACAGACTGGCGTTGGCTTGTTCTCCAGGATTGAAGCCTGTGTGACGTGCACTGGCGTCGTCCCTTCAACTAGATCGCGGCTGCCTGTGAGCTGGGACCGTGCGCTGGGCTTCTGTGTTCCCAGCGTTGTGCGCAGCACACGATGGTGTCAGGTCCGTCCACACTGAGTGAGACTGCCCCTCCCCACCCCTCATTACCGCCAGAGCCCTCGCAGGCCAGGGCAGTCCCTTTGGCTTCCTCTCGGGTACCAGACCTCGGTGTCTTCATTGACTGAAGGGTGCTTTCTTTGTGTTGTAGGGAAAACAAGTGGGCGCCCGAGTAGATTGTGGGAACGTTGCTGTGCACCCTAATATTTGGACACGCACCCTCTTCTCCTGCTTCCTTGGTTTGAAGTTGACACTCAGACAGGTCTCCCACTCGTTTTCACTGACTTACAGCAGTGTGGTGGGAAGAAGGCTGGGCTGGGTTCGTAGATGTCGCTAACATTTGTACTGCACACCCCTCTGTGCCGGGCAGTACGCCCTCACTGGAGCCAGTCAGACACCGCCCCCTGACCTCCCAGGCATTCTGGTCCCAGTTCTGCCGCCAATCAGATGCCCTCTAAGCCTCAGTGTGCTTTTCTTCTAGATGGGGATCGTAATGTCTGTTCTTGGTATCCGTAGTCATTAGGAGCCAGGTGTGAGGAGCCCTGCCGTTCAGAATAGTCAGGCTGTTGTCACTGTCCATCTGAGTCCTGAGGCATCCTTTTGCTTCTGACAGTTCAGGAGCTGATTGGGGGCCCGTCCCTTCCTGGGGTTCTGCCCTCTCCTGGGGCTCTGCCCCTCCCTGGGGGTCTGCCCCTCCCCGGGGGTCTGCTCCTTCCCGGGCATCTCCCCGACGGCCTAGGTGCCTGTTCGCAGCAGGCCTGGCGCCAGGCTCCTGCTGTCCGGCGCTCCATGCTCGGTCTCGGAGCCTCCGTCACACCCGCTCCCGCTCTGAGCCCTTGCCGCGCAGCACCTGTGGGTTGCTGCCAGCGGCACTCCGGCATGTGCCCAGGGCACTTCAGACAGGCGGGCTGTTGTGTTAGTAAATAGCTTGGAAAACGGTGATGTGCCCGAGCTTGTCCTTGGCTCCTGTCCCCATCGACCGGAAGAAGCTGGTTTTCCTGATTCAGCCATTGTGCCAGGGTAGTCTTGTAAGTGGTAGTGTGGTCGGAGTGTTTGGTGGGGGCATTTGGAGCAGGTGGACTGTTTTTCCACCAAGCTGTTGTACTGGGCATGGCTCTTCTTGGCAGCAGACCTGCAGCCAGACCTTGTGTACTGCGATGCCTCAGAGGGCAGCCCACCAAAAAGTGGTCCTGGGTCTTTGTGTGACAATTTAGCACCTACAGGGTCTTTCGTGGCCGTTATCTCTTAACCCTCACAGCCGCTCTGTGGGATAGGCATTATTCGGTGGTTTAGCCAGTGAGAAACCAAGGCTCAGTAAGGGCTGGTAGCTTCCCGAAGGCCACACAGCTGTCCATCAAGTGACCGAGCTGCCATTTGAACTCAGGAGGTCGGGTCCCCAGGTCCCACTGTTGTTTCGGCTGTTACCGCCGCTGCCTCGCACAGCAAGCTCCTGACCTTTGTACGTGACCTAGTGCACTTAACAAAACACCTTTACGTTATCTTAGGTTTCTAACTCAAGGAAGCTGTAAGGAGGGCACGTATTATCACCTCTGTTTTATAGACAAGGAGGTTGAGACGGGTTAGTGCGTTGCCCCCATCTCTGAGCTTAGCCGTGGCGGCGCTGGGCCCTGAGCCAGCCGCTGCTTGCCAGTCAGCGCTTTGCTGCTCCCCCACGCCACCCTGGCGCCTGGACAGAGCAGCCCCTCGGGGCCCTTCCCTTCAGTGCCCCGTGCCCCAGGAAGCAGGACCCTCCCGCCTTCCCTTACAAGTCCCCGCTAGAAAATGGCCCCGGTCCCTGGCCCAGTTGCTGATTAGCCTCTGTGTGTTTGGACTTCCTGACAGGGGTCTCTGGGCCAGCAGAGACTGTTAGGCGCTCACGCGCCTGGTCCGAGAGGCTGGGCCAGCGTGGCCAGCCAAGAGCTGGGGCACATTGAGGCCAAGGTGCCTAGTTCCCTTCCCCAAAGGGCAGCTGCCTTGCGGGTACGTGCCCTGGGGCCTGGGGTGGAGGTGCAGTCCACGCCCGCCGCTGTGCCTGGGGAGAGACGGACGCTCAGACTGTCTGGAGCCCATGCCTGGGGGCAGCAGGGGAAGCACTGCTGACTGAGGGGAGTGGGCTGGGAGGGTCAGCCGGACACGACCCCCATCTCTGCCCCCGTCAGCCGTAGTCACTCAGCCCCTCCGCTTTCCCTGTTCCTCTGCGTGAGAAGGAGAGTTGGGGCCAGACGCTCTCTGAAGACCCCTCCCAGCACGCCACATAGCTTCCCCATTGCTCATTGTGTCTGTATGTCCTTCTGAGCTGACGCTGTGGTCGCTGGCGTCTTCACAGCGTCCCTGGCCTTGGTGCCTGGGCCCCTCCCGGCTCCCCAGAAGACCAGCTGTCATACTCTGTTCCAGGGGATCCTCTCGGATGATCGCGGGCTGGCTGCTGCCCTCTGGAGGACCTTCTTCAACCAGAAGTGCGAGGACCCCCGACAGCTGGAACTGCTGGTGGAGTACGTGAGGAAGCAGGTGAGCGGCCTTTCCCCGCCCCTCCTGGCCCGCCGGGATGCAGGTGCTTCCTGAGCCTGTATGTGCGGGGCTGCCCGGGGCCGCACGAGGCTGAGTGCCCAGAGGCCGTGCGGAGGGAGGGAACTCCGACCCGAGCATGTCAGCAGTGGGCACTGCTGACAGGCACCGTCTGCGTATCCACCGGGAGCAAGGCCGGCAGCGGGGAACATTTGGCCTCTCATTCGCTGTGCACGCAGCCTTCCGCGTGCCAGTGCTATGCCAGCTCACAGCCCCCGAGCCTGTACGGTGCAGCGGGTGGGATGGTGCGGCCGTCTGCTGTGGCCCTCCTCCGTGCCCACCGTGAGCCCCAGAGTTGTGTTTCCTGCTCCTGGTTTCCAGCAGGCCTGGGCTCCAGGCCACCTTCTGCTGACCTCCGTCAGTCCTCTTCCTCCGAGTGCTCTGCATAGTCAAGTCGGTCTCCCCACTTCGTTCTCACGTCTCTGGCCCCGGGGCTCCCCTGACGCCCAGGTTTCTAGGAGAAAACGCCAGAATGAAGACTGCCTAGTTAGTTTTTCTCAGGCCTGTGGAGAACTCACACCTTGATCTCTGCGCCCTGTGATGCTGTGCTGATGGGAAGCTGCTCTATAGATGAGCGAGCAAGTGGCAGGGAGGAGGAACGCAGTGGCCTCTCCAGGGTCTCCTAGTGAGTCACCCGCACAGCTGGCTAGAACCCGAAGCCGGGTGATTCATGTCGCCACCGGAGGCCGCAGCTGCTCAGACAGCTCATCAGCTCAGGCTGGCCCATGAGTCACACCTTCGTTCATGGGCCTGGCCCCTGGAGCCGAAGGCCTCACCCTACAGTTATTCTTACTCACCTGTGTCCCCAGCCTTCAGGCCTCCAATAGCCCAACCCTGGCTCTGAAGGAGAAGCTAGCCAACAGGACCATCTTGTTGATTGCTGGAAAAGCCACATACTGAGGCTTTTCAGACCCAAAGGGTAGAGAACCCCCGAAGCCAGGATTTCTGTTTGATCAGTCTTTAAAACTGCCAGAGCCCGACAGAGGGCACTATGGCCAGGGGACCCCACCCACAGCGAGTTCTGAGACTCGGACTGTTCACTGGACTCGCCCTCAGCCAGGAGGTGCAACTGGCAAAGCAAATACTATGTTTTCTGAGAGACCAACCCAGCTTTTCCATCTGCTGTGGTGGGCTTGTGCCAGGGGCCACGACAGGGGCAAGGCTGGCACCTCTCTGAGGGTCCTAAAGGAAGGGGCTGCCACACTGGTGCCCCAGCAAGAGGCCAGCAGTCGAACAGCAATGGGGCTCTTAGGGAAGCTTGGAGCTTTGATGGGTATCCGCTCTGTCGGCAAACATTCTGGGCATCTGCTATGCCAGGCATTGTATTCAGAAAGCAGAGGGTAAGGGATCCGAGTCCTGCCCTCAGGGAGCCAGCTCCTGGTTTGGCGAGACACCAGTCAGGCACAAGGGTAACCTGGAAAATCAGTCTGTGATGTGACACAGGTGGGAACAGAGGCCAGACGGGAGACTAAGTCTGAGCCGAGGGACCAGGGAGACCAGGAAGCTGGGGCCTGCGTGGACGCGCTAGCCCTGCTCCAGGATGCTGGCTGGTGTGGTAGGTGGTCCCGAGACCCGGTCAGGACGTGTGGAGATTGTTATCCCAGGAGCTGGGCGTAGAGGTGGCTTTAGGAACAGAAATGGAGTCATTGGCAAGGGAAGTCGTGGGTTTTAGGAAAGATAATGAGTCAGTTGACCTTGCCCCGGAGGACAGCAGGACATGAAGAAATCTAGCCCTGAGGTCCTGTGAGAGGCTGGGGTTCAGTTCGAAGGTCGGCAGCCTGAGTTTGAAGCTACAGAAGTGAAGGAACTCCTGGGAGAGGGGGACGGTCCAAGGCCCAGAGGAGGCCCCAGGCTGGCCTGCTGCCCTGGCCCCAGACGCCTGCCTGCCCCCTAATAGAGACGCCTGCTCCAACCCAGCTCTCACCCCAGCTTTGGCCTGGCCACTTGAAGCAGTTCTCGTCCTGCTCTTCTTCCTAGCGGCAGCCTGGGGAGCCCTCCGAGACTGCCCTGAACTCCTGGGACTCAGCCACTCGTTAGATGACCTGCCTCATGCAGGATAACTGCCTGACCATCTCTCCCCTGCAGCTGTTCCTGTCCTCCATCACAGCTGTCCCCGCTCTGCAGAGCAGGTTGGGGACTGAACCCCCAGTCATCCTGGAGGGCTGGAGGTGGGGCCCGCTGCCCAGAGTCACGGCCAACTGACCATGGAGTCGGCCCACTAGAGGACAGCAGAGACATAGTTCAAAAGAATCAGTCGCCGTGACTAGCAGTGTGCCTGTGTTCTATCATTTTTTCTTGCCCTAGGTCCTGTCAGGTGCACGTTACTTTTCGCTTTCTCAGACAAGGGAACTTACATCTCAGAGAAGAGAGTCCACTCACCTTGAGGACCATTCATTGCTATTCTGAATAGACACACACACACACACCCTGCTTAAGACGTGTCTCCCGATACATCGTCCCTAGAACTTTCTTTCAGTCCGGAAAGCCAGGGCTTGTATGTCTGTTCCAAGGCATGATGGCAAATTCCCTAAAGCCTTCCCAGGGAGCTTCCCGTGACTTGTCTCTCCAAATCAGAGACTACCCATGGCCAGAGAGCTGGGATGGTCAGAAGTCCCCTTGTGCCCCTCCCTTCCGCTCCTTTAGAAGGCTGGTTCCTAACGCCATCTCACTCTGTCCTTCCCTGTCCGTTTCCTCTGTTTCCCGCTCTTCCCTTGCAGATTCAGTACCTGGACTCCATGAATGGTGAGGATCTGCTTCTGACAGGGGAGGTGAGCTGGCGCCCTCTAGTGGAGAAGAATCCTCAGAGCGTCCTGAAGCCTCATTCCCCCATTTATAATGATGAGGGTCTTTGATGAGCTGGTCCCTCTGAGCCCCTGACCCGCCGGCTCTGAAGAACTGCTGGGGGAGAGGCGCCTGTTAGGCCTGGACCCTGCAGAAAGTGGCCTGAACTGACCTATGAACAGCGTGTGTCAAATACCTGGCCCCATTTGTGTTGATTTTCCTCTTAGTACGCCCAGGAATCTGAGCTGATGGGATATAGTACCAGGAGGAACTCTTCTGGGCCTTCATCTCCCGCAAGAGAAGCCCTGAGCAAGAGCTCCCCGACATGTTCCCCAAGTCCCCCTGGCAACCTGAGATTGACAGCTTTTCCCAAAGGCCGCAGAAGGGATAGGGGATGTTAGAAAGAAGGGACATACCCACCAGGGGTCCACCGTGGCCTCGGAGCAGTTTGTAACACTGCCAAGTCAAGACGCTCAACCCTGCTCCGTCTCCTGGCTTTGAGCTGTGGGGTTGAGCCGGCCATTAAAAGAAACAGAATCAACTGTCTCGTGATTCGTCTTCATTCTCGAGTCTTAGAGACTTCCCTGAGGTGGCAGGTGCTACGAGCCAAGGAGTGCCCCTCAGCTCAGAGACAGGCAGGGAGAGCTCAGGGGAGTCTCTGCTGCTGCTTTTGCCTCCGATTCATGGAGATGTCACAGTTCTGGCCTGGCCACAGCCTGCCAAGCCCTGTCGGCCGGGGCCCCAGCGGCCTCTGATAGGACAAGCCAAGGGCTTGTCATATCTCAAGCCATTTGAAAAAAGCCCTCAACAACAAAGGTCCCTTTGTCACCCTCCAGTAACCCGGGTGAGGAACATGCTGTCTTTCCTCTCTTGGTTCCCCTGTGTGAGATGTTGGGAGAAGAGAACATTCTTCCTGGCTTTGTTACCCCGTCTCAGGACCCGCCCCGTGCCCGCCTTCCGCGCCCTTCCCAGCGTCTGGAGCGAGTAGGCTGAGACTCCGTGGTCTGAGCACTTGAGGGCCAGTCCCCTCCCCCCTCTGAGTGTGGGTCATCTCTTGGGGGACTTTCTTTAAATTGAAGAAAGGGGGCGGGGAGCCATATTGCCCCTCCTTCCCCCATCAAACTTCCTTCATTTAACTTGCTATAAAATGAGTCATATAAAGAAACTCTATATGGGTGAGGTATATCCCACTTCTGTGAAAACATTACAAATCAAACGGCCTTCTCTGAGTTTATTTAAGATGCTTTTGTTGTGAGCGGGGCTCTCGAGTGAAGCCTCCTCTGTGTGTGTCAGATAATAACACCTTGTAACTCATTACAGCTGGGCACTATTTACATAAACCAGAGCTGAGCCAGGCAGGAATTTGCTGATTAATTTATTTTTAATGGAGTGAAGTATACCATGCACCAAAATAAACTTTACTGTGTGTACCTAACTGCTCCTGCAATGGATGGAAAAATTAATGGAACAGATTTTGGCTCCCAACCCTACATTAATTCATATATAAAAGTGATTTGAGCCTTAACCCATTTGCTGCCCACGGCAGCTCCGCGGCCACAGATCCCAGTTCAGCTACCGGGCTTGCTTTAGAGTCGTGGAATCTCTGATTGGGAAGGAACTTGAAAGGTTCTTCAGTCCAGCCCTGGTCCACAACTTGACTCCGTTTCCCAACATCCCCGTTGGCCCAGGTTCATATAGCCCTCTGTGAATACCTCCACCGCAGATGGTCCCGGCCTCGGAGTCCGGTCCTGTCTTCAGGAGCAGCCATCACACACTGCCTGCCGCTTGTGTGCAGTGCTGCGTGTCTCAGGGCCGAATGGGCCCATCATGTCTGTGTGGTCCCAAGATCTCGCTTTCTGGCCATCGGCATTGTTCACTGACTACATACCCTCCCCCTTTCAAGGTAGAATCCAGGCTTCCCGGAGGCTGCAAAACTCTTCTTAGTTTGAGCCTTGCTTTTTTTTTTTTTAAGCGAGAGAGAGAGGGACAGAGAGGAAGGGAGAGAGATGAGAAGCATCAACTGGTAGTTATAGCTCTAGTTCATTGATTGCTTTCTCATATGCACCTTGACTGAGGGGATCTAGCTGAGCCAGTGACCCCATGCTCAAGCCAGCAACCTTGGGCTTCAAACCAGCGACCATGGGGTCATATCTATGATCCCACGCTCAAGCTGATGGCCCCATGCTCAAACTGGTGAGCCCATGCTCAAGCCAGAGACCTCGGGGTTTTGAACCTGGGTCCTCAGCTTCCCAGGCCAACACTCTTATCCTTTGCGCCACCGCCTGGTCACATGAGCCTTGCTTATTTTTGTGAGTTTCTAAGCCATTTCTTCCTTGAACAAACTGAACCACTTGGGGTTACCAGAAGAGACCATTCTGTGTATTTTCTCTGCCTCAATCCTCTTCCTCCGTCTTTGGGCTAAAGAAATCCCACAGGTGGCCAGGTACTGGCTCCTGTCCGCCCCAGGTGGTACCCTCTGCTGTGGCTACTTTCCTCCCCACTCCATCTGCACTGTGAGCCCTTCAGAGTGGGCACTGTGATCGGGTCAGTCACACTATTTTCCACTGCCCAGCAGAGCCCCTGCCTCGTGGTAGGCATCAGTGTAAGCTTTGACAAGTGGAAGAAGGAATGAATGACTAAATCATCAATCATCAGTACAGGCCCCCCAAAAGCCCATTCCCTCAGTCTGACCTACAGTTCAGCTTATTTTAACAATGAGCTCAATAACAATAACTCAGTGTTTTTCTATTGTATATTGTTACTACATAGTTTACGAAACGAAAACATGATTTCTTTATTTTTATTTTCACTGATTTTAGCAAGTGAGGAAGGGAGAGAGAAAGTGACAGGAACATTGATTTGTTCCTGTATGTGTCCTGACCAGGGATCGAACAGGTAACCTCTGAGCTTCCGGCAGTGATCTGACCAGCCAAGCTTCCGGCCAGGGCCAGGGCCTGATTTCTTATCCTCAGGGAGATTGACCTCTAGGAATCATTTTGTCACTTATTTGTACTCTATGCTTCCAGAAAGGATTAAGAGACACAGTTACAATAAAATGGCCAAAACAAAACAAATTTTAAAAGATAAGGAGCTCATATCGGGAGGGAAGAGAAGGAGAATAATAATGTTAGATAACCTTGGCTGCTAGTAAAGCAACTTTCACAGGACTTTTTGGGTAATTTGTGAAGTGTTTTTAACGCATTATCTCACGGCTGTCCTATAAATAGGCATTATCTTCATCGTTTTTATCCCCTTGACACAGGTGAGGGGACTAAGGCTCAGGGAGGCCGGTGGGGTCACTGAGGGTAAGGAGGGGCCCCGCGTGCAGCCACCCACATCCTCCAGCCCCGGCCCTGGCTCTCTCCCGGCCCACACTGCCTGCCGCAGGGCAGCGAGGAAACGAGTCTACAGTGGAGTCTACAACTGCTCTGAGCTCCCCAGCAGCCGAAGGCAGAACTGGAAAGGCCTTAAGGTCATGTAGTTCCCCTCGTCACATAAAAGGAGGTGCACTTGTTCATGGGAAGAAACAAATGTTTTCCTTCCTCCTCAGAGAAGAGTGCCTTTTAGGCAGTTTAAATGAGAAATACTGCACAATGGAGTGAATAGTACCGTACCCTTAAGATTTAATTTTGTCTAAAATAAAAATAATAATCAATCATGGACCCTGGCCAGTTGGCTCAGCAGCAGAGCGTTGGCCCGGCGTGTGGAAGTCCCAGGTTCGATTCCCGGCCAGCGCCCATCTGCTTCTCCACCCTTCCCCCTCTCCTTTTTCTCTGTCTCTCTCTTCCCCTCCCACAGCCAAAGTTCCATTAGCAGGCGTCCCCAAACTACGGCCCGCGGGCCGCATGTGGCCCCCTGAGGCCATTTATCCGGCCCCCCACTGCACTCCCGGAAGGGGCACCTCTTTCATTGGTGGTCAGTGAGAGGAGCACTGTATGTGGCGGCCCTCCAACGGTCTGAGGGACAGTGAACTGACCCCCTGTGTAAAAAGTTTGGGGACCTCTGCATTAGAGCAAAATTGGCCCGGGCACTAAGGATGGCTCCATGGCCTCTGCCTCAGGCGCTAGAATGGCTCTGGTTGCAACAGAGCATCGCCCCCTGGTGGGCATGCCGGGTGGATCCCAGTCAGGCACATGCAGGAATCTGTCTCTCTGCCTCCCCACTTCTCACTTCAGAAAAATAAAAAAAAGAAAAAAAGTCATGAATAATTGCTATTTCTTTCGTCAAGCTGAGATGAAAGCCCCGGCCACAGTTCGGCTGGGACAGTTCGCACTGGCTGCTGGGGCGGGTGCTGCTTGTGGGTGTTCTCACGTGTATCTCATTTAATCCTCAGCCGCAGTTCTGCAAGGTGAGTGTCCTGAGGCTCAGGCTTCCTCTGGGGGAAACGGAAGCCAGGGGCGGCCCAGAGTTCTGCGGGCCAAGTCGGGTGGTTCCAACACCCGTCCAGCGCTTCCGGTCTAGAAAGGGAGGACTAGGTGGGGAGAGGGTTCGGTTGTGCTACTATCCAGAATGAAACCTAAAGCAGCGCTCCAGCCTCACGGGCGGTGTGGGCACAGACACAAACTAAGGAAGAAACAGGACAAGGGCTCAGAAGTCAGAAGTGCCTCGAAGAGAAGCGGGACACGCTGGGAAGGCTGAGGTACCCGGAACAGGTGGTGAGGGTCTGCTCAGGGGAAGGCACACGACTCCAGTGGACCAGCCGCGTTGGTTGCTAAGGGGAGAAGAGGATGCAGAGACTGGGGGGGGGGGGTGACCCGGGTTATGCTGCCGGGACAGGCCACAGGGAGCCACCTGCCTTCTTGGGAAGGGCTGACGTCCCTTCCCGAAAGCTACGATGCACAGCAGTGCACAGGGCGGTTGGCTTAGTCACAAAGGGATTCTAGGCATCTAGGCTTGAGGGCCTGGGGTTGCAGAGATTCAAAGGGAAGTTCAAACCCCAGAGGAAAATAATCACAGCTCTTCTGGGAGATGGGATGTCCCGCCTATGAGGGGAGCTTGAAAAGAAGAATCCCCCTTTTGGGTTTTTTCCCTATGAGACAGAGCCGGTAGGGTGGTTGCCCCCACCCACCATGCAGCAAGGAAACGACCACTGAGAAGGAACCACTTACAGGCTCAAGGTGACCCTGCGGCAAAGCTGAGCAGTCACATGTCTTCCGAGCCTGACCCCATTGCTTTTGATGCATCGTGGTTCTGTCTGCATGGGGGGGGGGCACTCTGGTAGAAGACTAGATAGTAGACATCCCCAGGGAGGGCACGGGAACAGGGCAGGAATGGACCTCGGGATGATTGGGCCAGGGGCCAGGGACTGGCCTTGTCAAGCGTGGAAGGGACACTTGAAGTCACGAAGCTGGACGAGCTCCCAGAGGCGCAGTGCTGGGAGGGGGTAGACAGGTGGCAGGGAGGCACAGGGGAAGCGTTCCGGGGGGGGGGGGGTAGGAGGTGCAGGGCCTGGCATGGGAGGGGGAGTCTGGAATGGAGGCCAGGGGAGAGTAGAGCTTCCCGGAGGAGGAGGAGGAGGCTAAGCTCCTAATGCTGCAAGCTGCAGAGAGGAGGGCTGGGGAGCATGCGTGTGAGGAGAGCATTCAGACCTCGTCAGGAACGGGAGCTTGGGGAGGACACAGATCGCAAAGGGTTAAGAAGGCAGGGTGTGGCAGCAGCTGTGGCGTTTGGGGAAGTGCCTCGCTGAGAAGAAACGGAGAAAAAATGGACAGGGGTTAGGACAGCGGTGCAAACGACCCTCCCAGCACGGGACAATGCTGAAGATGTGCTGGGGTGGCGCGCGAGCCGGATTACGTCTAAACTACTTAGGGGAAGGAAGGGAACTTCCCACAAATGTTAGGTGGTATCTTACTGTTACTATGTATATTATTATCATTATCATTGTCATCCCTCTGGAAGTGGAAGCCAGGACGTGAGAACAGGGCCGGGCTTTGGAGCAGAGGAGGGAACCACTTGATCTGGGACTAGAAGACCAAAATGGATGGGGGGTGGGGGGGCAAGGGACTTCTGAGCTGAGGGCTGAGGAGGAACGGGTGCTCACGCTGGTCCACACACCCGGGGAATCCAGCGCTGATCCGCTGTTCCGGAGAAGCGGGACGGAAGAGAACCTGGCAGCTTCGTGGGCAGAGAACCGGGCAGACCCAGAGTGTTCAAACTCCTCCTTTGGGAGTGGCACTCCTATACTTGTGCCCTGGTTCTGCCTAGTCTCCCCACCCTCTCCCCACTGCACCCCACCCCAGGCCAGACCTCAGGCCCCTTGCTGTAATCCCCTACCCACTTACCCGTGCCCAGGTGCTAACTGACCCATCCCAAGTTTTCTGTGGCTTCCAGAGGCCTTTCCCTGAGCGGTGCCAGCGAGCCTAGGACCTGGACCCTGCTCGGGTCAAGGACCCTCCCTCTGCTGAGGGAAGAAAGGTCCTGGAGGTCCTGACTAGGTGTTCCCAGGAAGGGGGTCTTCCAGCACTGACTGACCTGTAATGCCAACAAGTGACGGTATACGGCGTGCACACTGTCAGGGACAGGGACCTCCTGCCCCTCCGGCGCGCTGCCTGGACCGAGGCCCGAGGGGCTCACCCGAACTTTCAGTCCGGAACCAGAACTGGAAACCTGGGGCCTATGCAGGCCTGCCCCTTCCCTCTTTTCCTCTCCCTGCGGCCAGAAACAGCCCCTTCAATTCCCAGTCACCGTCTGGGAGGGAGCCTGCATGGGCTGTGCCCTAGTTGGGGGTCGGGGGGTGCGGACATGGTTCCTCTCAGGTTCCAGAATGGGTCGTGAGCTCTAAACCCCAAACACTTGGTGTATGCCTCGGCTGAATTTGTGGCTTATAATGATTTATGAGTTTGCCTTCCCCACTGAACTGAGTTCCTTCGGGGCACAGACCAGGGCTTACTCATCTTTGGAACCACAGTGCTGGCCTAATGTAGGCATTAAATCCATACAGGGTGGCTTAGGTGGACGGAGGGGAGGGCAGGAAGGGGGAGAGGTGGCTGGATCACCCACTGGTGAATGAGAAGAGATGGGGAGGCGTGGGGGAAGGCTGTGCGGGAAAGAGAGACCCATTGTCACTATGTACAGTCCGGACCCAGACACGGTCCCCTTTCTGAAGTAGGGTGCCAACATTCTCATTCCTTGGAGTCCCACGTGCCCAAGAAAGGTGCGAATACTTCTCTGGGTACACCTCCTGTGAACTGGGGAGAGGCCAGACCCCAGAGCCACACTCCCTGACATGGCCCGGGAGCCATGTTCACCCTCGGGGCCGGCCTCTGGTCCAGAAGGGGCCAGGGACTGACCAGGGGGGCCTGTGGCCACCGCTTTGTTTGTCCCCAGGCCTTCCCCAAGTCCCTGTCTTTTCACGGCCGGAAAGCTCTGGAATCGGCCTGCACCGAGCGGCTGCCACGCTCAGCCAGCCTCGTGAGCCAGCGCAGCCCAGTCATTCCTCACAGCAGCCTGGCGAAGGAGGTGGTGCTGGTCCCATTTTACAGATTCAGCCACCGTGACTCAGGAGGGATTGTTCAACTCATTAAGTGCCAGAGCCAGGGTGACCTCCCGAAGGCCTGTGTGGTGCTCAAGGACGGTGCACCACGCCTGTCTGGGTTGCTCCGGAGTCTGGTGCCTTGGGCTGCTGTCCCGTGGGAGACTGCTCCCTAAGGTATCCCAGAATACCACCGCTCTGGGAGTCTTGGCAACCTCCGTGCACTTTAGCAAGGCCCTCTTCAGAGGGTGGCCTGGTGGCCTTTCTGACGGTCCTTTCCTGTGCCACCGCCCCCCCCCCCGGGCATGCCCCTGCCCCTCTCGGCCTCCTGCCTGGAGCACCCTGCTTGCCATTCTGTCCATCCGGAAGTCTTTTTCATCCTCTGATACCCGGCTCAAGCCGACCTCTGGGCATCCTTACCACCTGGCCCTGTATCTCTAGATCTAGGTCGCTTCATTCAAGGGAGTTGGGCACACTCCTCCCTACTTGCCCTGGTGGCTTCTCCCAGGAATCCCGTCTCCCCAGACCCAGAGGAGTCACATGAGAGGTGTGTGGCGGTGTTGGCATCGCAGCAGCCACGCCTGGAGGGCTGCAGCCCAACCTTGGCTCCCGCCACCCCCACAGGACAGTCACCGGCCCAGGCGCCACTTGGCTTCTTAGAGACAAGGCTAAATGCCCCCCAGGATGGCAGAGTGATGCCGGGCAGGCGCCTGACACACCCCCTGGACAGGAAAATGTTTTTCTTCCTCTTAATAACAGTTATTAAGGGGCCGGTGCCCAGCACACTTCAGCCGGGGTCTGGGCTTAGCTATCTATACGGTTCCCGTCACCCTGGGCCCCCACCTCTTGGCCAGGCCCACGGCCAGGATCCACCTATCTACCCTCCTGTTGCCCTTGACCCACTCAGCCCACAGGGAGGGGCTGCCAGTCCTGCAGCCCTAGGGAATTTAATTTGATTCACATGCTTTCATTATTAGGGGATCCTTTTGACTGAATTTCCCCATCCCAGCTCCCTTGTACCAGAGTTGGGGTCAGAGACCACTGCCCAGGCGCTTGTGCACACAATAGATAGGTCTATGCCCAGACATGCACACACGAGTACCTATACACAGATGCCTGCACAGGTAAGTAGACACTGACATGCAGCTCGATATTTAAAGACAGCCAAGCAGATGGGCAAACATCACAGTACATACATGTACATACGTGTACATACGTGCACAGGTACAATTCCACGTACGTAGAGGCATATATGTTGAGCCACACAATTGTCAATAGTCAGTGGTATTTACTTACAAAAATGGAGTATAATACAAGCGTGGACCTGGAAATGTATAAAACTACAGAGCCAAATGGGTACACCCATGTTCATGCAGTGTTATGCACAATCATCAAAGGATAGGAACAGCCCAAGTGTCCGTGGATGGGTGAGTGGACAAACAATGCGGTCTGTATACACTGGAATATTACTCGGCCTTGAAAAGGAAAGAAATTCTGACACCTGCTACAACATGGATGAACCTTGAGGACATTAAGTGAAATAAGCCAGTCACAAAAGGATAAATACTGTATATAATTCCACTTACATGAAGTACCTGAGTCCAATTCACAGAGACAGAGAGTAGAGAGGTGGTTCCCAGGGCATGGAGAGAGGGGAGTTCATGTTTAATGATTACAGAGTTTCAGCTTTGCAAGCTGAAGAGGGTTCTGGAGATGGTGGTGAAGGTTGCACAACCGTGTGAATGTACTTAGTGCCCTGAACTGTAAAGGGTTAAGATGTAAACTACGTTCGTGTATTTTACCACAATCAAAAATAATTTTTTTTAAAAGCCAGTATTTCTGGTATACCATCAGGTATGCAGGAGCACCCTGAGGGGTGAACACAGGAACTCGGCCACATAGAAACGCGGCTGCCTCCCCTGCCGGGAGCAGTTCTCCGACCCAGACGAGGCCCTGGTTCTCCCCTGAAATCTGGAGATAAGGCCCTAATGAAGGGCCTGCCACCTCGGCTACCCCACAGCTCCTCACCTTCCCACGGTCTGGCCTTGCTTTCCCCGCCGCCCGCCCTCACAGCCTCCCACCCCGAGGGAAGGGGCTCCTTTGAGCTCCTGGGGCTCCTGTTTCTGCGATGGGGGACAGTGCTCTAGCACTTCAGCTCATGGCCAATGGCTTTCCCTCTCCTCCCTCTCCCCCCCACCTTGTAGACTCCTTAAAGACAAAGCCCAGCCCCGTTCATCTTTGATCCCAGGGCCCAACTCAATGCAGAGGGGCCCCTACCGCCCGCCCCCCGCCCCCCGCATGTGTTGGGCCCTGTGTGAGATTCTGTGGCCATAAGAGAAGCTCTGGATGTGATCGCAGACCAGCTGAAGCCATTGCCATCGGTACTGAACAGGGTCACGAGATGTGGCAATAGGCCTCCCGGCCATCCTCATTACCGCCTCCCTCCACAGAGAGGTGGTCCCTCAAGCTAGCCCTGCTCCATGGGACCACTTCTGCCTGGCCTGGCTCCCCACCTCGCTGTCCTCTGCTGACCCCCCTTCTCCAGAGCCAAGCCTCCCACCCGTGCTCCCGAGGGCTCTGGGACTTTGGCCCGTGTTAGCAGCACAGATAAGAAACCTGCCAGCCCTGTTTGCCTCCTGACTCTGCAGTGTGTCCCCTCCACCACCACCACCCCTTCTCTGAAGCGACCTTTCTCACTAACCCTTTAATACTGGGCTCCCGAGGCGGGGAGGAAGGAAGGCTGTGGTCGGGTCCCCACCAGGCCAAGAGCTTCCTCAGAGCTGCGGCTGTGGAAACGCAGCCATCTGGAACAGCATCCCTCAGGGGTGGGCCTCGACACGCTGCCCCAGATGTGCCACGTCCCTTGTTAAATAGGCAGGCTCCAGAGGTCTACTGAGACCTTCTGGGTCAGAACCTCAAATGGGTGGGGCCTGGGGATCTGCATTTGAACACATCCTGGCTATTGTTGGGAATTACATACAGGGTGAGAGAGGGCCACTGCTCTAGACCCGAGGAGGATGAGCTCAGAGCTGGGCTGGGGGTGGGAGAGGGTAGTGGGAGGGCCACAGCTATGGGGATGGAGAATGGCAGGGCCGTGTGGGAACAAAGGGCCCGTGGGGGGGGGACGACGACAGATAGGCCATGTCCTTGCAGTTCCGCTCTTAGGGCCTGAGTGCAGGTGCTGAGGCTTGCGGCATCCGTCAGCGTGGGTTTGGGGTTATGTCAGTCTCTGCATTAGTGTTTGGGTCAGTTTACGTGTGATCAGAACGTGTGGTCTGCACCTGTCGACCTATAGTCTATGTCTGTGTGTCTGTCAACTCTCCGTATGTCAGTTAGCCTGCATCCTTGCATGTTTACGTCTTTATCTGGGTGTCCTTAAATCATTCCTTCACCCTGGTGTGTGTGTGCGTGCATGCGTGTGTCCCTGACATAATACAACCTCCAGGGGGCTCTGGAAGGTCGGGCTTTGAAGGAAACTTGTTAAGAGCCTAGTGCAGAAGGGACAGGCAATGCTGGGGCGGAGTGGGGATGGGGGATGGGGGCAGGAGTGCGCTAAGAGCCTACCCCTAACGTTTTCCTGTAAGGACAAGTCCCAACAGCAGGCTGACAGGTGAGGCTGACCCAACAGGTTCCAGAAGCCAGGGGCTATGGGGCGGAGCGGAGCTCTCTGACTTAGGGTGGCAGCGGTCGGGGGCCCTGCCACACAGGCTGGCTGGCAGGGGACAGGTTTGCCGGCCTCTTCTTCCTGCTGCAGCCAGCTGGGGATACAGGCCATGAACTCCTGCTGGAGGGTGACAGCGGCCTAGTGGGCAGGCATGTTCGGAGGCCTAGGGCCCGGGGGCCCGGGAGCCCAGGGAGCGGCAGGACCCCTGCGGGGTCGGCTGGAGGAGCTGAAGCGGCCCTGGTGGCGGGAGAGCTCCCCGTTGGTGCTGCAGCACAGCGAGGCGGCCCGGCTGGCGGCCGACGCCCTCCTGGAGCAGGGCCAGGCTGCCTACCTGCGGGTCATCTCGGAGGAGCGGGAGCTGCCCTTCCTGAGCGCCCTGGACGTGGACTACATGACCGGCCATGTGCGTGGGGGTCCTGAGCTTGGCGAGGCCCAGGGCCCCGAGGCCTCAGGCCCTGACCGCCTCAGCCTGCTCTCCGAAGTCACCTCTGGCACCTACTTTCCCATGGCCTCTGACATAGACCCCCCAGACCTGGACTTGGGCTGGCCCGAGATTCCACCGGCTACGGGCTTCGGCCCCACCCAGGCTGTGGTCCACTTTCAGCGGGACAAGACCAAGAACATCAAAGACCTCCTGCGTTTCCTCTTCAGCCAGGCCCGCACGGTAAGGCCGGCATCTCTCCAGGCGCTCATTACACAGACTTGGAAACTGAGGCCCCAGAGGGGAGGGACGAGCCTGAGGACAGACCGCAGCTGAGGGGCAGCGCCGGGGCTGGGACTTCTGCCCTCTTGTCAGATCACAAGCTGCACTTTATCTGCTCAGGGACGTTATGGATAAGCACAGAACGGGGATGGCCCTCTGGGACTCCACGAACACCCTGAAAACACATGATGCGAAGTCGTGCACAGCGCAGGGAGGGGTCCTGCCTGCACCCTTCTGTGGGAGAGGGTGTGTGGCTTTCGTCAGGTTCTCCAAAAGGTTTATGATCCCCCAAACTAAGAATCCCAACCTTGGTGAACATCTGAGCCAGCCTTTGATGTATGGAGAGAACTGAGGCCAGAGAGGGGCTGCGACAAGCTCAGGAAGGTCCAGTCCGTTGGTGAAATAGCGCTCAGGGCTCAGGGGTCAGGGAGAGAGGAAGGGGTCCTGACTCAGGCACAGCCGTGCCTCCGGGCGCCTGTCACCATCCACCCTTTGCCCTTTGTGCACTGTGTCTCCTGCCGGGCCTGAGGCAGAGGACCCCCGACTCAGGGGGCGGGGGAGGTAATCAGGTGGCCCCAGGCAGGATCTGAGGTGGGTCGGCTTCCGTGCCCTGGCCTGGGGCAGCAGCGTGGAGGGGTCTGTTGCAGAGAACAGGAGCCCGGATACTGGGATCTCGGGATCCCATTGGTACCTTCAGAGCCTCCCTGGCAGACCTGCCTTTGCCTCGGGCAGGGGAGGGCTGGGCCTAATTGGCACTGGGAGTGGGGTTATTAGGCAGGTGGCTGCTGTGGTCACCCCTGTTCTTTTGATCTTTCCTGCCTGTCCTTGTTCCCCCCTACCTCTGGTCAGGCCTGTGCCATGGATCACTAGGGCATCCTCACCCCCATCTAGACCCTCTTTATCTCTGGGCCAAAAGCCAGCATTCTGCTTGGGGCTGTCACTGACTCTGAGTGACCTTGGGAAGGGCTTCCTTTCCCTGCTGCCCGATGCCCTTGTTTGTTCAGGAGGCAGCCGGAAAGGAACGTTTATTGAGCTTCTGTTGTATGTTGAGTGTTTTCACATTTAACTCCCCATAACTCGGAGATGTAGTTATCATTACTCCCATTTAGCGGATGAGGAAGTTGAGGCTTCCAGCATCTTTGCCCAAGGCTGTGCCATTAGGAAGTAGCAGAGTGCAGGTTTGAGCCACGCTTCATGCGGCTCAAGCTGTAATGCTTTGCTCTGCGCCTCCTGCCTCTCGGCCTGGATTGGGAAGGGCCGGAAGGGACAGTTGGGGGCTTGTTGGTGCCAGTGGTTTTCCAGGGCTATGCTGAGGCGGCCCATTATATGAGGTCACAAACCCTGGCCCCTCAACTGAGGAGAAGACCTGGTCCCACTTGGCGTGGGTAGAAGTGAAGGAGTTCGTGGGTGTAAGATGTCACAGACCTCAGGGAAACTGAGGCAGGTCTGGCCAAGGACATTGAAGACCCCAGTGCCTGGCTTGCAGCTCGGACCCTTGAGAAGGGAATCCGACACAGTCCCTGGGCCAGAGGTAGGGCTGGTGCTGGTGGGGAGAGCGTGAGGACCCAGGCTGGGAATGGGGTCTGGGTTCTGTTTCCGACTCCTTCCGCCCTCTGGCCCAGAGTTTCCTCACGAGTAGAGTGCAGCTTTAGGCGGGTGCAGTTGATCCACAGACATCTTTGAGAATCTGAGATGCTGAGGTCACCGGTTCAAAACCCTGGGCTTGCCTGGTCAAGGCACATATGGGAGTTGATGTTTCCAGCTCCTCCCCACTTCTCTCTCTGTCTCTCTCTCCTCTCTCTCTCTCTCTCTCTCCCTTTCTCTCTGCTCTCTAAAATGAATAAAAAAAAAAAGTGGGTGGAGAATCTGAGGACAGATGCATATTCTGTCCTCAGGAAAAAAAATGCACACACAAACTTGTGTAACAACCGGGGGGTTAAGACAGTGAAACCTCCCTGTGTCTAAGTTAAGAACCACTAGGCTAGGTTATGGCTCAAAGCCCTTTCAGGTCAGGTTTTCTTGCAGGGTCTGGCCTCCTACTTTTGAGTCCAGTGCTCTTTACCTGGGATTCCAGCCCCTGCCGGGCTGACCTTCCCCTCCCTCCTCCAGGTGGTGGCTGTGGTGATGGATATATTCACCGACATGGAGCTCCTGTGTGACCTCATGGAGGCCTCCAGCCGGCGTGGTGTTCCCGTCTACCTGCTCCTGGCTCAGGAGCACCTGAGGCACTTTCTGGAGATGTGCTACAAGATGGACCTCAATGGGGGGCACCTGCCGGTCAGCAAGGAACAGGGGCAGTAGCCAGGGGGTGGGCTGGTCAGTCAGGGAGGACACAAGAGTCCTTTGGGTGGTCAGTGAGCACTGGGGGTCCATGGGAGTGGGGGACCGCGTTCCTTAGCTGTTGGAAGGTCAGAGACGCCCAGGGGCTTAAGTCCCATTCTCTCAAGGTCACCCCCCAACCTTCGTCCTTCGTCCCTCCTTGGCTCAGAACATGCGTGTACGGAGCACATGCGGGGACACTTACTGCAGCAAGGCAGGCCGCCGCTTCACGGGGCGGGCCCTGGAGAAGTTCGTCCTCATCGACTGCGAGCAGGTGGTGGCGGGCAGCTACAGGTGAGCGAGGGGGACCAAGGGAGAGGGACCTGGGCCGGGCCACTGGCTGGTCAGGGCGCCTGGGATCTGGCTTTGAACTATCCTTCACTCCTCCATCTTTTCCAACGTGGGCTGAGCAGCTACCATGCGTGAGGCACTCTGCTGGGCTCAGGGGGCAGCGTGGGAGCTGAGAGCCAGCCCCAGGCGGGGTCTGCAGGCACTTGTGCTGTAGAAGGTTTACTTTAATGCCACCGGCATGGAAAAAGAACTATATATTTCATCTCGGCACTGGAGGGACTTCGGGGAAGCTTTCCCCTTTCGGAAGGGGAAGTTGAGGCCCTGGGATGGGAAACCACGTGCCCAAGGCCACGAAGCTGGTCTAGGACTTCTACAGACTGTGTCAGAGCTCCGCCCCCGCGCTGGGCCCCTGGTGGTGGTGGTGTCAGTAGTGTGGTGGTGTTGTTGTAGTATGTAGTATGCTCTGCTGGTTGTGACTCCAGCCTGGGCCCAGGGTCCTCCCCTCTGTCTCCTGACCCTGACGCCCCGCCCCCAGCTTCACCTGGCTCTGCAGCCAGGCCCACACCAGCATGGTGCTGCAGCTGAGGGGCCGCATCGTGGAGGACTTCGACCGGGAGTTCCGCTGTCTGTATGCCGAGTCCAGGCCTGTGGAGGGCTTCTGCAGTGGCGAGGGTCCCGGGGCGCCGTGCCCTCCTCCCGTGGCCCTGGCCTTCGGGCCCAGCATCCCAAGCCCCACGTCCTCGTCGCCCTCCAGCCTCAGCAGCATCAAGCACTCCCCTCTCATGGGCCGCGCCTTCTACCTCGCCCTCCCAGGAAGCAGTGGCTGCAGTGACATGGGTGTGGGGTCCTCATCCCCAGGCCTTGCTTGTCGTGAGGCCAGTGGCCAGCGCCCCCTGCAACGCCAGCTGTCAGATCCTAACCATGGCTCCCCACCAGAGCCCTACAGGGCCAATCTGGGCAAGCTGGGCTCATCCCCATGGTCTCAGTCCTCCCCTGCCCTCAACCACAATAGCACCGGCCCCTTGCCCCTGGCGGTGGGGTCACCTCTGCTTACTTGCCCGCGTTCCCGCCTCCCCCTCTCCCGGGGTATCCCAACCTTGTCCCGGCTCCCAGAGAATGGGTTCCCGGAAAGCCAGGAGCCCAGCCTCCCCCGAGGCCGCCGAGGACCTGGCACAGCCCTGGAGACAGTAGAGGAGAAGTCATCTCTGAGTCAGAGCCACAGTCAGCTGGATCTCCTTGTCCCCTTCCCCAGAGCCCAAGAAGCAGGAGGCCTCGATTCCGGCATTGCCCCCAGTTCAGACCCCCCTTGGCCTGGTGAGCAGGCCCGAGAGGACAGGAGGTTGTCCTCAAACCAGAG
This sequence comes from Saccopteryx bilineata, assembly GCF_036850765.1. Taxonomy (NCBI): domain Eukaryota; kingdom Metazoa; phylum Chordata; class Mammalia; order Chiroptera; family Emballonuridae; genus Saccopteryx; species Saccopteryx bilineata. Next base: position 202,414,163 of record NC_089495.1, read on the forward strand.
GTACAACCAGCTGGATCTCCTGCCCCGGGCCCAAGGTGCTGGGTGTGGCCCTGAGTCAGGCTCCCTCAGACCTGGTAATGGGGCCCCAAAGGATAAGAGGCTGTCTCCAAACCACTGCCATGGCCAGTTGGACCTCCTGGTACAGTACCCCAAGGCTGGGGGCCCCAGAGCGCCCCCGGAAGCCAAATCCTCAGCCAGGGCTGGCAAGCAGGGTCCAGCTGAGCGACGGCAGACCCTGGGCCACAGTCAGCTGGACCTCATCACAAAGTTTGGCCCATTCCGGGGCGACGGGCCCGGGCCCAGTAGTCTCCCTGGACGGAACCATTCTCGCAAGCCTGGAGTGGGCTCTGAAGATGAGAAGCGGCTGACCCTGGGCCACAGCAAACTGGACCTCATCACCAAGTATCATCAATCGCAGGGTGCCAGGCAGGGAGCTGCACATGGCCTCCCCGGGGGCCCCACAGGTGGCCATCACAATGGCAGTAGCAATGGCTCGTTTGGGGATGAGAAACGGCTGACCCTGGGCCACAGCAAACTGGACCTCATCACCAAGTACAACAAGTCCAAGTTCAAGCAGCTCCGAAGCCGCTTTGAGTCCTAGTCTTGCTCCCAGCAGGGACATGTGCTTCCTCCATCTGCTGAGACTCTAGATTTGCTCAGGTCCCAGAGTTTGGGGTGAAGGCTTGAGCATGAGGCTTCACAGGGAGGAAAGGGTGTCTAGAAGCCCAGGCTAGACACTCCCTGGGCTCAGGATTCTTGCTTACACACACGAACCCAAACACAGACACACCCACACATGTACACACACACACACATACACAGGGAAATGGAACCCACAGTTAGTGTAGTTTGCCACTGCTGGGCACTTCACACCAGTTATTTCTTTTTTAAAAAATTCATTTTAGAGAGATGGCAGGAGAGAGAGAGAGAGAGAGAGAGAGAGAGAGAGAGAGAGAGAAAGAAGGGGGAGGAACAGGAACCATCAACTCCCATATGTGCCTTGACTGGGCAAGCCCAGGGTTTCAAAACTGTGACCTCAGCATTCCAGGTTAACGCTTTATCCACTGTGCCACCACAGGCCAGGCCCACACCAGTTTCTCATCCTTCATGTTCACCTCCTACAAGATAGACCTCCTGTAGGTAAATAATCCTAGGATCGTAGGTATTATCTTTCCCATATTATAAATGTGGAAACTGAAGTCCAGAGAATTTAATGACTTGCTTGGAATCAGGTCTAAGTAAGTGGCAGAGTAGGGGTCCAAACCTGTGTCTCTGACTCTTAAGACAGTGTTTTTGCACAGACATGATGCACAATATCAACAACTCATATGTCCCCATGCACACGAAGTACATACATCACAGAGATACACCAAATGCCTGCAACGATATACGTAGCACGCTAACAGGGTTTGCATCCACAAGCTGCGTACCCATGAACACAATAAAAATCATTTGGCTAGCCTGACCTGTGGTGGCGCAGTGGGATCAAGTGTCGACCTGGGACGCTGAGGTTGCCTGTTCCGATACCCTGGGCTTGCCTGGTCAAGGCACATATGGGAGTTGATGCTTCCTACTCCTCCCCTTTCTCTTTCTCTCTCTCTCCTCTCTGAAAATTGAATAAATAAAATCTTAAAAAAAAATCATTTGGCTAAATGAATAGCTACACAAAATATATACATTCAGTCACACTGTAGACCCCTCAGGATCCACAGACCATAAATATGAACACACACACACACATACACACACGGCATGTACCAAGAAGTATTTCCTTGTACTTAAGCTGTGTACCCATGGCCTTTGGGCTGATAAATGAGTCAGACACAGTGCCTGGATTAAATGCCTAAACCACTGGCCAGCAAGACAAGGCTGTATCTAACTAAAAACAAACCAATGACAGAGGGTGGAGGAGAGTGACGGGCAAAAGAGTTGTGATGGTGGAGCGGGGGGGAAAATTCCTTTAAGGAGGCAGCCTTGGAACCGGGCCTTGAAGGATGGGGACGATTTGGACAGATGGAGGAGAGGGTTAGGGGACCTCTTAGTAGATTGACTCGGGTGAAGAGATACCAGGGAGGGGACTGAGGGAGTGGGTCTGAGATGGACTGGGGAGGATGTAGAGCAGGGGTCCCCAAACTTTTTACACAGGGGGCCAGTTCACTGTCCCTCAGACTGTTGGAGGGCCAGACTATAAAAAAAATATGAACAAATCCCTGTGCACATATCTTATTTTAAAGTAAAAAAACAAAACGGGAACAAATACAATATTTAAAATAAAGAATGAGTAAATTTAAATCAACAAACTGACCGGTATTTCAATGGGAACTATGCTCCTCTCACTGACCACCAATGAAAGAGGTGCCCCTTCTGGAAGTGCGGTGGGGGCCGGATAAATGGCCTCAGGGGACTGCATGCGGCCCGCGGGCCGTAGTTTGGGGACCCCTGATGTAGAGGATGTACAGACACAGACTTTGACACACACACAGACACCATTTTGCTCCATGTCCCTAGGAGCACAGGCTTTGATAAGTTGTGGTTCCCTTTCCTGAGCTCCCCACCTGCCTGGAACAGTGTTATACATGGTACAAATCAATAAAAGCAGACACGTTGACCCAGCGGCAACTTGGTGTATCCTGAAGAAGGCCCTGTTATGGGACTGCGGGTTGGGGACAGGAGAAGGCACCACTTAAGGCGATTATGGAGGGCTCCCTGGAGGAGTGTGGATGGTCACAGGAGGGCGGAGAGGAGGAAAAGGGCCTCCAAGCACCCTCTGCTCTCACTGTGACATTCTGAGTGCTCGTGTGGCTTTTGTAGATTCTACAAAATGTGGGACAAGTATATCCCATCCACGAATGCATGGCCCTTGACTGGCACTATCTCGGGGACAGAAGGTGGCTGATGAATGAGTGATCAAGCAAGCACATGCAAAGGGCCCATAGAGGAAGCCAGTCAGCCCCCACTCCCTTGCCCACTCTGGAGCCTCCCTAAGACCCTGCTTCATCCATCCTCCCCTCTCTCCAATACCTTCTTCAGCCTGGTTTCCTCTACTTCTCTGTCCTTGCCCCCTTCTCCAGCCTCTGTCTGGCTCACTTCTCACCTGGTCTCACCTCCATGAGTGACCTCATCCACCCCAGCCTTCAGCCCCAAATCTCAGCGCTTCCCTCACCCCTGGCTGGGCTCCAGATCCGTCCTGGACGTTTGTCTCACACCTTACACTCAACATGTCACCTTCCCCACACCTTTTCAGGCTTTCACTTCAGTCAATTCCTCCATTATCAACTCCTCTGTGAAACATCCTGGCCCCTCCTTTCGTATGCCTCCCATCCAACCAGCCCCAAGTCTCGGTCGCCCATACGTCCTAAAAACGTCCTAAAAGCTGAATGAATGAATGACGAATGAATGAAAGAATGTGAGCAAGCTGGGAGCGGGGCCAGGTGGCGTCAGGACCTGAGCTAGTGCAACCACAAAGTACGGCCGGAGGATGGAGCTAGAGTGGCGACAGGCGTTGCCGGGTGCGCCTGGCTCTCCCGGAAGTCTCCCAGGCGGAGGCGGAAAGAGAAACCTACTCGCGGAGGGGAAGGGTATTGTGGCGTGTGGAGGTTGCGGTTACTTTGTGTCCGTGTGGCGTGGGATCGGAAAGGTCAGCTCGGGCGCCTCGGGTCGTGAGGGATGGCGGCTGGAGGATTCGGGACCAGGGGGTCTGGAGGGGTCCAGTGGGCGGGACCGGGAGGCTGAGGAGCCGAGGGAGGGCGGTGGCTGTGGAATGTGAGGGGGTGGGGTCACGACTGGACCCGAGAGGCCAAGGCTGGGGGACCAGGACCCGGGCCAGGAGAGGATCCGCCGGCCCTGAACTCCCGGCCCCACAGTCCCCAGGCCTCATGGCGGTCCGTGCGTCGTTCGAGAACAACAGTGAGATCGGCTGCTTTGCCAAACTCACCAACAGCTACTGCCTGGTGGCCATCGGCGGCTCAGAGAACTTCTACAGGTGCGGCGGAAGCCCCGGAGCCCGCTGGCCGTGGTGGGGGCGGGGGGGCGGGAAGGGGTGTGGGAGTCGGGGGCCCCGGCAGAGTGCGGGCTCAGGCCCGGTGACCACCGAGACCGTGTTCCTACAGTGTGTTCGAGGGCGAGCTCGCCGAGACCATCCCCGTGGTGCACGCGTCCATCGCCGGCTGCCGCATCATCGGGCGTATGTGTGTGGGTAAGCCAGGTGGAGGACGCCGGCGGAGGGCGTGGAGCCTCCCAGCACCTTGACTTGTACCCCTGGAGTGACCCTGGGCTTTCCGGACTTCCATCCCTTATAGAATCTCCGAGGCCTGGGCCTAACGCAGTCGGATAAGTGTCAGCAGGTCAGGGACAACCTCTGGTGACAGCGTCTAGATTATAGTAACAACAAATCACATGGGGTGCTTTCATTCTTACCCTTGTTTCCATTCCTTCTTTACAAGACCCCAGCAAGTAGGTATTAGTGTGAGGCAAGACTAGAATGTCTTCTCTCCCCTGTTCTTGACCTCAGGCAAGTTGCATTTTCTTTCTGAGCATCCATTTTTCTGCCTCTAAAACATGACAAGCCAAGATTCTGAGTCAGCCTGTTCGGTTATTCATTTAAATCTTGATTTCCACATCTCTGAGCATTGTCTCTCTGCCCCTCCTCCCTCTCCCCCTTCTTCTTTACCCCTCCCTCCCTCCTTCCCCCCCATTCCCTCCCTCATTTCCTTTACTTTATCTCTCTCTCTGCCTTTTTTTTTACAGGGACAGAGAGAGAGTCAGAGAGAGGGATAGATAGGGACAGACAGACAGGAATGGAGAGAGATGAGAAGCATCAATCATCAGTTTCTCGTTGCAACACCTTAGTTGTTCATTGATTGCTTTCTCATATGTGCCTTGACCGCGGGCCTTCAACAGACCGAGTGACCTCTTGCTGAAGCCAGATGAGCCTGCGCTCAAGCTGGCAACCTCGGGGTCTCAAACCTGGGTCTTCCGCATCCCAGTCCGACGCTCTATCCACTGTGCCACTGCCCGGTCAGGCTCGCTCTCTCTCTCTCTCTCTTTTTTTTATGATGGGAGTAACTGAGTTCAAAAGTACACAGAATTGTGTCTGTGTAGAGGGAGGCAGAGGTTTAGTCATTGTTGTCACAAAGTAATTGTACTTTGTTCATTCTCCTTTCTACATAGTACATTTTATGTAAGAACAGCACAATGTATCTATATATTCTTATTGATAGTGGGCATTTGGGTAGTTTTTAGTTTGGTCTATTCTAAACGGTGCTGCTATATTTTTTAGTGAATACATGTATGTATATTTATTGGCTGTATAATACCTAGGAGAAAATGGCTGGGTCACCTGGTATGTGCATATTCAACGTAGTACATGAGGCCAGATAATTATCTGACGTGGTTAACCAGTTTACACTCCTATGGGTTGTTCCGACAGACAGGAAAGGGGAGAGATGAGAAGAATCAACTTGTAGTTGTGGCACTTTAGTGTTCATTGATTGCTTCTCATACGGGCCTTGATGGGCGTGGGGGGACTGCAGCTGAGCCAGTGACCCCTTTCTCAAGCCAGCAACCATGGGATCATGTTGATGATCCCGCACTTAAGCCAGTGACCCTGCGTTTAAGCTGGTGAGCCTGCCCTCAAGCTAGTGTTGAACCTGGGACCTCAGTATCCTGGGTTGATGGTCTATCCACTGCATCACCACTGGTCAGGTGGTATTGATATTTTTTCTAAAATTTTAACCATTCCTAGTAGGTGTGCGGTATTATCTTTTAAGTAGCAAAATATACAACTAATGCCAAGAACCCTTCCTGCTAGTCCCCTGGTTGTTGTCACAGTGGGTAGGGTGTGTTGGGAGAGAGACTCCTGGGCTATCTCTGTCCTGTCCAGTGGGGCTTCTGGTCCCCCTTAGTGTTGTCTGGATCAGTGGGTTAGAGGGCTGGAGTCTGGGCCTAAAGCGTTCTTATTGGGCTAGGATGTATCCTCAGCCCCCAGGGTTCAGCAGGCATCTTGCGTATTCATGTTTCTTTCTCCACCCCCCAATTCGGGTCTCCCCAGGGAACAGGCATGGCCTCCTGGTGCCCAACAACACCACCGACCAGGAGCTGCAGCATATCCGAAACTGCCTCCCAGACTCAGTGCAGATCCGCCGGGTGGAGGAGCGTCTCTCAGCTCTGGGCAATGTCACCACCTGCAATGACTATGTGGCCTTGGTCCATCCAGACCTGGACAGGGTAAGGCAGCCTCACTTGGCTCAAGAGTGACAGGATTAGCCTAGTAAATGGTTAGCTACTGTTCTTGTCAATCACGTAGGGGGTAGGGGTTTCTCTTTATGTCTGGGGTTCTCCCGTTTCAGGCACTCATTGGATTAGTGATGATAGAGGACTTCTGTGGTGTGGTCAGTGTCAGAAAGAAGCTGGGCAGAATATTAATCCTTCAGAATCAGAGGGATGACTGGCAGCTGAATTCTTGAGTGTGGCTTAGGGGGTAGTGTGGACACCAGTCCCTGGCTGTTCAGGGCATGCATGGATATTAGGGGCTCCATAGGTGACCCCGACTCTGCTCTAAGCTGTATCCCTTCCTTTTTCTGGGTGAAACTTCTGTGTTCAGCTACATAGGAAAGGAATGAGGGCCTCAGGGCATAAAGCCCTAAGTGATTCTGGGCATGGGGGGTCCTGGGTTCTTTGACCTGCAAACTCTGGGCCCTAAGCACAGGACCTTTGACAGGAGACAGAAGAAATCCTGGCTGATGTGCTCAAGGTGGAAGTCTTCAGACAGACGGTGGCTGACCAGGTGTTAGTAGGAAGCTACTGTGTCTTCAGCAATCAGGGAGGGCTGGTACACCCCAAGACTTCAATTGAGGACCAGGATGAGCTATCTTCTCTTCTTCAGGTGCCCCTTGTGGTAAGCATTCTTGTTCTCTGACTCCTGTCTCCTGTGGAAGCAGAGCCCTTTGTCCTGGGTTATTAGGGTTATTACCCATCACAGTTTGGGACTGGGGCTGCAGGCCAGGGAGCAGGGTTTGGGAAGAGTCTTCATCAGGGATGGGAGAGACTGTATTTGTTGATGCCATGATATATATTGAGCTGTCGCTTGGCAGGCAGGCACTGTGAACCGAGGCAGCGAGGTAATCGCTGCTGGGATGGTGGTGAACGACTGGTGTGCCTTCTGTGGTCTGGACACAACCAGCACAGAGCTTTCAGTGCTGGAAAGTGTCTTCAAGCTGAACGAAGCCCAGCCTAGCACCATTGCTACCAGCATGCGGGATTCCCTCATCGATAGGTATCTGGGCCTCTTTTCCTTTTTAGGGTAGGGGAAGGGGATGCCACCGATAATGGGAGCCACACATTTTGTACTGGGAGGTTCTTGCGTGCGTGGGCACAGCGAGCAAATGTTGCCTGAGTATCTATCTGCTCATCTCTGTCTTTGAGGACCTGGTTCAGTGTCTCTTCTCTCTGGGCAAAGTTCCTCTCTGATCTGTCTTACTTTGTCACTTACCACATGCTTTTGTACTTTGTATCTGCCTGGTGTTGGTGTCCCCAGGCAGCAGACTGAGACAGAAAAGAGCTGATTACTGAGGCAAGGAGGGGAGCTGCTCTTAGGAACTGGGGAGACCTTGGCTGCCTAACAGGCTTGGGTGTGGGGATTGCATCAAAATCACAATCATCTTGATATTTGTGGGTTTTTTTAAAGTGGGTTCTTGGGCTCTAACCCTGGAGATTCGGGAGTGTGAGGCTCTAGTCTCCTTCCTTGGAAGAGCAGCAGGTGCTGAACATTCGGCTGCCTCCTCCCTCATTCCCCACTGAGGATCCTTTGCAAGGCATGCCACACCCAACTAGCATAGGCGTCTTGGTGAGGACAGAAACGGCAAACTAGAGCAAGTGCCTAATAATAGACTTCCTACTGACGGCTGGCAATATTTCCCTTCATTTTTCCTTCTTCATTCATTCATTCACCTGATGTTCATTGAGCCCTACCAACAAGGCTCCATGTGGGATAGTCAGGCATTTAGCGCTACTCCTGCCTCCAAGGGGCTCACAGTGTAGCAGGTGAAAAAAGTTGTAGTGGCCACATGTAACTCTTAGCTACCCTCAAAGAAGACATGAAAGGTGCCTTAAGTGGCTTGAGAAGCTCTGGGGAGACAGTTTCTGGAATCCAGGAAGGTTTCATGGAGCACAGTTGTTTAGTCGGGGCTACAAGGAGTGAATAGGCAACTGAATAGGCATAGATAGATGGGGAAGCACATCAGACGCAGAGATGGAGAAGTGTGGAGGATGTGAGGGGATTATTCCCAGAGTGTTGAGGACTCTGAATGCTCATGTCAGGAAGTTTATTATTTTTTTTAATTACAGTTGATATTCAATATTATATTAGTTTCAAGTATACAGCATAGTACTCAGACATTTATATAACATTCGAAGTGATCCCCCCTTGAGTCTAGTACTCACCTGACACCATACGTAGTTACTACAAAATTATTAACTATATTCCCTATATTGTACTCTACAGCCCCATGACTGTTTAGTAACTTTTTAATTTGTACTTTTTAATCCTTTCTACTTTTTCACCCAGCCTCCCAACACCCCTCCCCCATGTCAAGAAGTTTTGAGTATAGACCTGTGGTTTTGACCTTTGGTCTATCCTGGATGCTTGTTGACATAGATTCCTGGCATGATTCCCTCGTTCTGGAGTGGGGGCCCAGTCGTGTGTGGTTATTTTAATAAGCTCCCCTGTGTGATTGTGATAGGGCTGTTTGGAGACCACGCTGACAAACTGTTGTCAGCACTGGAGAGCAGTGGGGAGGGTCTGGACAGGAAAGCGGTACCAGTGGTTTTGTCATTTGTTGAGCACCCTTTGTGTGCCAGACAATAGTGACCTAATGAATAAAATATACTCTGCCAACCCTTTTGGGACATAGACTCTTATTAAAAAAGACATAACGAAAGAACAAAACAAAACAAAAAATCTCTTAGCAACCTAAGAACAGAAATTTCTGTAAGCTGATAATTGGCACCTACTGAAAAGCTTTAGCAAATGTTGCAAATGTTCCCTCTCTGAGCCCCTTGCTCCTTTCTTTCATGTCTTTGACTTCACCTCTGATGATCCAATTTAAGACCAGCAACAGTTTGGATAAATTGTTGACCCACCTGAGTAGGGAAGGAGTTACTTTAGTTTTTAAGCTATTGAGAGTTCTAGACTGGACTGTAACTCACGGGATCAGTGGGACCTGGAAGGAGCATTGAGTCTGGCTCTTCAGGGCTGAGCTGGAACAAAGGGCCTGGGGTAAGGGTGGAGGCTACTAGCACTTTGACAATGGAGGGTGAGGTGTGCCCGGTGAATCACCTTCTGATGTTGTTTCTTCCTCTCTCTCTAGCCTTACCTGAATCACCTGTCATGCTGTTTGGGCTCCTGATTCTGAACCTTTGCTCCCTGTCAGAATCCCACCCATCTGTCCCTGATGTTGGCAGGGAGGTGGCAGAGAGCTCATTGGTATCGAGTGGCGGGATGCCCAACCCTTCTTCACCTGTGCCCATCTGAATTTATAGTTACTGCAAGAATCTGCCGTGTGTTGGCTGTCAGGCCCTGTGGCACCTGGCTGAGAGCTCTGTTGTCCTTTGCCACCCAATTAAAGGCAGCTGCTTCTCTTCATTCTGAATGTGTTGTTTGATAGCTTAAGCCTGCACCCAGCTCCCACCATTGTTTCATGGGAAGGTGGGATAGGCTGCGCACACGCGCACACGCACACACGCACACACACATACCAGTTACACACTCGCCCATCTCACACTGTAGTTCTCACATTTTCCACGCAACTTCAGCCTCATACTTTGGGCTTCAATGAGAATCTGTTTTAATTCTCCCCTGGGCTGGTGTGAGGACCCTGGGATGGGGGTCTCTGGGGTACCGTGCTATAGGGCAGTTTTGCTCTCCTTGACCCAATGTAGCCGGAGATGAATGGCCTGACTGCCCGGGACCCTGGACAGCCTCATCAACCTCAGCAGGACCCTACCTAGGAGCTTGGGTGGACACGGGTCTTCTGCGCGCAGGGCGGGTCCAGAGGGTGGGACGGGATTGGCCGGTTTGTGGGCGTGGCCGGGTTGGGCCCCGCCCCCGGGCCGGGATCTCCGCTCCGGCGGCGGGGAGCGGTGACGTCACGGCGCCAGCCCCTCTGGCGCTGCTGCGCCGGCGAGCGGAACGTGGAGGCTGGCGGTAGGCGTCTCCGGAGCAGCTGCGCCCGCGGCGCGAGGTGAGGGCCAGACGGTGCGGGAGCCGGGCGGTGTGGGGCTGGCCCTGCTCCTTACTGGCTTCTACTCCTGCAGACCATGGGCGCTCTGCTGACCGGCGGCGGGGGCGCCGCGGAGCCGCCCCAGCCCCAGCCCCAGCCCGCGGCGCCCGAGGGCCCTGAACGGCCCCGGCCCGAGCCCGGCCCCTGGGGGCCGCTGGACGACGTGCGTTTCCTCATCGCCTGCACCTCCTGGTACTGATCCCCCGCCCTCCAAGTCACTGCCCGCCGCCTGTTGTCCTGTCCGCCTCGCCTGGGCCGCCCTCTGTCGTCTGTCCCTACGGCCCGGTGTCTCTAACCCTCCTTCCCCGCCGCGCGCCCCCGCCCCGCTGGCGCCCCGGAGACGCGACGAGTCGAGGAGGGCGCAGGGCACTGGAAGGACGTCCCGGCGGGCTGTCTGCGCAGCAGGGCCGTGGGGCCGCGCGTCGCCCCTGGCCTCTCCTGCCGCTCCGATTCTGTGCCCTGCACCGAAACCACCCGGAACTCCCGTGCTCACCCCACCCCACCCCACCGCTCCGGCCGTCGGGGGGTCCTGGGGCAGCCTGCCCTGTCACTGACTTCCAGAACCAAGCCAGGGCCCTTGGTAAGACCATAAGGCTACTGACCTCACCTCACCTGCCCCGTACTGCTGAGGACTGGGCTCTTGCTTTTGTTCCCGGCCATGGCACCCTTGTGCTCTGATTTCAGAGAAGACCTGGCTGCAGCGACCCTTTCAGTACTCCCAGGGGAGGTTGCCCCTCCCCCGTGGGTCCCAGTGAGGCATGATCAGGCTGTATACCTGGGGTCCCAGTAACCCTGGGCCTCCTGAGGCAGCCTTTTGGAGAGCTGGGACATGTGATTGCTGGGCTGGCAGATGAAATGAATGGGGCCGTTACTGGACACCAAAGTACCTCGTGTCTCTTCTTCCAGAAACTACTTAGGCCACTCTCAGAGCCTGATCCTCTTTCCCACTTCCAGGGAAACGACACTCTCTGTATTTTTGTTTTATTTAGAAATGATTTAAAAAACATTATACAAAGGCTGATCAGTTTAAAATGTGACTGACACTGAAATGCTGTGATGTGCCCCAGGCCGAGGGGAGCTGGGCTCTGGGGCCCCCAGTGCTCGGTCCCTCTGCTCTGTCCTAGGGTGATGGACAAACAGATGACTGCGAGGCAGGAGAATCTCCGGGCTGAGCCCTCTCTGGGCCTAGCCTTGCATCCCTCACATCTGCAGCCTGGGCTGCCTGCCTCCATCTCCTGCTCTTTCTCAGCTGACCTTGGTGGTACCAGGAGCCAACGGGGAACCTGGGGGGCCTAGAGCTTTCAAGAAGTGAGAGCACCAACCTGAGGAGTGAAGAGGGATCGGAAAGGGGAGAATGGAGGCCAGGAAAAGGTGGATAAAAGAGACACTTCTGATCTTGTCTTGGACCTTAGAGGGGCCCACAGGTGGGGACCCAAGGCCCAGCTAGCCCACTGGATGGCCTGGGCATGTAACAACCTCTCTGTGCTTCATTTGAGGGCACGGTGAGAATTACCCTTGGTTTCCCATGGCCTACCCTAATTTCATGTGAATGGACAGGTGTGAGCTAATAAAGTGCTTTGCAAAGTATAAAACACTGTACAAACCTATGAATCACTAATATCTCTGCAGTTGTTCCCCTCCCACCCCAGGGAGCCCGCCCTTGGCCAAAATGAGAAAAAACAGAAGGATAATGACAGGGAGCACAGTGGACCCAAATAGGTGCCTCTGGGACAAGAGATTGCTTGAGACAGCTCCCAGGGCAGCAGAAGTCCCTGTCAACTACAGGTTAAGCCAACCTAAGGACTGGAGGCTGCAGGGTAGGGGCGATGTCCGTGTAGGCTCAGAGGGCCAGGGTAGCTTCTGAGGCCCTGCCAGCACCCTGAAGACTGACGCTGCCTCTTGGATTTGGCAGAGAGCCAGAGGGCATCACTGAACCCATTGTTCTTGCCTAGGGCTCCTCGGTAATAAGCATGGCTGCCTCCACTGAGCTGGAGTGAGGCAAACGGAGACAGTGCAGAGTGAACCCCCAGGATCGGGGCCACTGTCTGCTGGGGATGCCCTTTTCCAAAGAGCAGTGCAGGAAGGTAGGCCTAGTGAGCTGGGTTAGCAAGGGCCAAGCTCTTGATATGAACACTGGTTCTGGGCCGAGAGATTGAGTAGACCTCAGGGCAGCCACGGAGTGTGGGCTCTGAGCACTCCAGAAGGCTGACCTGAGTCCCTTGCTCCAAGGCTATGTGAGTGTGGGCCTGGAGCCATTTCTGCCTCAACTCACTGGTCAGGCTGAGCCCTGAGGCCACAGCTGCAGGCTCGAGTCAGGCCAGAGTCGGGGAACGGGGAGAGAGTCAGGAGGGGGGGGATGGTCACAAACTCATCAGCCTCCAGAAATGGGGTCAGCTCCTGCCCCAGTGCTTTCGCCTCCTGAGCAGGGCCTGGCTTCTGGGGTGTCTGGGCGTTAGAGTGGCCTTAGCAGCACCTTGGTCCTTATAACCTGGGGAAGGGCCTGCCACAGCTGGTCTCTCCACCAGGACAGTCACCTCTAATTCACCTAAAGCCTCAAGCAGCCTTTGCAGAATGGGACTTGAAACAGTAGAGACAGGACATTTAAATATTCAAGATATGACAGCTGGGTCCTTGTGAGACCCAGCTGGGCCACAGCCTTGCTTGCAGCATGTGACCCTAAACCCTGGGTCTCACAGGAGACCTTGATGTACGGGGCAGGTTTCCTGAGGGACCTGCTGCATGCCAGCAGGGGAAACCCAGGCTTGTTGCCTACTGTGTTGGCAGCAGGGGCCCTGTAGCCTTGGGGGACAGTGAGCTGGGGGCGGGGGGACATCTGACCAGCAGGTGTTCACAAACCGGGCCGGGACTGGTGGCTTCTCCCGGAAGGGACTGAGAGTGTTGGTGCTGGCTTCTCACAGATGGGCCAGGTCTAGCTAGGAACCAAGCTGTGGTGTCTCATGGACACCACAGGATGCAGTGACCACAGGGCCTCCTGGCACAGGGCCTGGCCTATTCCCTTGAGTAGGGAGCGGTTCACCCAGGACAGAAGGCTGGCGTCTGGGTGCCAGACACCCACCCTGGGGCACAGCTGCCATTGCTCCCTGCCCCACGCTCAGCCTAGGCCAATGCACCCACCTCTTCAACTCCATGACCCCTGGCCTAGGGCCCTGCTGGCTCCAGTGGGGAGCAGCCAGAGCTGCCCCTCAGACCCTGGTGAGAAAGGGCCTGGCTGGCCAAGCCAAGTGGACAGAGAGGGCTCTGGGCTGCTCATACCCACTCCTGGACTGGCCGCTTATAGTAGGTGACAGGCTGAGGGCCTGCCTTGTTCTTGAACTGGAAGATGGTGTAGATCAGCACCAGGATGCAGAGGGACAGGATGCAGGGGATGACCACGGCCACCGCGTTCACAGAGCCTGGCACGTCGTTGATGGTCACCATGATGTCCACGTCATCCTGGGGCAGCCGCCGCTCCTTGCGCCGTTCCACTTCCTTCTGGTTGCAGCCCATCCAGTCACGCAGGATGTTGCGTGGATAGCCAGGCTCCACGCTCAGTTTCTGGTTGTCAAACTTCCAGTAGTCCCGGCCCTTGTAGAAGTAGGTGTAATCTGCAGAAACAGGGCCCAGCGTCACTGCCACTCCAACCCTTCCCTGCAGCTGCTCCGGGCCAGCATGAGAGGACGTGTGGAGGAGGGGCACCCCTCCCACTCTGGGGGAGCCCCAGAGGAGCTCTGGAGGAGGGTGGGAGCAGTTGTTGACACGCTTGGAGGTGGGGGAGTGCAGTGATTGGCACATCCTGTATAGTTTGTCCAGGTCATGGACTGTTACCTGCATGGCTGCAGAGAGGGGCACCCAGGACCTAGAGCAGCCCCTCCTATTCTCAAAGGTGTTGGGTGGCCTTAAGTAGAATTGGCAAGCTCAATTTGTGCTTCCAGATGGGACCCTTCTTAGCCTGGGGCCACAGCTCTGTCTCCGTGGTTCTAGGGCCTCAGTCCAGCTCCTGCATGAGCCAAGGGAGGCAGGGAGCAAGATTTCTCCTGTTGACAGTGGACACCACCTCTTCGCAATTATGAATTTTGAGGGTGGCTTGGCACACATCACAACACTGATTGCAGGGTCTCTGGGACCCTTCTAGGGTAGGGGCTGGAAGGAAAGAAGACAGCAGGGCTGGGGGGCCACCCCAAGGCTGCCAGTAACAGCCTTAGCAGCCAGCCAGCCCATAGATGCAAAGCAATGCACTCAGACTCTCATTGGCTGGCTCCTCACCCTGGCTCGGACTTTCATTGGCCGAAGTCCTTGATGTCATCTGTCTCTTGAGGCTCCCCAGAAGGCGCGACCATGTGTGTAAAGCATTAGGTACACAGGAGAGCCATCGAATAGCCGCTCTGTCCCTGTAGCTGCCTGCTTTCTGGCCAGTGGCGTCTCCTCAGAGTCCTTCCCAACGACCTTCTTGAAGGTGGCCCCCTCTCTCACAGCGTTTCCTCCCCTTAGACTGAGCATTCTCGCTACCTTATCTTTCTGCCTCTAGCCTGGGAGCCAGGATGCAGTGCAGGTCTTGTTCTCTGCTCCATCCCCTGCCCTCCCCATAACCCATTCTGAGTAATCATAGTGGAGGGAGTGAATCTGTTATTCCATGTGGACTAGGACACACCAACACGATGATGATGGTGGTGATGATGATGATGGTGATGATAGCAGCTAAAACATACGGCATGGGCCATGTGCTGGGCATTGGTCTAAGAGCTCTACATAATTTATTTTATTTAATCCTAACAAAACCCTGTGAGGTAAGAACCATTATTATCCTCATTTTATAGACAAGGAAACTGAGGAAACAAGTGATTTTCCCAAACTCACATTAATGGTGGCATGGGGTGTGAAGCCAGCCAGGCTGTGCTTTTGACTCTATCACTGGAGATGAAGTCAACAAACATCTATGGACACCTAGCCTAGCCTGGCGGGACCCAGCCCCTGGTCTCCAGGAGCTTAGGAAATGTCTCATAAATAAAAAGTGCTTCTTTCTCCCCGCTCCTGCCCTCAAACCCCATTAAAAGCACCTTTGGACCACCATATCCATCATTGCTTTTCAGACGTGATAACCTGAGGGAGTCCTAAAGTACCCGAGGACCACTGAGGGAGGCTTTCTAAGGAACGAGCCAATGAAAACACCTCGCATTTGAATCATCCCTGAAGATGAGAAATTGTGACTTGGTAGCTGGTAAGAAGCTTGACTGGTAAACATGGGTGGATATGAAGCAGTTGTCTTGCTTGCAGGTAGCGTTCCTCACACCCGGACACCCTGAGGGCGTGCCCATGGGCCCTGCTGAGACCCCCCCCACCGGCCGGGCCCATACATACACCCTTCCTTGCTGATGAAGGCTCCCTGGGGGGCCTGCGGGATGCCCTTCCACACGGTGATGGGCTTGGGGTAGCCGGGGTCGGTGGCCCGCCGCTCCTCGCTGTAGCGCCAATACTGCTCGCCTTTGAAAAAGTAGGTCTTGCCCACGGGTTCCCAGCGCAGAGCCGTGTCAATGCCTTCTCGGGGCAGACAGCTGCCCAGCTCCCCCAGGCTGTGGGGGTACCCCGGTTCCACCGTCACCTCCTTAAACACCCAGTACTTGTCACCTGTGGCCAAGAGGAGCCTGGGATCAGCCTTCCCCAGTCACTCAACGCCAGAGGTTGTAGCTAGTGCCACTTGCCCGTCCTCTACTGGGACAGAAGTCATTCATGGAGCCAGAGTGTCAGGGGAAACAGCCCTAGGCCTGCTGGACCCCCTCAGTGGGAGACCAAGGTCTCTTGACGCAGGCAGAGCTTAGGGGGTAAGAAGCCAGAAAGCCAGCCCCGGATCCTGGACAACTCACTCTCCATGCCGCCCAGATTCCATGTTTCACCCTCTTTCCTTTCATGGGACTTGCTCCTTTCTTCTCCTTGAGTAACTGAGGGCATTCATGCACATTGGTGTTCCCTGTCCCCTCCCCCTACAACCTTCCATCTGTGACACCCAACTCAGTCTATAGCCCACAGCCTCTTTCCCAGTGGAATGAGGTACTCTGATCGCCCACCAGCGATTGGACATTTTCAGTTCGGCTTCCTGGAGTTCCTCATCTCCACCATAGCGGGCTCCCCACCCCCATCCCTCTTCAGCCTCCCAGAGCCCCACAAACCAACCCCTGCATCAGCACTTGACACTTTCCTCCTCTTCTCAGCACTCTGCCTCTCCCAAGGCCTTGTTAATCTCTTAGCTGTCTCTAGCCTCCCTGCCCCTCCCTGTCTCTCCCCATCCTCCCTGCCCCTCCTCGTCTCTCCCCATCCTCCCTGCCCCTCCCTGTCTCTCCCCATCCTCCCTGTCTCTCCCTATCCTCCCTGCCCCTCCCTGTCTCTCCCCATCCTCCCTGCCCCTCCCCATCCTCCCTGTCCCTCCCCATCTCTCCCTGCCCCTCCTTACCCCTCCCCATCCTCCCTGCCCCTCCCCATCCTCCCTGCCCCTCCCTGTCTCTCCCCATCCTCCCTGTCTCTCCCCATTCCTCCCCACCCCTCCTAGCCCCTCCCTGCTCCTCCCTGTCTCTCCCATCCTCCCTGTCTCTCCCCATCCTCCCTGCCCCTCCCTGTCTCTCCCCATCCTCCCTGTCTCTCCCCATTCCTCCCCACCCCTCCTAGCCCCTCCCTGCTCCTCCCTGTCTCTCCCATCCTCCCTGTCTCTCCCCATCCTCCCTGCCCCACCCTGTCTCTCCCATCCTCCCTGTCTCTCCCCATCCTCCCTGCCCCTCCCCATCTCTCCCCATCCTCCCTGCCCCTCCCCATCTCTGCCCGCCCCTCCCCGCCCTTCCCTTCCCCTCCCCATCTCTGCCCGCCCCTCCCTGCCCCTCCCCATCTCTCCCCATCCTCCCTGTCTCTCCCCATCCTCCCTGTCTCTCCCATCCTCCCTGTCTCTCCCCATCCTCCCTGCTCCTCCCTGTCTCTCCCCATCCTCCCTGTCTCTCCCATCCTCCCTGTCTCTCCCCATCCTCCCTGCTCCTCCCTGTCTCTCCCCATCCTCCCTGCCCCTCCCTGTCTCTCCCATCCTCCCTGTCTCTCCCCATCCTCCCTGCCCCTCCCCATCTCTGCCCGCCCCTCCCCTCCCTTCCCTGCCCCTCCCCATCTCTCCCTGCCCCTCCCCATCTCTGCCCGCCCCTCCCCGCCCTTCCCTGCCCCTCCCCATCTCTCCCCATCCTCCCTGCCCCTCCCTGTCTCTCCCATCCTCCCTGTCTCTCCCCATCCTCCCTGCCCCTCCCCATCTCTCCCTGCCCCTCCCCATCTCTGCCCGCCCCTCCCCTCCCTTCCCTGCCCCTCCCCATCTCTCCCTGCCCCTCCCCATCTCTGCCTGCCCCTCCCCACCTCTCCCCATCCTCCCTGCCCCTCCCTGTCTCTCCCCATCCTCCCTGCCCCTCCCTGTCTCTCCCCATCTCTCCCTACCCCTCCCTGCCCCTCCCCATCTCTCCCTGCTCCTCCCTGCCCCTCCCCATCCCTGCCTGCCCCTCCCCGCCCTTCCCTGCCCCTCCCCATCCTCCCTGCCCCTCCCCATCCTCCCTGTCCCTCCCCATCCTCCCTGCCCCTCCCTGCCCCTCCCCATCTCTCCCCATCTTCCCTGCCTCTCCCTGTCTCTCCCCATCCCTCCCCACCCCTCCTAGCCCCTCCCTGTCTCTCCCCATCCTCCCTGTCTCTCCCCATCCTCCCTGCCCCTCCCTGTCTCTCCCCATCCCTCCCCACCCCTCCTAGCCCCTCCCTGTCTCTCCCCATCCCTCCCCACCCCTCCTAGCCCCTCCCTGCTCCTCCCTGCTATGGGCCTACAGACATCACTCTCCTCAGCCCCAGCAGCTGTCTCAGAAACGGCTTTCCCACCTCTGCGTCTGCTCTCTGGCTCTCTGCTGCTCAGAACCATGCAGTGAATGCTCAGCGTTGCCCTGGTGGCTCAGTGTCAAGTTCCGGCCTGGCAAACAAGGCTCAGGCCACTTCTCGGAGCTTTCTGATGTGAGGCCCCACACATGTGCGACTTCCCATACCCCTCCTTTGCCCACGCTGTTCCTGCCCCCAGAATGCTTCCTTCATTTCTCACTAACTGTCTGTATCTTACCCTCCTGGGGCCTGGCCCAGGTCAAGATAACTGAAGTGAAACCACCGAGCACGGGGTGGGCACAGGGTGGGCACAGGGTGCACATGCTGCCCATATTATCTCCCCGGCGCCCTCCGGGACCTCTCCAGCCTCTGGACTGTGTGACCTCCTCCTTCTGAACTCTTACACAGCTGACAGGGTGGCCTTTCACGGAGCACTGGTGGTCTTCAATGGCCTGTGGAACCCTCTCCTTCCCAGGGCTGAGGCCTGTCACCCACCAACTTTGGTGCACGCAGACCCTTGGCAAGCCTCCCTGACCTGATTTTCCCAGATTGTGCACGGCCGGCCGGCAGGGTCTGTCCTGTCAGGTGTCAGTGTCTCTTGTTAGGGCTAGGAGCGTCCTTGGAGTGCATCTACCTCCCACCCCAGTTTACAGATAGAATACGGGGGTCCCGAGGGCAGGGAACCACCCCATGTCCCTTGGCACAGGCCACATTACCTTTGAAGAAGACAAATCTTCCATCAGCCCTTTCATAGGCTGCATCTATGCGGGCGGGCAGGCCCTTCCAGAACTGCTCGATCTGCATGGGGTAGCCCTCCTGCACCCGGTTATTGCGCAGGCGCCAGAACCAGCGGTCCTGGGGGTTAAAGAGGGGAGGGGAAGACGCATAGCCTCTGAACCCAGGGCTCAGCCCAACAACCCAGTACCTTCCCCTGGGCCCGGCCTTGAGTCCCTCCACGCAGTCTGTCCATTTCCTGCTTCTAACATTCAAGGCCCTGTGAGAAGGATGGGATGCTCACTAGCTGTCTTCAAGTAAGCCTCCTGAGGCCTCTCGCTGCAGGAGGGGCCCAGACAGAGCAGACAGGGCCGATAGTGGGGAGTAGGTGTGGAGGAGCTGGCAGGGATGACGATGGGGCCTGGAGCAGTCACGTGAGGGCAGCAGAGAGTCCCTGATGTCAGCAGGGCCGCGCCCCCGGCTGGTGCGAAGCCCCGGTGGTCACTGAGCCTGGGCAGAGTGCCCTCCTCATCCGTGGCTCACTCCACACAGCAGGGCAGGGACTATGGGAAGCAAACCATGGGAATTCTCCCAAGACCTGGGTGTGAATTCAGGTTCCTCTGCTTACAGCTGCAGGACCTTGGGCAGAGTCCTTAAAGAGCCTCACCTGCTAAAGCAGGCAATACTGGGGGATTAGATGAGAGATTATAGGCCAAAGGCCTAGAACAGTATGGGGCACATAGTTGCTGTTGAATAAATGCCACATCAGTGGGCCAAGAGTGTGATGAAAGCCCTCCTCTTCAAGCTGGTGCCTTGCCCCACGCAGCCCTGGCTGGCAGGCACTCTGGGCACGGCCGTGACCTCCCAGGACCCCAGCTTTCTTCTGTGTCAGTGAGGACGATAAAACCTGGACAGGCTGAGGAACCGTCCAGTGGGAGGCTCAAGGGTACAGAAGAATGCAAGTCATAAAAGATGGGTTTTAAAAGGTGTTTTAAAGCATTTTCACACCCAGTTTTGAAAACCTTAGTTTGACTTCCACAACTCTTGTTAGGTAGATCTGAGATACACAGGCTTAGGGAAGGCCACGCCATTTTCCTGCAGCCACTCGGTGAGAGGCAGGTGGGCTGAACCCAGGGCGCCTGACTCTTGCTTGCTCGGTGCTCCAGACTTGCAGGGGAGAGCTCCATGAGGGAGGGTGGCAGTCCTCCACACCCTCCCCCTGTGACGGGTCAGGCTGCCGGGTCCCCCTCATTGGAGGGCTCACTGCCCCACGGCTGAGAGTGTGGTCAGCAGGCAGTTTTCAACGGTCAGCCTCCAGGGATGGCCCTGCTTCAGAGCATTCCCCAAGGTCAGATCCTCCCTCACCCGGTGACCGAATGGGCAGGGGGTGTGAAGTTCCAGCCCTTTGGGAGCAGCGTAGATTGTTCTGACCGGCCAGCCTCGCTCCAGAGCCCCTGTGGGGACGGCAGAGTCTCCAATGGGCCTGTGGCCGCTCATCTTCTCCTTCTGCCCAGCCCTGCTTGCCTCCCACAGGTGCTGATCACAGGTACTCCCTCATCAGCGTCCTGCCTTCCAAACTGTCTCAGAGAGTGCGTCCCTTAGGACCCAATGCAACACACCAAGCAGGCTGTCCCCTGGACAGCCCATGGCTAACGTGATAGGACCAGACAGGTGACAAGATGTAGCCAGGCTTGCTTTCTGTCGGGCACACCTCAGGACCAGCCTCTCAGCCCTGTCAGGCTCTGGGGACAGAAGCAGACACTACTGCGCCAGCCCCTGCTCCAGGCTGCCACCTTCACGCCACTTTGATTTGCATACATGCTGCATTAGGGGAAAGAGTCCCCTAGTTTTCAGATGGAGAAATTGAGGGCCTGAGGAGGTGACTTGCTTCAAGTCACAGCCCAGAAGCCGGTCTCCAGCACTTTCTCCATTGCTATCCCCGGGAAGGTGCTGGGTCACCTCTCTTCCCCGTCCCTCTTGATTCACTCGGCAGCACCAGGAGGGGACCTCTGTCCTGGCCAGCCCTCATCCAGGCCCCACAGAAGGCAAATCCCACCCGGAGCAGTAGCTCCGTGGTGGGAAAGGAATGGGAGGGGACCCCTGGAAAGTGCCAGTCAACTGGCCCTACCTTAAACACAAACATCTCGCCCCGGAAGAGGGCCACGGTGTTGAAGTTGCCATCACAGATGTTGGGTTTGGTGCCGGGTGTCGACGGCCGGTCCCCGAGGGGTGGCCGAGGGGGCCTGGGCTGGCGCTCATGCTTCCTCTCGGATGGTGAGTGGATCCTGCGGACAGGGAGCGTGGGGAGGGGCCTTGTGGGCTCCAGGGGCTCAGCTGGGGGTCCTGGAGAGAGGGGCTGCATCTTAGAAAGGGCCAGCCACTCCCTGCCTCCCACTGCCCCTGCCTCAGCACTGCCTAGGCGGCCCTGAGACACGTCTGTCCACTCCAGCTCCTGTCTTCTCTCCCTGTTTGTTACTCCCCCCAATCTCTGAGAAAAGAGGTGAAAATCAGCTTTAAATGGGACTCTCGTCTGTCCACCCTCAAACCTGGTACGTTCTCGCCTGTTGGGAGAGAACGTGATGCTTCTTAGGTGCAGTGTCCCATACCCTCTCTCTCTGCTCCCCTCCACTCCACTGGCCCCACTTTCTCAATCCCCCTTCATTTTTTATCCTGCTCCTATGTGGCCTCTGCCCTGTCACCCATCGACACTGCTCTTGACATTGGGGTCAAGATCACCAATGACCTCCATGTTGCCAAGTCCAATGGTCACTTGGCTCAGACGTTGATGTGCGTATGAATCCTCCAGGGATCTTGATAGGAGGCAGATTATGACTCAGGGGCGGGCTGCAGTTCTGCATTTCTTCAAGCTCTCTGGTGATGCTCATGTTGCTGTCTGAGGCCCACCCTTTGAGCAGCAAGATCATAGAAACACTTTCCTCCAAACGCTTTTCTCTCTTTTCCAGAACCCTACACTCTCCTGGTTGTCCTCCTACCTTGTGGGCTGTTCCTTCTCAGCCTCCTTTACTGGCAGCCTTTCCTCACCCGCAACACTCTAGAGGGGGGATGGGAGTGGCCCCGGGTCCTCTGCTTTTCTCGCTCTCTCTGTTTTGGTCCTTAGGTAAGAGCTTCTCAACTTGGGCTGCAAAGTAGGATCACTTGAGGAGCTTGAAAAATGTCCGATCCTCAGAAGTCTCACCCCAGGCCAGTTAAAACCAAATCTCTGGGATGGAGGTCTAGTGTTAGTATTTTTTATTGAAATCCCAAGGTGATTCCAGGGGGCAGCCAAGTTGAGAATCACCGCCCTCGTGAGCTCCCCCAGGTTCCTGGCTTTACAGGCTCTGTACGTCAGAGTTGTCCAGTAGGGTGCTTCGTGATGACAGAAATGCTCCCTGTCTGCAGTGCCCAGTCCAGTAGCCTGAGCCCCATGAGGCTGCTGAACACTTGAAGTGAGTGACTAGTTGTTAGTGTGACAGAAGAACTGAAGATTTAATTTTATTTAAGTCTAACTAATAAAAATGTAAAGTTCAGTAGCCACATGTGGCCAGTGGCTACTATACTGGACACCAAAGATTCCCAAATCTCTGAGCTGCAGACTGGTCAGTCCCACTGCCCCACAGAAGCCAAAACCCTTGTTGACACCCTCCTCCTTACCCCTGTCTGATCTATCAGAAAAGCCTGTCCATTCTGTTTTCAAAACTCCTTCCAGCTACCACTGCCCCTGTCCGGTCCTCTACAGCCTCACCCACGGAGGGCCTCCAGGGCTCTGGGTGTGGGCACCTCCTCTGGGAGGCCCTCGGGACCTTCAGAGAGAGCCCGTTTATGCTCCATGGCCCAGGGACGGTGGGGGCAGGGCTGCGCTATGTGGACACACATTTGCTCTGGCACTTTTGAGCTGGTCTTCCCATCTCCACTGCCTTGACAAGAACAAGAACTTCACACACCAGCATGACCAGAGAACTGGGAGGGAGGCATGATAACAGGCTTCTCATAGCTTATCGCAATAACAGCTGCTTCTTTTTTCTCGTTTAAGAAAAAAGTTCTGCTTGTAATACTCATCACGCTGTATCATGATTGCCTGGGCAGCTGTGTGGCTCTCCTGACTCGAGGTGGGCCCCCTCGAGAGGGACCCGCAGAAGGCTAGCTGGAGGTGTGTGGAGGGGGAGGCAGGGAGAGAAGAGGGAGTGGGTGGCCCCGACTCACTTTCGTCCTTCCCAGTAGCAGCTCAGATCCTTCCCTGGGCCTCCCCAGGGGAGGCCAGGGGGGGGGCAGAGCCTTGCCCTCGGTTCCGGAATGACATCACAAGCCTCAGAGGTTAGACGGCTGTCAGAGGCACAGCAGCTCTGCGGACGGATGGCACTGCTGCCCTGTCCCCGCCCCCTCCCCCCTGGCAGGCAGGCAGGCCGGCGCTGCCCAGCCTCATGGTGGCCCCTCTCCCTGCTACACACCGTAGATCTTCTGGATGCCCTGGAGGTCATCCTGAGGCAGCTTGAAGTTGTGTGTCTCCATGTACTGGTAGAAGGGCGCCATGATGGCGCTGGGGTCATTGGAGTGCTCCAGTCCCAGCGCGTGGCCCAGCTCGTGCACAGCCACCAGGAAGAGGTCATTCCCTGCGGAGAGGGGGACGGGGAGGTGCCCAGGCATCCGCTTAGGTATCAGTCAGTCCGTATGTCGGCAAACACCGCACTTTTGTGCTAGGCCCTGTGCTGGACACCGGGGCACGCGGAGGAATCAGACATATCCCTGCCTTCCAGAACTCTCGATATAGTGGGGGATAGGGAGAGGGAAACAAGATGAGTGAAACTAGTGTTCCCGGTGCTTTCATAGATGTCTGTCAGGGTCAAGTGAGGATGTGGAGAAGGCAGGGGCCTCCTAAGCTCGAGGGAAGACATTCTGTGAAGGCTTTGTAAAAGCGAAGCTCTCGGTCAGTCTCGGAAGATAGGACGTTAGTCAGGAGCAGGGACAGGGGGCAGGAGAGAGGGTGGGTGGGGATGGCATTCCTGGCAGAGGAAGCACTATAAACAAGAGCCAGGGACAAGCCGTTTCCTTGCACTTGGCCCTGGAACAAAGCACGAGGGGAGGGCGGAGGGAGATGAGGTCAGCCAGGCGGGCACGCTGGCTCTGATGCCATGCGGAGGAATGCGGACTGGCCCCTGGGCCCGCGGGGGTGTAAGCAGGAGGGCGGTTCTGTCACTGGCTGTGCCTGGAGGGAGGCTTAGTGAGAGGACCAGGGGCTAGGGGAGTCACAGGGGTCTGCTCTTAAGCCCGCACGAGGTCCCGGTGAGAGATGAAGACTGCCTGAGCCAAGGTGGAGGGCATGGGACAAGCAGAGGGGAGTCCCGGGGTGGCAGGCGGGCAGGGCTCCACCTGGGCGGCCGCTCTCAGTCCCACAGGACGTCAGTTCTGGGAACGGTCAAGATCAAGGCAGGGGTTCCAATTCAAGTGAAGAACAACAAGGCCCAGGTGCTGAGCGTGGGGCCTGGGACCCCATGTGTTCAGCTGCAGCGGCAGAGTGCTCTGTGGTCGTGCGCTGGCGCCTCTGACCCAACCGACCTTGTTCGTTCCCAGCTCCACCCCCAGCTCTGGGAACTTGGCCAGACTGGTCTCCCCCTCTGAGCCCGTTCCCTTGCTTGTCAATGGGGAAGTCATCCCACCGTGCAGGGCTGTGTGAAGACTGGATAGGAGAGTATGTGCAGGGGCATGGTACTGGGGGCAGCACTGGTCACTGTACATAAGACAGAGAAGGTTGGAGCCTGGAGTAAGCCCACTGGCCAGAGGGCAGCACCAGGCCAGTGGGGTTCCAGAAACCAGATCCTCTTAGAGCCGACTCCCCTGGACTTCTGGATCAGGCCTGGGACAGGGCAAGGCCTGATTTTGGGGGGATTAAATAACCCCAGCTTTATAAAAGAAATGGGCGGTGGGCAGGCTGTTGTATCAACAGTCTTGACTCCTGTGTCCAGTTACGGGCCCCTGCTTGCCTTGACCTCTGGTATTTGAACGCCCTTGAGCCCTGCCTTTCACTTCCCAGCTTTGAGGCATGTCACAGCCCATTGCTGCCACCTTGAAGTGCAGGAGAGGCTGCCAGGAGCCCAGGAGGTCGTCAGGAGTCATAGTGTCCTGTCCACTCTGGCCTCAGTGTCACTGGCAAAATTTCCTTACTCCAGCCCAGCCAAGGGCCCTCTGAGGGTCAGGTGGAGTTGAGGACTGTCCCTGGCCTTTCTGGCTAAAGTCTGGGAGAAAGAAGAGCCCGATGGGGCCGCCCCAGCCGCGCGCACGCCTGCCACTCTGCTGACACCACCTGTGTTTTCAGCGAAGGGGGCATGGGCTAGATCAGGGCAAGGCTGGCCAAGAGCCTGGGGCTGCCTTCTGCTGGGAAGGGCAAGCTGGCACGAGGAGGCCGGGCCACCCCCAGTTCTGTCCCCAGGTCCTGGTCCCTCTGGCAGCAGGGAAGGGTGAGCTCATCGCTGAGCTCCATCCCAAACAAAGGCGGCTGCTAGAGCCAGCGGAAGGCAGCTCTGCTTCCTGGGGTCCAGTCTTGGCTCTGCTCCTAGCCTCTTCTTTCACCCAGGACAAGCTGTTCGGGCCACTGTCCCCTGAGCAGGCTCTTTCCTCGAGGGGTATCCACAAGGGTCTCAGCTGGACACCAGGGAGCAAGGCTCCAAGCGCTAGCCAGACCAGACCTTGGTCCTCAGCCTGTGTGTTCCTCTGGGAGCCCCTGTGCCTGGGTCTCTGCAGAAACAAGAGGAAGTCCTTGAAGGAAAGGGCCTGTGGGGTTTGTTCCAGGGACCAAAAGGCCGAGAAGAGCTGGGGAGCTGGCATCGCATTGCACAGAAACCCAGGAGACCCGTGACTGTGGGCTGCTCCGAGGACACAGAGGAGAGGGGCGGGGCCCGGAGAACTCCCCGGAGCTTGTGAGTGGAAAAGCAGAAGACCCCGGTGGTCAGAAGTCCAGTCCCTGGGAGCCAGACGGACAGGAATCCCAGCGTACCATGTCCTAGCAGTGTGACAGTTCAAATCTCTCCCTCTGTGAAGGAAGGGAAGACTGTGCCTTGCCCAGAACTGAGGGGAAGATTCACGAGGCACAGCATGCAAAGCGCTCACGCGGGCTCCTGTGCACGGGAGCTCAGAGCCTCAGGCCCTGTAGCAGGTACCCATCAGTCCACTTGGCTGCTCGGGTGTACCTTGTCCCTGCCTCACTTCCTTCTCCTAGGACCCCCACATCTGGCGGGTCCCACCTGATTGACTGCCCAACCCCCCTCAAAATTTATAGCTTTGCCTCTATTCTGCTGCCAGTGCTATCCCTTCCACCTGGAATAGCCTTATTCCTTCAAAGTTCAGCTCGGTGCCATACCTTCCAGGAAGCCCTCCTGATTTCTCCCACGGGCAGTGAGTGCTTCCTCCCTGCCTTCTTCCAGAAGTTTATCTGCACTAGGTCTATGGCGCGGACCACCTTCTACCCTACATTCTAGCCTCTAGCACACACTCCCTCTCATCCTAAGACTGTGACCTCGTTGAGGGCAAGCCTTGTGCTTGAGAGGGCTAGGTGACAGCAGCCAGGACAGGACCGTGCCAAAAGTTCCGTGTTTTTCCAGGTGTGGTCCTTGGACCACCTGGGGCGATTGTTAAAAATTCAGAATCTGGGGTTCACACCTGACTCTGCCATGTGCCAACTGTGTGAATTTCTTAACCACTTGGAACTCTCCTCATCTGTACAATGCAGATCATGATCCCTGCTGAGTCGAGCTCTCAAGGTGGGGAAAGTCACTGAAGTTATTTCAGAAGGGCTTTGCCCTGTGAAGGGCTGGTCTGGATGATTCTTCTGTCTTGTCACTTTCCCTGGGGCTGGGCTCCCTCCCCAGCAGAGCTTAGTGAATTCTGCTGACTTCACTGCTTGACTCACGGGAAAGAGTGGAGGACAGAAAGTACCTGGAAGCAGTCCCCAAGCTCAGCCTAAAGGTGTGGTGGGCCAGATGGCCTTTCACCCAGACTCCACCAAGCTGGAGAGCCAGGCGCCTTGACCACCCAGTGGTTCTCCAGGGGCCCTTTGAAGCACACGGGTGGGGGAGTCTAATTCCCAGGTTTTGGGTTAGGGTTTAGGCAACGCTTTTTTTTTTTTTTTTGCTTTTGAAAGTTCCCCCAGGTAAATTTTGTAATGGTTGGGTCAGGCTGACACACCTAAGCAAACCGGTCAACCTTACCATCACTAAAAGTGGGACAGCCCACATCACACGTGCTTCCCAGTGTGATGGCTCGGGGGGACCAACGCCACCTAGGAGGCCTTCTTGCCAAAAAACTGAACCTGGATCTGGTCAGGCCTGTTGATCTCATTACCAATATTCAGGAACTATAGGGAAGAGAGACAAGTGAAAAGTAAACCTGAAGCTAGTCAAGCCAAGTGACTATACTCAGGACAAATGACCCACTTTCTTCAGTAAATATGGGGGGCCTGGGAAAGGGCAGCAAGGTGACTTGTCAGTGGAAAGGGCCTTAGGAGACATGTCTGATGCACGGATGTCTGGATCCTGATGCAAGCTAAGAACTAGAAAAGACTTTTTTTGAGATAACTTGGGAACATGAACGCATGTATTCGATTTTAAGAAATTATTGTTAATTTTGTTGGGTTTGATTTTGTTGTGTAAAAAATAATCTGTTGGAGGTATATACCGAAGTATAGATATTTACCAGTGAAATGATTGTGCTTGGGATTTTCTTTAAAATGCGTCAGCCAAAAAAATAAAAGTGTGTGTGTGGGGAGGGGTGGGGGAGGGTAGATGAAATAAGAATGGCATAATGTTGATAATTGTTGTTGTGGGGCGATAGGTGCCTGGGGGTTCATACTGTCATTTTCTCTACTTTTGTGAGTTTGAAATTTTCCATAATGGGAATTTAGAATAGACAAGAAAGCTAATAAACAAAAAATTCCCAGGAGGCTCCACTCACTCCCTGGCTGAGTTTCTGTGGAAATGAAACAAGATAATATACAGGTTCTCAATAAATCTTGACCCCTTTCCTCTCCTTCCAAAAGCCGTCCCCATGTAATCGGTGCAGTCCAGTGAGCCGGCCAGGGCTCTGCTGCCGTTAGGAGCCGCGTCGGATGTTTCATGCGTGGCTCTCCACGGCACAGAAACGTCCTGACTCTTGTCCGGAGAAGACATTGGCCCTCTTGGAATTTCTATCAGAAATGGCAGTCATTCATCAGCATGGCGTGGGACAAACAGGAGTATGCTGGGATGGTCCCAACTCCTCCTCACTCAGACCGCCAGCAGGACTGAGGCTTTTGAGAATGGGTCCAAGGTCTCCAACAGCAGGGAGTGTCTGTGGGCAATGCAGAGCCCCAGAGCCGGGAAGGGGAGGGTCCAGGAGGGGAGGACTGTCTTCCCAGGGCTTCTCTGGACAACCACCTTTTAAGATTCCGTTTTTCTCTATCAGGGCTACAACTAAAAATCTCATCAGCTGACAGTGCCTGGCGTATCACTGGGGCTCAACATGTTTGTGCTCTTCTCACACCTTATCAGTTAGCGCAGACCGCCATTCCTGACACTGATCCAAGAAGAAGAACGACATAGAGAACGAGTTCCGGAAGCCGGGAGACATCCGGCACAGGAGGGAAGGGCCCCTGGGGCAGGGGAAATGCAGCTGGATAGGAAAGAGGACACAGATTCCAAGAGGGCAGAGGACAAAGAGAAACTGGACAGTTGTATAGGTTTGCCTGGGCTAAGCCTTGGCCAAACCACCTCCTGAACCACCTCTCGAAGGATAAGCCATGAGCTGGTGATCCCTGCTCCATGCAAATACAACACTTCTCACGGAGGCCGCCCGC
Organism: Saccopteryx bilineata; assembly: GCF_036850765.1. Lineage (NCBI taxonomy): Eukaryota > Metazoa > Chordata > Mammalia > Chiroptera > Emballonuridae > Saccopteryx > Saccopteryx bilineata. The sequence continues at coordinate 202,442,840 of NC_089495.1, forward strand.
ATCTGCAGACACCGGGTGGGCGCAGCCTATGAGGAAACGGGCTGTAAAGGCTGCTCTCAGCCACAGCTTTGCACGGAAAACGAATCTCCAGTGTTCCCCACACTTGCCCAGGCTTCAGAATGAGAATCTCAGGGGCACAGCCTGGGAATCCTGTTTTATCACAAGAACCAAGAGTTAAACTCTGGGATGAAGACAGGGTTTCTGGAGGTGATGGCACCCCCGCATCAGAAGCACCTGGGGACTTTAGTGGACAAAGTTCAGATTCCCAGGCCCAGCCCCAGAACCAGGGGCTGAGAATAGCAACAGGGAAGGGGCCTGGAGCCTGGAATCGCGTTCTTTAAAGGGGTGTCTAGGTGGTTCTGGTGTGCGCTGCAGTTTGAGAGCCATGGAAGCTTAGCATGGTGGCTAAGGGCACAGGCTCTGGAGTCATAATGCTCAGGTGCAAAGCCTTATGTCATCATCTGCCACCTATGGGACCTTGTATAGGTTCCTTTATGTTTCTCTGTATAGTCTACCTATCTGTAAAATGGGGTTAATAATACAGACAGACCGTGTGGAAAGCACTTAACATGCGCCTTAGAATATTAGCATACCAGGCCCTGGCTGGTTGGCTCAGTGGTAGAGCGTCAGCCTAGCATGCAGAAGTCCCCGGTTCGATTCTTGGCCAGGGCACACAGGAGAAGCGCCCATCTGCTTCTCCACCCCTCCCCCTCTCCTTCCTCTCTGTCTCTCTCTTCCCCTCCCGCAGCCAAGGCTCCATTGGAGCAAAGATGGCCCGGGTGCTGGGGATGGCTCCTTGGCCTCTGCCCCAGGCGCTAGAGTGGCTCTGGTTGCGACAGAGCGACGCCCCAGAGGGGCAGAGCATCGCCCCCTGGTGGGCAGAGCGTCGCCCCCTGGTGGGCGTGCTGGGTGGATCCTGGTCGGGTGCATGCGGGAGTCTGTCTGACTGTCTATCCCCGTTTCCAGCTTCAGAAAAATACAAAAAAAAAAAAAAAAGAAAGAGAATATTAGCATACCAGTTGTCTGCTATAATCTACAACAGAATGGAAAAGAATCCTCTGTCCCTTTCTCCTCTAGACTCCCACTGCATTTCTTTGGTATTTCTGCTACATTCTTCCATACATTCTTCCTGTGACAGGGTGACTTATATACACATCTGCCTCCCCAACTTGACTGTGGACTTCCAGAGGGCAGAGACCATGTCTTTTTTTTTTTAATATCGATATCCCCTGGGTTGTACATCATGTTTCATTCAAGTCGGAAGGGACCTCAGAGATCACCTAATCCAGTCCCTCGTTTTAGAGACGAGGATATTGGGGGTGAACTGCTTGCCTCTCATGACCCAGCCAAGTGGCTGAACCATGGTATGAGCCCTGGCACTGCCTTCTATCAGCTGTGCCACTCAAACCCCAAACTCTTCATCTTAAAAAATGATATACATTCGCCTACTTACTAAACATGTGCCTTATGAGTAAATACAGATGAGGAACTCTTTTGCAACTTGAAGAGTATTGTTACTGTTACTGCACAGTATTGACTGTGGATTCATATGATATTCATTAAATCATTCTGGCGAAGAGCGAGGTATCCAAGGGTACTATGGTTATTCACCTGGGAGGCCGACATAAGGGGGATAGTCAGCCACGTCATCCCATAAAGTGGCCTTTGAAGCTGTCATCAGGCCAAACACTACCATTTTCAGCGTTAATGCTTTTTTAACCTTTCCCCCCAACCTCTGATTCATTACTTTATCTTCTTATTTGTGGCCTAACCCCTCTCTCCTGACTCAGCCCAGTTAGACTATTTACCGAGTGAGCTGACCCATCTCCATGGCCTTGGCCCTGGTGGATCACATGTTGCATATCATCAGGGTCCACAGTTCCCACCCTCTTACGTTCCTAGTCCTTGCCCAGAAGCTCTAGAAACTAGGAACTCCTTTATGGTATCCTCCAGGTTCTTCCTCGGGGCTTCTGAGAAACCCAGGACTGACCCCCTGACCCCCTGTCATTGCCTTACCATCATGGTTGGCATTTCCTAGTGTCCATGGCTCATCTGAGTCAAAGTGAGTGTCTCCTCCAATTCCAGGGCCAGGGAAGTAGGCATGGGCCAGGAATCCTCCTTCCCCATCAAATGGGGAACTGTCACCATGGAAACCAGAAGCAAAGAAGATCATGATGTCTGCCTCCTTCCGGTCACTTTTGATCTCATGGTATGGCACCTCTTCGAAGGTCAGTGGGGTCACCTTCTGCCACACATCAAAAGCCTGGCGAATAGCCTTCCGTGTGTCTAACTCACCCACCTTTGGGGTATAGTTGTGAATGCTGGTGAGAGAGGGTAAGGAATTAGATTAAGGAGGAACAGACAGAGAGTCAGAGACTAACAGAGCTAAAAAGAGCATCAGAGACCATATGGCCCAATGATCTTTAAATTTTGACACCTAGACTTCTACTGAGGTGCCCTGGGAGTTGAAGGAGAGGCAGAGTGGCAAGGCTCTGGGTCCCAACCCCTGCCTTCATCAGAGTGTCTGCTTTAATCAGTGTTTCTTATTTAGTCTCTGACAAAGTTTGTGTTGAAGATAAGATTTCACTCCAATTTGTAGAAAGAAAAAAAAACAAGTTGGTAGATAGCATTTTCTAAAATTACATTCTTCTCCCAATATATACAATATATACTTTTATAAAAGTTATAAAAATATTTAAACAGTGAAGTGTTTGAGTGAAACATCTCTTTAAAAACAAATGCTTGGGGCCCTGGCCGGTTGGCTCAGCGGTAGAGCGTCGGCCTGGCGTGTGGGGGACCCGGGTTCGATTCCTGGCCAGGGCACATAGGAGAAACGCCCATTTGCTTCTCCACCCCCGCCCCCTCCTTCCTCTCTGTCTCTCTCTTCCCCTCCCGCAGCCAAGGCTCCATTGGAGCAAAGATGGCCCGGGCGCTGGGGATGGCTCCTTGGCCTCTGCCCCAGGCGCTAGAGTGGCTCTGGTTGAGGCAGAGCGACGCCCCGGAGGGGCAGAGCATCGCCCCCTGGTGGGCAGAGCGTCGTCCCTGGTGGGCGTGCAGGGTGGATCCCGGTCGGGCGCATGCGGGAGTCTGTCTGACTGTCTCTCCCCATTTCCAGCTTCAGAAAAAAAAAAGAAAAAAAAAGAAAAAAAAAACAAATGCTTGGCCCTGGCCAGTTGGCTCAGCGGTAGAGTGTCGGCCTGGCGTGTGGGGGACCCGGGTTCGATTCCCGGCCAGGGCACACAGGAGAAGCGCCCATTTGCTTCTCCACCCCCACCCCCTCCTTCCTCTCTGTCTCTCTCTTCCCCTCCCGCAGCCAAGGCTCCATTGGAGCAAAGATGGCCCGGGCGCTGGGGATGGCTCCTTGGCCTCTGCCCCAGGTGCTAGAGTGGCTCTGGTCGAGGCAGAGCGATGCCCCGAAGGGGCAGAGCATCGCCCCCTGGTGGGCAGAGCGTAGCCCCTGGTGAGCGTGCCGGGTGGATCCCGGTCGGGCGCATGCGGGAGTCTGTCTGACTGTCTCTCCCCGTTTCCAGCTTCAGAAAAATACAAAAATAAATAAATAAATAAAAACAAATGCTTGACATCAAGTACAGCTTGTCCACCTGAAAGCTGGTATAGGGCAGTATCTGATTTAATCAGTTGTGGATTTAGCTGTTTAAGGGTACTGTATCCATATTGACTGGTTCTTCACAATGGAGCATTGCTACCTCTGGATGCTTTGTCCCATGAACACCAGGGACAGGAATATTCACCTATCCTATAGGCAAGGCAACTGAGGCCCAGAGAGGTTGGGTGACAGAAGTTAAGGTTAGGGCTGGGTTTAAACCCAATTCTTTTTCTTGGCTCACTCTACCTCTTCAGGAGACCCGAAGAGGCTAGCCAGCTCCTAATCCAGATTTCTCTTTAATTTCCTTTGCTTGTCAGAGATCTGAAGAAATCGGTTCTGCTCTCTACAGCTCGTCAGCAGGAGGGCCCTTAGTTCCTCTCTAAGATCTCTATCTTAGATCCTCCCTCAGAACCCAGAAGATCTACCTGAGATGGAATCAGTCTTGAAAGGTGCCGACCAGAGCCCACCTGAGCCTGGCCCATGCCCGGCTCTTGTCCGGGCCCCACTCCGAGTTCTGATGTCCAAGTTTGCTGTGATGGGCTCCATCATCCCTGCTCTTGGTCGCTGGTCCGACCTGGAGACTGACCCTGCTCTACCCTTGGTTTCCCTAGACGGTCAGTAAACGGCATGTTGTGATTTAGATCCCAGTTCTTTATACGCCTTAGGAAACAGCTGGAAATCTGTGCTGGGAATCTCACATGAAGGCTATCAGACTACGTGGGAAAGGGGTACAGATCGGAGAGAGCGGAATCTGTCAGGCGGTGAGAGGAAAAAGAGTTCAGCGCTGGTTCTTTGTCACAGCTGAAAGGTACTGAACAATCCATACCTCACTTTCTGTAACTAAAAACCATTGGGATCTAAACAGAACACAACTGAGAAGTCCCTAAAGGACCACATGACCCTGGAGCTGGAGACAGCATCCTCTGGTAGCCACAAGGAGGACAAAGTCACGGGCTCTCAGCGCCTGGCCATCATTCCGATCCGGTCACAGACCCACCTACAGGGTGAGCCTGCTGAAACTCAGGCCAGGAGAGAACAGCGTGAGGGTGGAGCCAGAAGCAGGGAGAAAGAGAGGAAGTCAGAGTACCTGTAGGTGATGTGTTTCTGCCTCCACTTCTGTCCAGTCAGGGCATAGCGCTTGTTTCTCCGCCTGCGGCTCAAGTGGGGGTGGTCAGGAACACCACAGCGGGGCCTCTTCATCCATCTGGGCAGAGAGAAGGCACACAGCCATACACTGCGGTCACTGCACACTCTGGGGAGACACCGCAGGGTCTCTGCTCCCAGTCTGAATGGCAGTGTGCGCCACTGGAAACCCTGGTTCTGACGGGTTCTTCAACAGGAACCTGATTGACTCAGTCATTCCCTCACTCACAAGTGAACACAAGGAACCACTGCTGCATAGGAGCCCCGGGAGTCAGAGGCACGGGCTTGCTAGTTCCAGCTCTACCATTAATTATAGGAGCCCAGGAGAGCGACTGACTCAGTGAGCTTCAGTTTCCTTATCTGCAACATAAGAATTAAAGTTCTTGCTGATCTTAGGATGCAGTGAGCCAGAGGAGGGTGTATATGTGGAAATGCTCTGAAAATGTCGGATTACATCACTCCTTGGTTTAAAACCTTCCGACAATTTCCCCAGACACCTAGCAAAAGTCAAAAGTCCTCACGTCGGCCCGTAGGGCCCTATGGCATCCAACCCCTGCCTACCTGTGTGACGACACCTTTACCCGCCGTCCCCTCTTACACTCTGCTCCAGCCACAGTGACCTTGCTGTGCCCTGAACACACTGAGATTGTTCCCCCTTCCGGGTCTTTGCATTTGCTGTTCCCTCTTCTTGCAATGTTCTTCTTCACGTGGTTTGTTCCCTTACTTCATTAAGGGGTCTGCTCAAATGTCACCCCTTCAGAGAGGACTTCCCTGCCAACCCTATCTACTGTAGCCGCCCCCTCCCACCCCACCACTGTCCGTTTATCCTGCTTCACTTCTCTTCGCAGCATTTATCATGCACAGAAATTATGCCTTTGCAGTCTAGTTTATTCTTTGTCTCTCCCACCGCATTGTAAGCCCCGTGAGGACAGGAACCTTGCCTGTCTTCCCAGTGCCGGCACAGAAGGTGCCAGTAATGATTTGTTGAATGAATGAATGAAGGAAGGAAGGAGAGCTATCCGACCGGAGAACAGCACAGCTTGGAAGACAGCGAATTCCCCTGCACTGTTAGGTGTTCAAAAAGTGGCTGAACAACTGCAGGACACGGAACGTACCTTTCATGCTGTATTGTATTTTGAAATTTATTAGCCTGTTGCCTCTAATAAAAGGGACGTTCTTTGAGGACAGGAACTGTATCATATCCGTCACTGTGTCCCCAGGAGCTAACCCAGTGCTTAGAACTAAAGTAAATCCTGGTAACTGTTTGTTATCAGGTGATGTTCTCTCAGGGAACAGTAAGCCGGGGACATCACTGGAGATGCAAACAAGGGGCCAGGATAAGAGATTTTTTTTTTTAGAGAGGAGAGGGAGAGAGAGAGAGGAGAGACAGAGAGAGAGAAGGGGGGGAGGAGCTGGAAGCATCAACTCCCATATGTGCCTTGACCAGGCAAGCCCAGGGTTTCGAACCGGCGACCTCAGCATTTCCAGGTCGAGGCTTTATCCCACTGCGCCACCACAGGTCAAGATCGTGGCTGATTGGGGCCCAGGCCATCCTTGAATTTTAAGTCCCAGCTGGACTAACTCGCTGAACTTCAGCTTGGGATTGCTGGAAGGGAAAACGATCTGAGCTCATTTGCGGTTGGTTGAAAGAAGCCGCTAGCAATCGAGAGAAGAGCAGAGACTATTTTAACCAAATATGAAAAGCCCCTTGAGGGACCTAAGCAGGTCTTACTCACCTCTGTGTGCTCCACATCACCTACAGTGTCCCTTACTCAGAAATCAATAATAAAAAATACAACAATAATGATACCACACATGGGAATAAACAATGATAATTTTCACAGTGTTTGCATTTAAAATTTATTTTCTGATTCTCAAAACAACTCTATGAAGTAACCAGAAATTATTTCTTCTCTATTTTGCAGACGTGGAAAAAAAGACACAGGTAAATTGAGCGACTTGCAGAGTGTATGTAGCAAACAGTGACATGGGGCTGGAACTTAGTTGAAGGAATAAATGAGCTATTAATTTCCATGCTTAGTGCAAGGTTGGGCTAGACTCTAGCCGGAACTGTTTGTTGAATGAATGAATGAATGAATGAATGAATGAATGAATGAATGAATAATGTGTGACATTTCCCAAGGTGGGCACTCAAAAATAGTACTTTGACTTGCTAATCTAGCTTCCTTCCCTGTCAGTCCCTGGGAGGAGAACCAGGAGCCATCTCTGCAGCAGCAAGGCTGAGTGAGGCCGGGAAGGGCCCCTAGGGGGAAACGGGGCCAGAGAAGGCAGTGGACTGCCCAGGGTCACAGAGCTGGAGCCTAAACTGAGATCTCTGAATCCTACCCCCACCCCCACCCCCACTCAGACCTTGCTTTAAGTGTGAGTGCCTTCTCCCTTTCCATGTCTCCCAGCCAGCATTTGTGGCCTTCCTGCAAAGAGCCTGCAAGTGGGAAGTGCCATCCCCACCACCAAGGTCCTTCCCTCTGCCTCCTCCTCCCCTGTCCACCTGCCACACTCTGAACCCTGTCCAGCAGGCCTGCGGCTTTCTGGAACAGAGCACAACCCAAGGCCAGGTGGTGCCTCAGCAGACACCAGTGCTTCTGCCCCGGGAGGCAGTGCCACAGGCCTGCGCAAAGCCCTCAAAATAACCTCCGCCTCGAAAGGCGGTAGGGCCCTCTCTGACCAGCTCTGTCACGGGGCCACAGGGCCGAGGCGTCCACTGTACTTCCAGTACCGTAGGAGCAGTCTGATGTGTTATCTCAGAATTTCACAACCGCACAATCAGAGAATCCTAGGAACAGAACTGTTTGGACAGAAGTGTTGGATCATTAGACGCTCAGAATAATGGAATGTAGCATTCGAGAGTCCTAAATCCACACTCCCCTTTGTAAGTGAACAAGCTGAAGCCCAGGGAGAGGATTCTCTCAAGGAGTGACTAGCCCAAGGGGGTGACTGGTCCTGGCTCCCCAGTTGGGTGGGTTTCCTGGTCTTCCACCCACCAGCCTCCCCGTGTACCACCCAGCCCTGCTCCCCTCCACCTGCGCTCAGGATTCCCGCCCTCACCACCTCCTTAGGAAACTCACTCCCTCACTCCGGGTCTTTCTCACGACTTCGTGGTGTCAGTGGCTTTCCTTAAACAGCTTTCATGTTATTCTCATGGCTATTTCTCAGACAAATGTAAGCATGCTCAACTCTCTCCAAACTTAACGCATACAAAACTCATTCCTCCCCAGCCACCATCTACTCCTTCCTTTCCCTGCTAAGCTCCTGAAAAGTCTCCCTGCACTTGCCATCTCTACCCCTCCCCTCCCCTTCTCCCCACCACAATCTGATTTTATCTCTACCAGGCCTCTGAGCTAACAGTGACCTCTTGTCTCTAAACCCCGCGGACACTGTCCGGTCTCCTGTTTGACCACCTGCAGCAGCTGAGCCCACTGGTCATTCCCACTTCCACTGCTCTGACATCACAACTCAAGCCTTCTCAGCCCTCTCTGTCCACTCCCTCTCAGCTTGCTTTGGGGAGGGGGTCCCATCCCCAGCACTCCTCTCTTCCTCCTCTTTATACTCTCCCTGAGTGATCTCGACCATCCTCACGGCTTACTTGTTATTACCTCCTAAGTGTCTCCCTGAAGCTCAGTGCTTCCTCTGAGTCCTAGATTGATGTGGCCAGATGACTGTATTCTTCACTAAATGCTGAGCCTCTGGACGGCAGGGATCATAGGATGGATCAGGCACAGTGCCTGGTCCACACAGGCACTCAGCAAATGTTTGATAAATGGAAAAAGTGGAACAAGAGTTGTGAACTCGTCATTCAAGGGCTTTCTGTATCGAGGGTACAACTCAGGGAATGCCAGAGAAATAAGTCATAGATCCACAAGTTTCACAGTCAGAGGAAATTTAAGATAATCTATAACCAAACTCCTTGCAGTGCTGATAAGGAAACTGAGGCCGCCAAGGGTTAAGTAGCTTGTCCAAGGTCGCACAGCAAGTTTGTGGCAGAGACATCCCCAGCTCACATAGAAAAAGGCACCTTGGGGTATTGCCTCCCAGGATGACACTGTAGAGTATAATGTAGGCAGGTAGGACAGACATGATGTGTCCATGAGGCCATGACAAATGTGAACCCATAGATAAGTCTGGACATTTCAAAGGCACAATGTCCTACACAAGTCTTACTCGATTGTTGTCTGATCCAACACACCGGTGACTGGGATCCCGTAAAACTGCTGCATAGTGGAGACCGCTGACTGTAAGGCCTTCCCTGAGTGCAACGCCGGTGCCCGTGAATCGTAGGGAAGCAGGTAGCCATACGACTTTAACCAGCTCTGAAAGGCATGTGGAAGAAAAGGATGCATTATGCTGGAGAAGGCTCCGATCTACCTGGGCAGAGACGAGACCTGCCCTTGAACCTAGGGATCATTTTACTCCAGGGACTTATGGACTCATGCTCTGATTTCCTCCTCCTTCACTCCCTCCTGCAGACCTGTCAGATTTATCTGCAGAAAGCACAGCTCTTGTTGGCTTACTCTGCTGCTATAAACCGTTCACGGGATCTCTGCTGACTGACTACAGGGTAAAGATGAAATTTACATTCAAGGCTTTCTACAACCTCGACTCTTGGCTCCTTTATTCAGTGGTTCCCCTGCCATATGACTAGACATGCAAGAGCCTAACAACAGTCCATCCTCTGAAACAGAGTGGCCTATTAAAATGTGCCTTCCAGAAACCCAAGTGTCTAAAGCCAGACCCTAGCGAAGGATCATGCTGTAGTATATTTATTGGTGTGAGATTATATATAATCTTTATTGCTAATCCCTCCAAAAAAGCAAGCCATTATAAATAAATAGAAATAAATGTAACAATGTATTAATTTAAATATCAATACATAAGTATATGCATAGAAAAGCCTATCAGGACACATAATGAAAACTAATAGCATGATTATATAAGAGAATTTTTTGTTTTGAAGAAGTACACACTGACATATTTGGGTTTACATAAGGGTGTATGATGTCCGCAATCATCAGAGAAACCTTTTCATAAATGGGCTCAGGAAAAAATGAACACATATCTATAGATAGAGAAAGGAAACAGGTTGTAAAATGTTAATAGTTGGGGAATCAGGTGAAAGGCATTCAGACAATTCTTTGTCTTAGTTTTGAAAACTTTCCTGAAGTTCTAAAATATGTCAAAAATTTTTTTTACATAAAAAAGAATGCATAAATGTCCTTTGTTATCGTATCACGGTTGGCTTCTTTCTTTTTTCTAAGTTTAATGTATGGAGTCATTAGAAACAAAAAGGAAGACCCTGGCTAGTTGGCTCAGTGGTAGAGTGTCGGCCTGGCATGTGGAAGTCCCGGGTTCGATTCCCAGTCAGAGCACACAGGAGAAGCGCCCATCTGCTTCTCCACCTTTCCCCTTCTCCTTCCTCTCTGTCTCTCTCTTCCCCTCCCGCAGCCAAGGCTCTATGGGAGCAAATTTGGCCCGGACGCTGAGGATGGCTCCATGGCCTCTGCCTCAGGCACTAGAAGGGCTCCAGCAACAACGGAGCAACGACCCAAATGGGCAGAGCATCGCCCCCTGGTGGGCATGCCGGGTGGATCCTGGTCAGGCGCATCATGCGGGAGTCCATCTGACTGCCCCTCCGCTTCTAACTTCAGAAAAATACAAAAAAAAAAAAAAAAAAAAACCCAAGGAGAAAGACTTTAAACGGCAAGATTGGGTGACGAAGCTCAAACAAGCAGCAAATCCGCAGGGTAACAAAGCAATGACAGTCATTCCCACCCAGGAGCACGAAGGGATGGAAACTGGAAGGACCCAGAGCACCAGGAAATATCTGTGGCATCAACTGGAATATGAGAAAGACATCCATGTATTTACTGCGTGCACAAGCATTCACAGGAGTGCCCTGCGTGCTAGTCTCTACGCTGGGCGTAACCTGTGCCCATCCACATAGGGTCGTCCTGAATGAGCTAATTAAGGAAAAGGAATGTAGGAGCTGTATGATTCCCTTCCTATCTATGGTTTCGTTTCTTGTTTCTATACAAACAGCCATTTTGTGGATGTGTCTGTTGTTACAAGCCAAATCAAACCATTTTTTGAAGGAGACAAACCAGAAACTATATATAAATGATTATTTATTTCACCAAAGATGACTGTAACATCTTTTACTGGTGTGTGATAAAATCCATCAGAGTGACTAAAAACAAAATAGCTAGAATAATAAAGTCTTGAAACCACCCACAATAGAGCGACACCCTGACATCCTTCATGTTTGATGTCTGAAATATGTTATCAGTGCCATTCCAAATCATGGAACAGGATATCAATACTTCTTGCACTTTTCCAAACATTGCAGCTCTTTCATGCCTTTTTCCATTCCCCCTTCAGCCTGACATACTTTTTTAGTTTGGGAAAAATCGTGCATTACTTTAAGGTTCAGCCCATAAGTTATACTTCTGGAAGAACTCCCTCACTCCCCAGAGAAGTCATTCTCTCCCTCTTCTGTGCTTCCCAACCCCTCTACTATAGATGATATAGATCTTACAGTACTGGGTTCTAATCATTACGTATCAGACTCAGTTCCTCAAGGGAAGAGTCTGTGGTTTACTCGTTGTTATATATCCAGGGCTCAGGATGTGCCTGACAAACAGTAGCTGTTCATCATGTCTGTTCGACAACCATTATTGGGCACTGACTACATGCCAGTCACTGTGCAAAGCTCCAGGGATGCAAAGGTGAACAAGGAGCTCACAGACCAAGGGGTAAACCCACCATAAAAATATAGCACTAAAAATCCGGTGTGTACAGGGTTCTGTGGGAGAACAAAAGACGGGTGTCTTAGCCAAATGGGGGTGGGACAGGCAGAAAGGAGAACTCGGGGGAGGCCTCCAGGTGGAGATGAGATCTGAGCGAAGTCTTGATGGACACAGCACGTGTGATTGTCTGGAGCCATGGGTGAGGAGGGGGTAGGGCGCATTCTGAGTAGTATTTAAAATGCCTAGAACCCGGGGAAGGGCTGTGTGGTGATGAGTGGAGAGGGCTGGAAAGGAAGGAAGTGGAGAGAGGATATACAGGTGTGGCAAAGTAGGTTTACAGTTTACATGGAAATTAATACAATAATCAAGAATACAAGAATACTCTGGGTTTTGTATATTCACAACTGTCAGCCTACATTTCCCCCACCCTGCACAATGATCTGTTCACAAAGTGACTGTGGCCTAGGATCCACCAGAAAGCTCAAGTAAGACATCTAGAAATGGACATGACAAGGCCACTGGCAAATCACCCATCCATTCCCCATTCTCCTAGATGCTTCAACTTCTCTTTCCAGATTACCCGTGTCATCAAAACATTAAAATGCCCTTTCGCTCTGTTCCCCTCGCAGCCAGAATGTCATATCATGTTCTCTTTCTTTAGGGAAACTTGAATTTAATTAAGAATTGTTGGGCTGAGTGTACAGGATGGTATAATGGTCAAGAGGTGCACAGTCCTAAGATCAAATCCTAACTTCGCCACATGCCGGCTGCGTGACCCCTGGGCAAATGGAACTTCCGTTTCCTTATTTGTCAAATGTGAACAGTAATTCCTCCTGCACAGGATGGTTAGTAGGATGAAATGAACAAATGGTCCTGACATAATCTCCCAGGAGGTGTCTGGTACCTCCTTGGATAACATGCATTTTGAAATCTAGTCATCTTGCCCTCCCACATTCTCCCTGGACCAAGAGCCAGCCAGCCCTCGTGGGTCCTATGGAGGGTAGTAGATTGTCACAGTCAAGCTACTCATGTGACTATGGACACAGCCTTCTCTCACAAGCACTGAGCACACTGCACATGGACAGGGGGCTGCTGACTTGCACTGTGTACCCTTCACCCTGTCACTCAACTCCCTTAGGACCAAACCCAACCCTTTACCAAACTTTCACTTGAGGAACGTGTTTTCCCTGCAGGAGATTCTGTATGGCTTCTGGTTTCAGAAAATGAACATTGGGTAACCCCGTGGCTTTCCTTTCTGGCCTTTCTGCCAGGAATCTTTCAGCTAAATTTATAGCTTAAGTGTTGAGCACAATGGTGCTTGGAAGTGGCTATTACTTTTTTTTTCCCCCCATCTTTCTGACCACCAAGTTATGTTTCATCCTTAAAAGTCTTACTTAAAAACATTGTTTCAATCTGTAAGCTGCTGCAAGCCCTTTGGAAAAGAGGTGTGGTACAAGTCTGAAAAAAAATCCAATTCCTCTCTACAAATCCAGCTAAAATGAATTTACGGCATTTGGGAAATAGCTGGGCTCTTTGGGCAGAGACCGCTGACAAACCAGTCAGCCAACCGAGTGTTTTTTGAGCACCTACCTCTAAACTAACATGGAATTTAAGAATCTTCTCCCCCTGCCCTCATTACTACTTACGGAAGGAGACAGGGAACTTTTAGCATAAACCTCTGCACAGGGCCTAGGACAATAAATAACCACAGAATGAATGGATGAAAGAATGAAGGAAGGAACGGTTTGTCTGGGAGGCACTGTCTGGGTACCAAGACAGGGATTTGATCTTGGGAAGTTTTAATGAGTAATATGCATGAGAGCACCAAGTACAATTCCTGGTGTCTATTAGAGGTGGGAAGAAACATGCTGAAATTGAATCTAGTGTGGTATGACTTTTTTGCTTAACAAGGCAATAGGCTCCATGTCCCATCTGGAAAAAAAATTTAAAAAGATGAAAATCCACTAAGGGAAAAATTGCCATTGAGTTTTAAACAAAATGACCCACCTTTCATCTTTTTACGCCTGGACCCATTAATCAATCACCAGCCACGTCAGAAGTCTGACCTTTCCAGCTCGGTTAACCGGCTCTAAGATGTCTGTCACCCGTTAAGTGCTGAAAGAGGTGTAAACCCCGAAGAAAGTGAGAAAAATCTCAGAGTGCAGAGCAGGGACCAAAATAGCTGGGCTGAACCGAAGACGTGAAGATCACAGACAGCACCATGTGACTGGTCTGCTGCAGAAGGCAGGGTTTGGGTTCCTGAGAAGCCCAAGCTGAGACACGCAGGATTAGTGGCAGGCAGAGGGAGAGCAGGTAGTAACCAGGAAAGAAAACGCGGCCAGAAGAGGAAAGAGGGGCAGACGGCAGAGGCGGAGGGAAGGTCAAGAAGCGGCAATGGAGGCAGAATGAAGCAGATCAACTAGGGGTGCTGCCCCTCTGCTCTTGGAAAACAGACATGGCCGTGGTGGGTGGGGCTGGAGGCAGGGAGTGAACAAGACGGGTCAGTTACAGTTGTGTGAGCTCCTGAAGGCGCGCAGGAGCACCCCGCCTGATGGGGTGTGAGCCCAAATTAGACTGCGAGACCTGGGGGAGGAGAGGGAGAGTGGGCAGGGTCAGAGGTTTGGTCCGAAGTGCAGCGGGGAAGTGTTCCGTTATCAGAAAGGCCAGAGGTGAGGCCCTGGCAGGTTGGCTCAGTGGTAGAGCGTCGGCCTGGCATGCAGGAGTCCCAGTTTCGATCCCTGGCCAGGGCACACAGGAGAAGCCCATCTGCTTCTCCACCCCTCCCCCTCTCCTTCCTCTCTGTCTTTCTCTTCCCCTCCCGCAGCCAAGGCTCCATTGGAGCAAAGATGGCCTGGGTGCTGAGGATGGCTCTGTGGCCTCTGCCTCAGGTGCTAAAATGGCTCTGGTTGCAACAGAGCATCGCCCCCTGGTGGGCATGCCGGGTGGATCCCAGTCAGGTGCATGCGGGAGTCTGTCTGACTGCTTCCCCCTTTCCAACTTCAGAAATATACAAAAAAAAAAAAAAAAAAGAAGGACCAGGCAGGAAGGTGTCAAATTTGAAAGCACAGGCTCGAATGAGGGAGAAAGAAGAAAGGAATTTGATCAAAGAGTTTGGGCAACCAAGGTCATAATCTAGGGTGATGGTGTGAGTGACAGGAACAAGGCACTGGTCTCAACATGCACAGGAGGTCCAAGTCCCATTCTAGAGGCTGTTTATGTAGAGGGACAGTGACAGACGACAGCATGAATAAGAAAGAGTGGCCAGGAAAGTGAGGAACTGGGATCCGTGTCCTGCGAGGAACAATGAGGAGTTTGTAAACTGGAGAAGGGAGGGCTGCAGGGGACATGGCAGTCTTCAAAAAGCCAACTGGCTATGGGTGAAGGAGATTTATATTCTGGTTGGCACAGAGAGCAAAGCCAAGACCAGCATGGGAGATTACAGAATAGAGATCTCATTATCACACAGGGCTGGGATCATGTGTCAAGTCACCTGTCTCTTTTTCTTGACTGTATGTTGCCTGAGGGCAGGGCCCTTCGTCTGTCTTCTTCGCCATCGTATCCCCACACCTAGCCCAGGGCCTGTCACAGATACATGTTTATTGAATGAAAATGAGTTGAAGTGTTCAAGGCAAGTGATCATGAGACTGAACTTGGTATAGAACAGGGTTTCTCAAGCTCAGCACTATTGGTATTTTGGGCCAGATAATTCTGTTACGGAGTGGGGGGCGGGGGGCTGACCTGTGCGCTGTAGGATGAGGCTGTTTAGCAGAATCCTTGGCTTCTACCCACTAGATGCCAGATGTCTCCAGACAGTGCTGAAAGTTCCCCAGAGGTGGGCAAAACTGCCCCCAAATGAGAACCATTGCTATAAAGGGATTCCCGTGTAGGGCTGCCTTCAATACCCTCTAGGGTCCTTTCGATCCGAAATTCTGTTTTAGAGAAAGCACTAGGCATTCAGTCAGTAGCCTCCTAGGATGCAGCTCAGAGTGAGAGCTGCTGGTTTTCCTATTTGGGCAGGTGGCGTGAGCAGGCTTGATGTAGGGTGCGGAGGACAGCGAGGTGAGAGACAGCTTGAGAAGACGTTTTGGGTCAGAGTTAAGAGTGTACACTCCGGAGACAAACTGTGTTGGGTTCAAATCCTACCTCTGCCATTTACTTGTTACACGACCTTAGGCAAGCCACTGGGCTTCTCTGCGTCTCACTGCCCTCACCTGCGATGAGTCATTAGCATGTGCCTCATGGAGTGGTCGTGAAGATTAAATAACATAATACATGGTATGAAGTCTTCAGCAAACGATATCAACAATAATGGCTACTAGTCTCCTGATAGGTGACAGACGCTCTAAGCCCCTCCCTGTACTGTAGCCCCAAACACCAAGATGTTTGTTCCCCAGTGTAGTCCCGAATGTCACAGGCAGTCAGCATTGCATCCTCTGGGGTGCGTGTTCAAAGTGCATATTCCCAAACTTGAACCCAGATCTATTGAATCTGACTCTCTGGGGCTGGGGGCTGGGAATCTGTACCTAGGATGGGTGGGCTGCCTACACATGTTTGAGAACCACTACAGTAAGGACCTTTGGGAGTGATGACCCTATGCCATGAAGACATGTATCACCTCTAATTTAAAGCAGAATGAGGCCCTGGCCGGTTAGCTCAGCGGTAGAGCGTGGGTCTGGCGTGCAGAAGTCCCGGGCTCGATTCCCGGCCAGGGCACACAGGAGAAGTGCCCATCTGCTTCTCCACCCCTTCCCCTCTCCTTCCTCTCTGTCTCTCTCTTCCCCTCCCACAGCCGAGGCTCTATTGGAGCAAAGATAGCCCGGGCGCTGGGGATGGCTCCTTGGCCTTTGCCCCAGGTGCTAGAGTGGCTCTGGTCGCAACAGAGCAACGCCCTGGAGGGGCAGAGCATCGCCCCCTGGTGGGCAGAGCGTCGCCCCCCTGGTGGGCGTGCCGGGTGGATCCCGGTCAGGCGCATGCTGGAGTCTGTCTGACTGTCTCTCCCCGTTTCCAGCTTCAGAAAAAATAAAAATAAAATAAAAAATAGAAAAAATAAATAAATAAAGCAGAATGTATATCACCCAATTAGAAAAGCTTTCTATTGAAAATAGTCAGGCTTTGCCTGACCAGGCGGTGGCGCAGTGGATAGAGTGTCAAACTGAGATGCGGAAGACCCAGGTTCGAGACCCCGAGGTCGCCAGCTTGAGCACGAGCTCATCTGGGTTGAGCAAAAAAAAAAAGCTCACCAGCTCGGACCTAAGGTTGCTGAGCAAGGGGTTACTCAGTCTGCTGAAGGCCCATGGTCAAGGCACATATGAGAAAGCAATCAGTGAACAACTAAGGTGTCGCAACGAGAAACTGATGATTGATGCTTCTCATCTCTCTCCGTTCCTGTCTGTCTGTCCCTATCTATCCCTCTCTCTGTCCCTGTAAAAAATAATAATAATTAAAAAAAATAGTTAGGCCTGACCAGGCGGTGGTGCAGTGGACAGAGTGTCGGACTGGGAAGCGGAGGACCCAGGTTTGAGACCCCCAAGGTTGCCAGCTTGAGCACGGGTTGATCTGGTTTGAGCAAAGCTCACCAGTTTGGTCCCAAGGTCGCTGGCTCGAGCAAGGGGTTACTCGGTCTGCTGAAGGCCCGCAGTCAAGGCACATATGAGAAAGCAATCAATGAACAACTAAGGTGTCGCAATGAAAAACTGATGATTGATGCTTCTCATCTCTCTTCTTTCCTGTCTGTCTGTCCCTGTCTATCCCTCTCTCTGACACTCTCTCTGTGTCTGTAAAAAAAAAAAAAAGTCAGGACCCTGGCTGGGTAGCTCAGTTGGTCAGAGCGGTATCATATTTTTGAATACTTCAACCTTGAAGGCTTAACCATTCGGTTATCTAGAAAATGCACTAGTCAACAATACTTAGAGAGCATCAGATTTAACATGATGGTTTTGCAGAAGAGAAAAATAAATCTCAGAGAGGGAGACATCACTTATCCAAAAACCACCAAACAAGTTGGTAGGGGAACTGGAAATGGAGTGTAGGGTCCCTGCCCCCTGGGGTGGGTTCTCTCTGTCATGCCACACCCCCCATGGTAGCTCTGGTTTGCCTCTGAAGATGGTGCCTTTTCTTCTTTTCACTGGCAGCCAGTCTAAAAAGGGCCCTCAGGATCGCCCACAATGCCCAACTTAGCTTCTTGACAAACACCTTAATGGCGCGGTGTTCCCTCTTGGCTGCCACCAGCTCTTGAGTGGGTGGCAAGTGCACTGGCGGGAATTCCCTGGTGTTCTGCACAGTGTCCTTGGCCCACTCCCAGGAAGCCACCACAAGCCAGACAACCACCATGCCCAGAGAGGGGGCACGTTCAGGGTTCTGGGTCAGCTCTGGGGTGTCCGAGTGTTCCAGGTCTGAGGGGTCCTCCTCCCTGGGCGGGGAGTGTGGCGATGCTCTCATTCCCTCCTTAGAAGTGAGGAGCATGAGTCTTCCTTGCCCTTTCCAGCGCCTCCCTGCACCCTAGCCAGTTTCCTGTCCCCGGGGCTTGACTTATTGATGAGTTGGAAAAGGGAAGAGGGAAGACAAAGACCGTGATCAGGTCTTAGTTTCTCAGTTGTAGCAGGCAAATGGCTGAACTAGATAACTTCTAAGTAATTATATGAAGTTCTATTATTTTAGCTTAATTAGATTCAGTGTGGAGCCGACCTTCCGATTCCTCCCTGCCAGTCTTAAAGTCCAGGCTCCTTAGTGTGGCATTCAACAAGCTTTCCAATCTGAGGCCATGCACCTTTCTAGCCTTACCTTCTGTCTTTATGTCCTACCCTTTTTACTGCCCAACCCACGGACCCCTACTCTAGTTACGGACCTTCTTGTGTCGCCTGAACACATCCTACTGGTTCCTTCCTCTGCTCCTTCCTCATCCTCTCCCCTAGAATGTCCTTTCACGTGGATTCTGGCCTCTCCCTGATAAACTATTCAATATCCTGAAAAGTGCAACTTGAAGGCGACTTCACCTGGGACGGCTCTCAGGGGTAACAAGGACTTCCTCTGTAATCCTGACTACCATTCCCGCCCCTCACTCACAGCGTCTGTCATATTACATTATGAACAATGGTTTAAGTGTCTGTCGCCCCCACTGGACGCTTCCCCATACCGCGTCCAGCCTGGTGGGGGAGACAGACATGGAGAGACGGAATGTTTCCTTACAGTTGTGATAAGCGGCGTGAAGGAAAAAGAGGTGATGGTGACGGGGATGACAGGAGACGCGGCGGTGATGTCAGGGATGTCCTCCCCGACGGACCTGTGTCTGAATGAAAGAGGGAAAGGGGGAATAATGAATGTCCCAGGACAAAGACTCTCATACCGAATTCCTGGGGTGGGAAGGCGCCTGCGCATGAGGGAAATACATAGAAAGAAGGCCAGGGTGGCTGGAGTTTACGGAGAAGGCAGTACAAAAGGAAGCTGGGGAGGTGGGCGGGGCTCGGGAGGCGGGGCCTCGGGCCTGGTTAGGCAGCCCGGCAGGTGCTGGCAACCGGGGGTCCCTAACACTCTTCATTCTACTTTTGAGTGGCTTTGAAGTTCTTGCACAAGAACTAAAATGAAGAAGTCGTAGTCTAGTGATAGTAGTTTAGCCTTTATCCTAAAAGCGATTTTAAGCAAGGTGAGGGAGGGAGGAACATGGTAAGATATTTTGTTTGGTTTTTATTTTTTAAATTAAATATTTCAAGCACTTAAAAGCATATAGAATAATAAAAGGAACGTTGGCTAGCCCCAGCCAGCTTTGTTAAATCTCAACTTTTGCCATATTTTGCTTCAGCTATAACTGACCTCGTGTCGGCTTATTTTTAAAAGGTCATCCTGGCTGCTGTTTGAAGGAGGATTAGAGGTGGGAAAGAGAGGCTGATCAGGTGGGAAGTTGCTCAAGTCCAGACAAGACGTGCTAGAAGTATGGACTAAGGCGGAGGCAGTGGAGGTGAAGGGAAATGGAACCAAGGACCGTCCACTCAGGAGGTGGGGCTGCTGGGGTGTGGCGGTTGATTCTGTGCAGGCCGGGGAGGAGAGGATGAGGTGGAGGTCGACTTCCATATTCTGGCTCCCCACATTTTAGCAGCACAGAGAACTGTGCCCCCCACATTTTAGCGGCACAGAGACATATTCTTGTCTGGGGTGCAGAATTGAGTTTTTAAGTGATCACTGCTAACGAAAGTTATTCATAACAATGTCTTCTTTTTCTCTGCCTACTTTGTTATAACAACGTGGTATGTATGATCTTTGAGAAAATATTATCCTTAATATGGATGGCTTTGCTGTTATCCCATATATCATTGAAGTCTAGTTCAAAGTTGGCTTTTAAATGAAGGCATGGAGTAATGACGAAAAGCTAGTGAAGGACTTGAATGGGCTCGGTCCTGCAATCCAGAGAACCCAGATGATTTGTATTCAGATCTCTCTGCTGGAGAGGGCCAGGGCTGCATTCACAGCTCCTCCCCCCATACACACCAGCCCCGGAAACAGGTACGCAGATAGAAGTTGTGCTGAGACAGCTGGAAGCACCTGGAGCGGACACCGGCACCCAGGGCAGGAGCCAGCACCCAGAACAGCTTCAGAACAGGCCCCAGTCCCTCTATCCCCTCAACGTGGCTCCAAACAGGTTGCTTCTGGGCTCAGAAACCTTTCATGACTCCCCTCAGCCTTTGGAAGGAAGCCAGTTTTACAATCTGCTCTCGGCCTCACTTTTCAGTGTCCTCTTCTCATACACTCTTACTGGAAATAGCAAGTAACTCGATGCCCCAGGCACGGCAAATTATTTACTGTTGACAGAACATGCCGCAAACTTTCATGGAGCCTTGGTTCTTGGCTTTGCTTCTGTCTGGACTGACCCCTCACCACTCACCATCCTTCTCTTCCTCAAAGGCTTATCTTCCATATCAGCCTTCTTCCTAAAACTCCCTGACTTCCCCGGCCTCAGCTGGGGACCTCATCTCCTCCCCTTCAGTGTTTCTCAAGCCCTTATTTATACCTCTAGCATGCATTCATTTGTTCTTCCAGAGAGGTACAGTACTGATTTTTAATGTACCACGCACTCACTACTTAAAGAAGTTGGTGGCGGACGCAGTCAATGAAATTAATTTAAAAATGTTTATCCAGTGTCTAGAATGTTCTAGGCACATGCAAGGTACTGAGGAGACATTGGCTGCAGTCTATTAAGAATTCAGCTCCTCTCATTTGGAGCTCAAACTATACCATATCATAAGGCTTAGCAGTTCCTCAGGTTGATCTCTTTCGTACAATTATAATTTACATATTTTTTTTCTAAAACTACCTCTCCAAGGACTGGAGTAGGACATACCAGAAAATGGAGAATATCAGCTAAAAGGCTGTCACTGTCATCCAGAACAGGACAGTTTAGTGTAGAGGGGAAGCACAGACCAAGGACAGAAAACCTAGTTCGGGTCTTCTCTTTGCTGTTTATAGCTACACATGGGTCCCTGGACAAGCTATAGATAAGTCACATCATCTCCCTGAGTCTCTGTTTGCTCTTCCATAAAACGAGGACAATATCTTCCCTATCTGTCTCATGGTGTTGCCAGGGTCAAGAGGAGCCATGCACATGAAAGTGCAAAGCACCCTATAGTAATAAGTAAACCACAGTCATAGTAAGATAAAGTGAATGAAAAATATAGTGACTATATTCAGGTTAGGTAAAAGGAAGAACTTCCTAAGAGTGAGAATTTTTCTTTTGTAAACAACAATAAAGATATGATGGAGGCCATGATAATATTGAAATAAATTTTTGGCTTAGGAATCTGATAGTGCTTTCTAATAGGCCCACCCACCCCCAGACACATTCAGAGCTCTAACTTTCCTTGACTACAGATCCAAACCGGAGAACATTCTCCATCTTCCCAGAGCAAATCCCTCAAACTGGTCTAGAGGCAGGAATCCATTATGCCCTTGGACCAGCCATCACACTGTTATTTATGTGGCCTATTTTAATTGGCTTGTCTCTTTCTGCCTATGCTGATCTTCCCGAGATTCAAATTGTAAACTAGGAAGGCCAAGAGAACTATTTGTAGGGCATTCTACTCCAGTAATAAGAGAAAGAGATGCTGTAAACCAAACATAGAAAGCCGATCAGAGAATCGGTGGGAACCTCCCTCCCCATGTGCAAAATACAGAAGAAAGACTCAAGAAAAGCAAATGAGAAAACAGACTGAATGAAAACAGTTTTGTCTTTGTCTTTTGGTAATGAAAGACCAGAGATATGAAACCAAAAGCCAAAGATAATGAAAATGCTTTCAACTAAGAAGTCAGGAAACTGGGAAAAAGTTCTAGTTCTGAATCCTGTATCAAGTTTGGTGCACTTGGGCAATTCACTAATGGCAATTCAAAAAGTATCGATTAGCCCTGGCTGGCTGGCTCAGTGGTAGAGCGTTGGCCCGGTGTGTGGAAGTCCTGGGGTTCAATTCCCAGCCAGGGCACACAGGAGAAGCACCGATCTGCCTCTCCACCCTTTCCCCTCTCCTTTCTCTCTGTCTCTCTCTTTCCCTCCTGTAGCCAAGGCTACATTGGAGCAAAGTTTTGCCCAGGTGCTGAAGACGACTCCATGGCCTCCGCCTCAAGCATTAGAATGGCTCCAGTTGCAACAGAGCAATGGCCCAGATGGGCAGAGCATCGCCCCCTGGTGGGCATGCTGGATGGATCCCGGTCGGGTGCATGCGGGAGTCTGTTCCTCTACCTCCTCCCTTCTCACTTCAGAAAAAGACAAAAAGAAAAAAGTATCTATTAAGTACTACTATATGCTTACTTGGTGGTCTCTAAGGTCATGACCATCTCTTTCTCAATTCCTCTTTATTGTATGTCACAACCACTAGGTGACAACCTACTTAATGGGTTATGAAAAAACTCAAGGGTGAAATTGCAGAACCAGCACTAAAAGGAATAACTTCTATTTCCACTGAAGAAGGGCAGGTAGGCAGTAAGTTCCATTCCTAAGAAGGGTTTTAGAAAGGACCTGGAGATCCACATGCCCATGAGCATCTGTTTCAGATCCATGTGACTTTTTGGTATCAAGGATCAAGAGTAGAATCATTGTATGCTTGCATACATAATGATGAGCTTTCAGAGTTGGGGATTGTTTTATTTTATTTTATTTATTTTTGTATTTTTTTTCTTTTTTCTTTTCTATAGTTGGAAACAGGGAGCCAGTCAGACAGACTCCCACATGCGCCCAACCGGGATACACCCGGCATGCCCACCAGGGGGCGATGCTCTACCCATCTGGGGTGTTGCTCTGCTGCAATCAGAGCCATTCTAGCGCCTGAGGCAGAGGCCACAGAGCCATCCTCAGCGCCCGGGCCAACCCCGCTCCAATGGAGCCTTGGTTGTGGGAGGGGAGGAGACAGACAGAGAGGAAGGAGAGGGGGAGGGGTGGAGAAGCAGATGGGCGCTTCTCCTGTGTGCCCTGGCTGGGAATCGAACCCGGGACCCCTGCACGCCAGGCCGACGCTCCACCACTGAGCCAACCAGCCAGGGCCTTGGGGATTGTTTTAGATTGGAAACATAAGGTGTTTTGGTCAGGAAAGGCTTTTTCCCCCAAAGTAATGTTTAAGTATTTAAAAAACTTAAGTGGCAAACTGGCTGGGGATGCCTCAAAGTATTCCCCGGAGAAGAGAAATAAATGACTAGAGGAGTCAAGGAAAGTTTCCTGGAGAAGCAGAGCTTGGGCTAGAATTTTTTTTTTTTTTTTGTATTTTTCTGAAGTGAGAAGCTGTGGAGCCTTGGCTGTGGGAGGAGAAGAGAGAGAGAGAGAGAAAAAAAAAGAGAGAGAGAGAGAGAGAGAGAAGAAGGAGAGGGGGAGGGGTGGAGAAGCAGATGGGCACTTGTCCTGTGTGCCCTGGTCGGGAATCAAACCCGGGACTTCCACACGCAGGGCCAACACTCTATCACTGAGCCAACTGGCCAGGGCCTTGGGCTAGAACTTTAAGGAAAGGTTGCAGATGTATGGGTGGAGGTGCAGACATAAGCAGCATGTGTAGAAGCCCAGAGAAATCTGGGTCACTTGTCTTAAGATAAAGGAGGGACAAGCCTTTCTGGCGTAAGAATGTATACCAATGAGCACAGGGAAAGGCAGCTTTCTAATGAGGAGGTGGGGTGGAGTCAGACTCCAGAAGCTTCAAAAGACAGAAAGAGGGGTGAGCTACATTATCGGCTGGCTGAAAACAACAATATTTCTACAAGGTTTCAAGCATGTCATCTACTCATACTCAATAAAGGGATAATTAGGTGCAAACTGTTGAAAGAAGCAGTGGATATAATTCATCCATCAGAAAGTTTTGAAAGATAATATGTTAGTCCTGGAGTCATCATGGAATTAAGGGTGGTGTTTTTATCATGGCCCTAGAACTCACTTAGAGATAGGAAACAATAGATGGAAAGAAATGGTGACTTCTCTGAATGAAAGGAAATTAAGAGTGCAGGGGCCCCTGAGAGACTCTGCTGGGACTTGTCTGATTTAAATTTTTTATAAGTGATCCAGGAAAAGTAGAGCAAAGTGGAATTTTCAGGACTGCCGATCATATTAAGCGCTTTCAGGTAGGGAAATGCTTTGCCGAAACAGAGTGAGAGCTGAAGGAAAGGTATAGAGTGGGATGCAAAGTGGCAGGTAAACGTCAATGTGAGGACAGGAAAGATAATGCATGCTGATAAAAATAATTCACGTGTAGGGTGTTGTGTTCCAGGCTATCGGTTTTGACCCAGGAAAGGGATCTTGGAGCTAGATTGTTTCCTAAAGGCAGTGGCCTTTAGGAAATGTGTTGGGGGCCAGGAAGGCTGACAAAGGGATAGGCTGAAGCAGGAAAGGACCTGAAGACCAAAGAGGAAATCAGCCTTTGTTAGGGCAAGACTACAGGGTCCTCCAGCTGGGGACAATGGTCAGGTTTATATCTATTGAAAGTCAGGGCCCAAGGATAACTAGGAAAGGGTGACTAAAATGACCCAGAGGATGAATACCGCTATTCGAGAGGTGGCCTGCCGTGAGAGGGAAACTTAAGTGTGCAAAATTGAAGGCCAAATAGCCTCCTCTTAAAGCTTCAAATATCATAGGAATATAAAGGGTTTCAGAGTTGAGATCTTCTGGCCCTATCCCTTCATATTCAAGATGATAAAACCGATGCCTAGAGAAGGCAAGGAAATGGCCCAAGGTCACAGAAACCACCACAGGCCAAGGTCGGATTAGGATCCACACCTCCTAAACCCAGGGTCTTTCCACCTCCCCCTGTGCACTCAAGGAGACCAAAGGAATCTTACTTTTTATAGGGTATAAACTTACACTGAGATATAACAAAGATGAAAACACAAACAAGCTAGGGAAAGTTTTCACTAAAAGTCAGTCACAATTATAAGATCTTTGGAAGACAACTACCAACTGGCTAAAGAGACTTTCTACCCACCCTATTTTTTTTTTTTTTTTTGGATCACATACCTCTTTGAGAGTCTGAAGAAAGCAATGGATTCTCTCATAGAAAAACACATTTGCACATACACAATTTCAGAGAGTTTATGACCCCCGAGTACCATGTCCAATCCCCCGTTCTGGCAGATTCTTCTGAACAAATAGGCTGCCTGTTCCAACAAGCACACTCTATCTCCTAGGATTTACTAAGGCAATCACTCTGATTTTCCTTGGCAAAAAGCCACTATCTCAACCAACGTCACTTACTAAAATTGTAGACCTCTAGGTTGGAAGAGACCAAAGAAATTACCTAGTCCACTGCCCTCAGCTCCATGTGACCAGAACCAGCATGCCTAGGTTGGAATCCCAACGCCAACACTCACTAGCTGTGTGACCTTGGGCAAGTTATTTAACTTCTCTATTTCCACTGAAGGAAGGACATGTGGGCATGTAAAATAGGGCTAATAATTACAACTATATCTTCTAGAGTAGTTATGAGAATTAAATAAGATACTAATTCAGATACAACATAGCTCCAGGCCTGGCAGGTCATGAGTGCTCAGGGAACGCTAGCTGGGATTATTGTCATTATTATGCATGTATCCATGCAGGTATCATGCATGTATCCATCCAGGACCCTCGTGGAGCTTTTGCTGGCACATGCCAGTGACAAGCAGCTTACCGCCTCTAAGCTGGTTGAGCAGCTCCGATTGTTACAAACTTCTTCCTATATTGAGCCGAAATCTGCCTTCTTGCAACGCCTACCCCCACCCCCGTTGGCCCTAGTTCTGCCCTGTGGGGCCAGGCACAGCAAGTCTCTCCTTCCTCCACGTGACAGCCCTTCAGCTATGAAGACGGCGACTGGGTCCTTCCCCGTCGCTCGCCCCCCACCCCATCCTCTCTGCTCCAGCGTGCACATCCTCGGGTTCTCCCAGCCCACAACAGACCGGCTGCGCTTACTATTTACTCCGAGGCGCCATACGGCTTCCCTCACACATAGTCATGCAGGCCACACATCCCACCGCCGCCACAACAATCCCGACCCTCCGGCTCCGCCCGCGCCCGCTGCCCCTGTCCGCGGTGCTGAAGCGGCTCCGGGCCGCCCTCCCAGCTCCCGCCCCGGGCCCCCGCCCCCGGCCCGGGTCCCAGCTGCCGGTCCCCCGATCGCCACCTCCGCTCGCCCGGCCCCGGCGCCGCCCCCCGCCCTGCCCGGAGGCCCCGAGCCCGCGCCCCGGCCCCGCGCGCCAGCCCCACCTGCCCGGCGAAGGGCGCCTCCGCCTCGGCCACCCGCGCCGCCGCCGCCGCCGCCGCCGCTGCCCGGGGCCCCGGCCCCCGCCGCCGCCGTCGCCGCCGCCACCTCCGCCCGCGCGGCGCCCGGGAGGCAGCAGAGCGCGGGCAGCAGCAGCAGCAGCCTCCCGGGGGCCCGCCAGCGGCTCCAGCGCGGGCCCCGGCCCGGCGGCGGAGGCCCCGGCGCGGCGCAGCCGCCCCGGCTCCTCGGCATCCCCGCGGCGGGGCCCGGCCGCCCGGCTGCGATGGCGGCCGCGGCGGGGGCTCCGGCCGGGTCCTCCCGCTGCAGCCGCTGCGGAGCCGCCGAGTCACGGCGCCGCGGACACGCGCCCGGCCCGCCTGTCTCCGCCGCCGCCGCCGCCGCCTCGGCCGCCGGCGCGCCCCCGCCTCCGCGCGCCCCGCCCCGGCGGGGGGCTGCCAGGGCGCGGGGGCAGCGCCCGGGCCGGCCCTGGAGCCCTGGCCGAGGAGCGGGGCTGGGCGGGGGCCGCAGAGGCCAGAAGAACAGCTCCGGAGGCAGGCTCCGAAGGGTGGGCTGGAGACGGGGGCCTGCGGGGCAGCCCCGACCGTGGGAGAAGAGGCCAAACAAATAATCCCGGAGCTAGAACCACGTGACGGCTTTGGGGCAGGGTATACGGTTTTGAGGGTCCGAAGCCGAAGGACTGGTCTGGGGCTGGCTTGGGGGAAGGGACTGAGGAGCTGTCCGGGGGTTAATGGCGGGTTGGAGGAGAATGGGCTGGAGAAACAAGCCTGAAGGAGAGGGTCTGAGGGTCTGCCCTAGGCAGGGAGGGTGAGAAACTGAAGAACGGAGCCGAGTACTGTTGGGGGCGGGGCGGGGCGGGCGGCGGACCTGGGAGACATTAGGTGAAATTAAGGTGAAGCTCATTCCCTCACCCACCAGGGGGAGAGCGATCGCCCAGCTGGGAAGATCATCTGTCATCCTAAACAACCCATATTATGGAGCACTTCGTACATATATGTAGGACTCTGTACTCGGGATAGGAAAGGAAAGGAGGCTGGTTCTTTGAAGTGTAGGGGTTTAAAACTTATGAGCAAAGCTTAAATGCAGAGAAACACATGGTAGTGAACATCACGTGTCAAAAAGGGTACTTTCAAGGGCCAGGGGGACTGATGAAGTCAGGGAAGGGTTAGGGAGCAGGTAGGACTCTAGCTCGGCGTTCAAGGAAGGGCAGACTTAAACAAGGGAAGGGGAATGGAGAGGGCATTTCAGGTAGGAGGGGGAGGGTAGGCAGGGTGTAATTGGGGCAGCAGATAAGTTTCTCTGGAACACAGGATTCCCGTAGGGAAGTGCAGGGAAGCGATTCCTAGGATAATGAATTTGGGTTATGTTTTGAAGGGAAATGGGAGTGGTGGTGATTGAAGGTATTTCTGTTGTTGTTTTTTTTTGTTTTGAGCAGGGTGATGTGTGGAAAATGGTGTTTTATGGCTACCTGGTAATCTGGAAATGTGGAGAGGGAACAGGCTTTAGAATCAGACCCATGTTCCATCTTGGCTCTGTTCTGTGTTTGTAAAATGGTGCTGATATTACTGCATAAAGTTGCTGTGAGGATGAAGTGCTTAGCACTTAATAGATGTTCCACATTAGTTTCCCTCCCAGTGTAGAAAACAGTGACCAGAGCATGCAGACAGATGAGTTGGTGGACTAATGGTCTAGGTATAAGGAACTAATGATAACAAAAATACTTAATATCTATTGAATGCCTACTATATATCAAGCACTGGGCTAAACCTTTTATGGTGTTGTATCTCATTTAATCCTCATAAACAAACCCTATGACATAGATGCTATTATTACCCAATTTAAGATAAAGAACTGGAAACTCTGAATAAGTTTGCCAAATTTGCAGGATTCATAAGTGGAGAGCTGAAGCAATGTGACCTGAGAACCTGCCTTCTTTTCTAGAATAGAGGGAGACAGATTTAAGAGATATTGGGCAAAGAAGAAGAAGGGAGTTTGAAGTAATGGCAAGGTCAGAAAGGTAGATGGTTGTGTCTTCACAGAAATGGAGCTGTCACAGGAGGAACTGGCTTGAGGGTGGTGACAGGAGTTTGGTTTTAAGCTTTCTGAGATTGAAGTGACCACAAGATACCTGAGATGCAGGTAGAAATGAGTTCAGAAATGGGTGGAGAACGAATATTTTGGAAACCTCTAGCCAACATGATAATTGAAACGGAAAGACTGGAGTGGAAAAGAGCCGTATAAGCTAAGAGCCCCCCCTTAAGACACATATATATTCAGGGCCTGAGAAATGTTGAACCAACAAGTGAGTCTAAAGAGTACCAAAAAAAAAAAAAAAAAAAAAGAGTACCAATAAAGACTGAGGAATCGGAATTCTGGAGTAACATGGAAAGGGGAGGAACATTTCACAGAGAGGCAGAAGGATGGCCATGCCAGGGAGATCACAGAGACTGAAGACTTGCAGACACACCATTGCATTGGACCGCTCACATTCCAGTCAATAGACAGACACAAGCAAGTCATTGTGGTTATATGAAGAATTACAACAGAGATGAGAACCAGAGTTCTGGAAACATTGAGGAAAGAGCAATGAACTGCCCAAAGTTGGAAGACTTTAGAGGGTATATTCCCGAAGGAGGAAATAGTACATTCAAAGAATGAAAGGGAACAGGTTGGGCAGAGCTTCTTAAGGACATGATCTGTCTTATTCATCTCCTTATTCCTTATGCCGAGTGCTCACTGAACTGCTGCTGCTGATGTAGGGCTAGCGTGGTCCATGAGCTGGCTACCAAGGATGGTGGACATAAGTGGCAGTAGGTAATTAATGGTTAAGAAGGAAGAGGTTGGTATAAGGCAAATGGTTGCTTTATAAAATGTATCCCTAAGGTAAGCTCCCAGTTGGGAAGATTTAGAGTCCATTTGCAAAGCCAGCCAAAGAGGAAGTTTAAAGCTTCAGAGTAACACCCTAAGAGGGAACCACTGGGGCTTTGACTTTTCTCTCCTTTTTAAAACTTCATGGAGAAAGCCCTGGACTTAGAGTCAGATATTGGTTCAGGTATTGGCTGTCACTGCTTTGTACTGCACCTTTGGGCAAGTCGTTTAATCTCTTTGAGCTTTGTTTTTCTTGTTTGTTAAATAAAACTCATAACCCCTGCCCTCTCCACTTCGTGAAAAGGGCCATAGGAATAGTTGGAATTCACTTTGTAAACGATATAGTTAACTGAGTGGATGATGTTGCTAATCTTATCAAGAATCATAACATCCATGCCAGAGCTCACTGTAGGCTATGTGAGACCTCTCTTCCTTTCACTTCCTCTTATTTCTTCATTCAACAAATATTTATTAAATATATTTTGGATGCTAACTGGGCTGGAGATTTAAAGAAAATTAAGTTATAGTTGTTGCCTTTAGTTAATTAGGGAGATTTACAATTATGTAGATATATTTTAAGTAAAGACCTGTTGGAACAAGGGAGTGGACCTGCAGCCATCTTGGAGAAATTAATTCAGAGAGGGCAGGTGAGGCAACAGCATGCCTGTTACGTTTGAGAATCAGTGTGGAGACCACTGTGGCCGGAACTGAAAAAGGGTGAGAGTAGTAGAAGATGAGGGTTATGGCCTGACCTGCGGTGGCACAGTGAATAGAGCATCGACTGGGAACACTGAGGTCACCGGTTCAAAACCCTGGGCTTGTCTGGGCAACTCACATATGGGAGTTGATGCTTCCTGCTCCTCTCTTCCTTCTCTTTCTCACTCAATCCTCTTTAAAATAAATAAAGTCTTATGCCCTGGCCGGTTGGCTCAGTGGTAGAGCGTCGGCCTGGCATGCAGAAGTCCCGGGTTTGATTCCCGGCCAGGGCACACAGGAGAAGTGCCCATCTGCTTCTCCACCCTTCCCCCTCTCCTTCCTCTCTGTCTCTCTCTTCCTCTCCCGCAGCCAAGGCTCCATTGGAGCAAAGATGGCCCGGGCGCTGGGGATGGCTCCTTGGCCTCTGCCCCAGGCACTGGAGTGGCTCTGGTCGCAACAGAGCAACGCCCCAGAGGGACAGAGCATCGCCCCCTGGTGGGCAGAGCGTCGCCCCCTGGTGGGCGTGCTGGGTGGATCCCGGTCGGGCGCATGCGGGAGTCTGTCTGACTGTCACTCCCCGTTTCCAGCTTCAGAAAAATACAAAAAATAAAAAATAAAAATAAATAAAGTCTTAAAAATTATTTAAAAACAAAACAAACAAAAAAGAAGATGAAGGTTATGGATGGGAAGGGTTTTTAGCTACCTGACATAAAAAGCCAGTGGAAGGTCTTGAAATAGTAGAGCCATTTCTTCTGACTTACCTTTAACAAAGGCACTTTGGTTGCTTTGCTGAGAGCAGATTGAGAGGCCATAAGCAGAAAGGTCAATAGGAGGCAATTGCTATAATCCAGGCACAGGCTGATGGGGGCTTGGACCAGGGTCCAATTGGGGATTGTGTAATGTAGTTGGATTCTCAATAGATTTTGAAAGTAGAGTTGACAAAACTTGTCAATGGATTGAATCTGAGATATGAGAACAAGAGTCAAATTACACCAAACCTTTGACCTGAGTAACTAGAAGGATGGAGTTGCTATTCACACACACACACACACACACACACACACACAGGCTACAGGAGAGGCAGGTTTGAACAGAACTATTAAATTTGGTTTTGTACATAAGTGGGTGATGTCCATTAAACGCCCTAGCGGACGTGGCAAAGAGGCTGTTTCATAGGTGGGTTGGAGTTCAGGAAAGAGGTCTAGACTACAATATGAATTTGAAGGTTTTTGGAATAATGAAGATAGCTAAAAGGCAAGGGACCAGAAGAAATTACTTAGGAAATGAGTATAGAGAGAAAAAATAAAAGTTCTGATGACTTGGTCCTGGGGCAACTCTAATCTTTAGAGGTTGGGAAGATGAAGGGGAATCTGCAAAGGACTCTAAGGAACAGGCAGAAAAGAAAAGTAGGGGAGAAAGAAATCCTGGAAGCCAAGTGGAGAAAGTGTTTCAAGGGCCGAAGAGTAATCAGTTGTGTTACATGCTGGTAATGCTTACGGATCAAATCATATGATGATTCAGAAGTGGCGATTTGATTAAGCAATGTGATCACATTGGCGGTCTTGAGAAGAGCAGTTCTGGAGTCCTGGAGGGGACAGAAATCTGATTGGAGAAAGTTCAAGAGAGAATAAGGGAGGAATTGAAAACGTTGAGTGTATCTACCTTTTCCAAGGAGTTTTGCTACGAAGGAGAAAAGGTGGCAGCTGGAGGAAGAAGTAGAGTAAAAAAAAAGGGGGGGGTAGTTTTTGTTTTTGTTTTCAAGATGGGGGAAATTGTGTTTATACGGGGACTGGGAAGGATCCTAGCAGAGAGGGAACAGTGGATGCTGTGAGGGGGTGGGGCTTGCTGAAGCCATGTCCTTGAGTCCACGTGCATAGGAGCGGAGACCCTGCCTATCAGTGAGGACAATTCATCCATCCTGGGGGAAGAAGAGGACTTTGAGGCATGTGAATCTGATGCCAGCATGGAGGAGGCCAGAGGGGGACTTGCATGTATTGGTTATCTCGTTCAGCATTGTGCTGGACGCTTCCCTCATGACCAGTCTTTGGTGGAAGAGGGAGATGAGCTAAGAGGCTGTTGCAATGAGGCAAGAAAAATTGAGAACCGAACTAAAGGAAGTTCCAAGACACTGTGCTCTTCATGCTCCTGTGGAACTCCCACTCCTCCAGCCCTGGTCACATGGGTTTCTTCACTGTAGAGTTCAGAATGCCTTCCATTGGGTGACAAAGCATAAAGCTTCTAAGCCCATCTGTGCACCTTCTTTCAAATCTGGTTTTGAACCCTAAGCCAGGGACCCTCCACCCTCGACATCTGATCACTTTGATATCTGATTGGGTTCCTCATCCTCCACCAATCCCCAGGTGATTTCTGATCACCCTGGCCTGCTTTCACCAAGAATCCTGTTAGGTTCATTTAGCCAGAAGCCCAGACCCCCGATGTTTCTTCTTAGTCATTTTCCATCCACCGACCCTTGCCCTGTTCCCCGACTGTAAATTCCCGCTTGAACCATGGTGTATTCATAGTTGAGGATAACTGCTCTCGCCCGCTGCAAATTCCATTGCAGTATAACCTCTGACTGTAGCGATAGTCCCTACTGTAGCAGCTAACATTTAATGAAGGCTTGATATTTGCCAAGCATATCTATGTTGTATCACTTAATCCTCCCAACCATCCTAGGAAGCGAATTCTAAGGAAAGGTTGAAAGGGGAAATGATTTACCCAATGAACCACCTAGGAAATAGCAAAACCAGCAATAAAACCCAAGTGTCCAACACTAAAGCATATATCCTTAACACCTTGTAGCTTTGTTCATTAATTACCTCAAAAATTCTGAAAACATTACCAAGCAGCTACTCTGGAAGGTACTGTGGCAAGTGAGAGTCTTCAGGTGAAAGAGATAAGACTTGAGCACAAAGTCAATGTGACAAGTAACCTCGACTTATTGCAGTGTCCTGGATCGGGGGGTGGGGAGGTGGAGTGAGGTCACTCAGACTAAGGAAGTTCAGGGACATCAAGGAAGGCTTCAAAAAGGAAGTGGTACTTGAGAGGAGCCTATGTCCCCAGGAAATTGTTTCATGTGCAATGAAGACTGCACATTCTTAAAAGTTGTAAGCAGTGAAAGATTGTGCGAATTTTAATTGGCAGAAAGTGGGGGGGGGGGTAAAGACATGGAGGAAGGGAAGGGTCTAACTCTTAAAAATATAGGGCAGTCCCATTTCAACCCTTAGCCTCAGTCTCAAGATCCAGCGTCAAATGATTTAGGGGGTATTTTCCACTTAGATTTTTCCCTTAAAAGCATATTCAAAGTGATGTTCTCACAATGGAACACTATGAGGCCATTAAAAATAATGAGGAAGTACTTTACAACCTGTTAGAAAATTATTTCTAAAATGTAATATTAAGTGAGAAAAAGAGCGCCTGACCGGGCGGTGGCGCAGTGGATAGAGTGTCGCACTGGGATGAGGAAGACCCAGGTTCGAGACCCCGAGGTCGCCAGCTTGAGCTAGGGCTCATCTGGTTTGAGCAAAAGCTCACTAGCTTGAGCCCAAGGTCGCTGGCTTGAGCAAGGGGTTACTCGGTCTGCTGAAGGCCCGCAGTCAAGGCACGTGAGAGAAGGCAATCAATGAACAATTAAGGTGTTGCAATGCACAACGAAAAACTAATGATTGATACTTCTCATCTCTCTGTTTCTGTCTGTCTGTCCCCCTCTCTGACTCTCTCTCTCTGTCTCTGTAAAAAAAAAAAAAGAGAGAGAGAGAGAAAAAGTGAGATGCAGAATACTGGGTATAGCTTGCTACTATTTATGTGATAATATTGTGGAAGAGAGCCCTGACCGGATGGCTCAGTGGTAGAGCATCGGCCTGGGGTGCAGGAGTCCCAGGCTCGATTCCCGGCCAGGGCACACAGGAGAAGCGCCCATCTGCTTCTCCATCCCTCCCCCTCTCCTTCCTTTCTGTCTCTCTCTTCCCATCCCGAAGCCAGGGCTCCATTGGAGCAAAAGTTGGCCCGGGCATTGAGGATGGCTCCATGGCCTCTGCCTCAGGTGCTAGAATGGCCCTGGTTGCAACAGAGCAACACCCCAGATGGGCAAAGCATTACCCCCTGGTGGACATGCCAGGTGGTTCCCGGTCGGGTGCATGCGGAAGTCTGTCTGACTGCCTCCCCGTTTCCAACTTCAGAAAAATAAATAAATAAATAAATAAATAAATAAATAAATAAATAAATAAATAATATTGTGGAAGAGAGATAAAAGAGAGAGAGAGAAACTTTATTATTTACAGGAAAATTATGGAAGGAGACCCATAGCGCTGACCACTGTCCTGTCTCTCTGGAGGGGAACTAGGTGGTTGTGTGGTTTATGAATGGGGTCAGAGGGAGATTTTTTTACTGTATATATCTTTGTGTTCTCTGACCTTTTTCTTTTTTTTAACCATGTGGATATATTATCTATTCAATAAATAAACCGATATAAGTTGAACTTTTAAAAAAGTGAGTGTAATGGTCTCTAAAGGTCATTCCTCGAAAAGAGAGCATATACTAAAATATAGTATAAGCAAAAGCTATTCACTTATGTGGGTGGTTTCAAAACTTCAGGCCTTAATCTCCATTGGCAAACACGTACACACAGAGATAAAGTGAACTTTACAGTAAACTAGGTAAAATATTAATGATTAATTTCCTTAGCATAAGACAGCTTTTAGAAACCAATAAGAAAAAGACATAGCACACACCCAGTTCAAAAATGGCAAAGGACAAATGGGCGTAATGTAAACAAAAATATAAATGGGCTTTCATAAGTATTTGAAAAGACCAACTTTATTTGTACTCAAAGACAGGCAAATTAAAACAACGAGCTATCGCTTTCTCACAAGACTGCGAACAAAAAAGAAAGTTGGATATTACGAAGTGTTAAAAAGGGCATGAGGAGCCTGACCTGTGGTGGTGCAGTGGCTCAAGCATCGACCTGGAATGCTGAGGTCACCGGTTCAAAACCCTGGGCTTGCCTGGTCAAGGCACATATGGGAGTTGATGTTTCCTGTTCCTCCCTCCCTTCTCTTTCTCTGTGTCTCTCTTCTCTAAAATGAATAAATAAAAATAATTTTTTAAAAAGAGGGCATGAGGAAAGGACTGTTGGAAGGGGGATAGATTGGCAGGCTCTCTGTGGAGCATAAGTTAGCTACGCCTCTCTGCCTTGAAAGTAAGCATACCGTTGACCCAGCAACTCTGATTTTGAGAGTTTATCCTAGATAATCTTTGCCCATGTACAAAGACAAACATAGAACATTCTTCACTGCAGCATTCTTTATAATGACAACAGATCAGAATCCACTCTAAGTATTTTCCAACCAGGGAAGCTGTGCTGGGTGAACAGAGGAATGCAGGTGGGGCTGGGAAGGACGGTGTGGACACGCAGCACTGTCAGGACAAGACCTTTCCTTTAGCTCCCCTGTTATCTCAAGAGTTTGGCTTATAGCTTGTCCTTTCTTTTACTTTCTTTTTTCTTTTCTTTTTGTAAGCCCGCCCCTCACACACTTGCCGCTTAGCGCGTGGGAGTTGAGAGGATGAGTTGGAGTGGATAGTTTGGATGGATGGATGAAGTAATCCATCATATTGCTTTCCGGTTAATATCTGACCTTCATGTTGCTAAGTGAGATTAGACTCTAATGTCACTGAGGCCAGCAGGCCTTGATGGCTGTCTCTGGCTCCTAAGAGTCATAACATAGTATCAGACAGTCCCCTGGAGCAGCGGGGGTGGGGTGGGGTACCTTAACCAGTAAGCCTTTGGAGGACCCCCCAAATTGCCCAGTCTCTGAATCTCCTTATACTCTTGAGGCATTTAAAATAGGGGTCTGGTTCCACCGGGGCCAGCTGGTCCC
Source organism: Saccopteryx bilineata (assembly GCF_036850765.1). NCBI lineage: Eukaryota > Metazoa > Chordata > Mammalia > Chiroptera > Emballonuridae > Saccopteryx > Saccopteryx bilineata. The sequence continues at coordinate 202,478,487 of NC_089495.1, forward strand.
GTCAATCAGTTCCAGGTACCCGGAACCTGGCAGTAGTGTCAGATTGCCCCCAATCCTGTGCAACACTAGCTTTCAAATGGGGGTATACAATATCCCTGTGATACACGAAGACTTTCTAAAGGGTACTCATGACTGGTATTTTGAAGGGAATTAATTTCCAGATCCTCAACTACCATATGTACTCTACCTGAGACAGGTCCTTGGGTTGAGGCTCCACGCTGGCCTTTCCTTCATGATTGTCATTCTGCTAGTCTTCATAAAAAAGGCCTATTTCTGGCCCACTCTGACTCGTACTGTGGTACATTACCTGGGGTGATAAAAACCTTGGAGGTGACAGAGGAGCAATTAAAAATATCAGTTTCAGGGAAACATCCTGTAATGATGGAGTGGCATCATTTATCAAGATTATTTTTGGTGGCATGTGAAAAAATAGTGTGAAGACCACTGGTCTAAGAGAGCACATGATTCTGGCTTCCGGAGGGTTTTCTAGGAGGTCTTGGCCTGGTCCTCTCAACTTCCAGGCCCAGGTCTCACCAGGCTAGCCGGGTATAGAACTTCCGCTCCAGTCGACCAGCCTCCCTCTCGAAACACGCTCTTCTCTTGGCTTTGGTACTATTGCATTCTCCTGATTTTCATCCCTACCTCAAGGCCCCTCATTCCAAATTTCCTTTATTATTCCATCTCTTCCAACCAGCCTTTAAAATTCTGGAGTTTCTCAGGGGAGTCATAAGCCCTCTTTTCTTTCTGGTCTTTTCTTACTAAGAGATTTCATCCATTACCACAGTGTCAAATATCATCTGTGCTCCAACAATTCCCGACCGTCTATCTCTAGCCTAGACTTTGCTCCTGAACTCCTACATCCAACCACCTGCTCCACTCCCATATCCGAGTGTCTCGCAGGGTTCCAAACTGCAAAAGGCAAAGCCAAACTCAGTTCTTCCTATCCACATCTCATTGTCCTCTAGGCTTCCCCAACTTAGTAACAGTCTTCCAACTGCCCAGTTCATGCCAGAGACCTGGGAGGCACCCTTGATACCTCCTTAACTTCCTCCATAGCCAATTCAATGTATGAAAGGTTTCCTTAAGCCTCCAGACTAGGATACATACTCCTAATCTATACCCTCATATAGCACCTTGTATTCCACAGTACTTATCCAAATCGTCATTCTGTGATTATTTGTGTCATTCTATCTCCCCCCTTTAAATCATAAGCTCCATGTGCACAATGACCATGCCTGTCTTTTTTTTTTTTCTTCCCTGGCACATAGTAGGATCTCAATAAATATTTGTTAAATTATTGTGGCAACGGTGTTGTCTTCGCAACTTGGTATCTAATGCTAAGTGCACAGTAGGGGGCAGCAGAGTATAGATAATGGAAAGAGTCCAGGCCTCAGTAATAAAAGGGTGACCTTGGGTAAATTACTTAACATTTCTGAGACTCTATTTCCATCTCCGGAAATTAGGGCTAATTCTCCTTCCCTCGGATCAAAAGAGATAAGCAGATTTCAAAGGGCTCTGGTGTTGTATGAACAGAAGAGAGCGTTATTAAAGTCAGTTAGGAGAAATATCTGTTCAATAGATGGGGGCAGAGGAAGAGGATCTCGGTTAACCCTATGAAACAGATGTGAGTCGAGACTTGACAGATGCAAAAGGGAGGAAATGGAAGTTCAAGGAAGAGACTGGCTTAAATCCAGAGCCAGCCGGAGGCAAAGCTGTGAAGTGAGCGCAGTGTGTCTTGGCACGCTCCCATCTCTGCTCTCTGATCACTGCCCTCTCACCTCCGCCTCTAGCCTCTGCTGCCCTGTGGCTGTGCGGGGCTGCAGGCCTTCCTTTCCCTTTCCTCCCATCAAAGCACATCCGGCCTTGGTCCTGGCCCCCAGAGGCCTGCTCGCTGCCATCCACAATGACAGCTAGTTAGCCCCAAAAATGGATCCCTTAGCTTTGAGAACTGCCATGTGTGTGATGAAATTCCCGGTGGTGCTAATTTTGAGTTTGCGTGGATATTAAGGAGTAACAGATCTCAAGACTGCACTGACGTTTCACGGTGAAATCATGAAACAAACAAACAAATAAGTGGATCCCTGCTAAAGTGCTAATGGCAGGTGACAGGAAGAATAACCTACTCAAAAAGAATAAATTCTAAATGATGAAGTTTTAGGTTCTGGACTGATAGGAAATGGAAAGTTAACGGGATTAAAGCAGTCCTAACCTTGGGCTCAAAAAACTTAATACTACAAATACAGAATCTATGAGATGTGATAATAGTAATATGAGGAGAAAACTTTTAAAAATTCATATATACATATACAAATATACAAATGATTTATATATATATATATATGTATGTATATATAACAACTGTAATTGACATCAGTAAAATTCCCTTTTTGGTATACTATATAGTTCTGTGAGTTTTCGACAAATGCGAAGTCATGTAACCATCACAAACAAAATACCAAATTTCCATATGTTACCCCTTGGTAATCAAAGCCTCCTCTACCCTTAAGCCCTGGCAGCACCGATGTGTTCTCTCTTCCTATAGTTCAATTTATTAATTTCTCCTTTCAGGAATTTTGCTTTAACGTTGTATTTAAGGACTCTGTCATCTAACCCAAGGTGACAAAGATTTTTCTCCTTTGCTTTCCTGTAAACATTTACATTTAGGTATGATCTATACCAACTAAAGTTTTAAAATAAAAAACTAAAGGTCAAGGTTTATATTTGTGCATATGAATGTCCAATTACTTCAGCATCGTTTGCTGACAAGACAGCCTTTCCCCATTACCCTTTTGTAAAAGAATCAATTGGCCATGTTTGTGCCCGTCTATTTCTGGGCTCTCTGCTCTGCTCTATTGATCTATGCATCTGTTCTTATGCCAATTCTAATACTACACTGTCCTTATTAGTGTGGTGGTTTAGTAAGTCTTGAAATCAGGCAGTGCACGTTCTCCAACAATGTTCTACTTTTTCAAAGTCGTTTTAGCTTTCTAGTTCCTTTGCCTTTCCGTATAAATTTTAGAATTAACTTGTTGATATCTACCAAAAAAAAAATTCTGATGGGATTTTTATCAGGCTCGTGTTGAATCTACATGTCAATTTGGAAAGAACATCTTAACAGACTCGAGCCTTCCAATCAGTAAACATGTTATATCATTCATTTATTTAGATTTTTTTTCATTTTCTTCATTGGTGCTTTATAGTTCTCAGCATAAATATCTATCATATATTTTGTTATACTTATCCCTAAGTACTTCATTATTTTGGTGCTATTATAAATGATGCTGTTCATTCAATTTTGTTTTTCAATTACTCACTGCCAGTATACAGAAATACAGTTGATTTATATATTGTGACTTTGGCCTACATTACTAATTAACTCTAGGAGTGTTTTTGTAGATTAAATAGACTTTTCTACATAGACAATCATGTTGGTACTAACAGAGACCGTTTTATTTCTCCCTGTCCATTCTATATGTCTGCCCCCTTGGCCTGTTGCATTAGTTAGAACTTTCTGGATATTAGAGTGACAACAGTGAACATCCTTGCCGTGTTCCCAATCTGAGGGAGAAAACATTCAGTCTTCCACCATTAAGTATGATGCTATTTTTGTAGATTGTCTTTGTTTTCTATGTTAGGAAAGTTTCCTTCTGTTACTATTTTGTTGAGAGATTTTTAATGTGAATGGATGTTGAATTCTGTTAATGCATTTTCTTCATCAACTGAGATTATCATGTGTTCTTTCTTCTTTATTTTTTTCACCAGTAGATAAAAAGCTTTATGTGCCACAATACATATTTGTGATGATGAAAAAGTAAAAACAAATACAGATTCTAACCATAGAAGACTAGTTAAGTAGCTATGACACGTCTACACGATGGTATATTATGCAGCCGTTCAAATAATTTATAAAAAAATTTATATTAACACTCAAGTGATGATCACATTGATACATAAATAAAGCAGAATGTACACTATGATTTCAGTTACTTTAATGATAACTATGGGAAAATTCTAAAAAGAAATATCTCTAACTAGCAACATTTGTTGGAGAAATTTCATTTTCCCCCTTTCCTTTTATTTTTTTGTGTCTTCTAAATTTTCTAAAATATTACTTTTTAAAACAGAAGTGGAAAATAATTTTATTTTATTTTTTGCATTTTTCCGAAGCTGGAAAAGGGGAGGCAGTCAGACAGACTCCCATATGTGCCCGACCAGGATCCACCCGGCATGCCCACCAGGGGGTGATGCTCTGCCCTTCTGGGGTGTTGCTCTGTTGCATCCAGAGCCATCCTAGAGCCTGAGGCAGAGGCCACAGAGCCATCCCCAGCGCCCGGGCCATCTTTGCTCCAATGGAGCCTCAGCTGCGGGAGGGGAAGAGAGAGACAGAGAGGAAGGAGAGGGGAAGGGGTGGAGAAGCAGATGGGCGCTTCTCCTGTGTGCCCTGGCCGGGAATCGAACCCGGGACTCCTGCACGCCAGGCCAACGCTCTACCACTGAGCCAACCGGCCAGGGCCTGAAACTAAATTTTTAAATGTAGACTAACAACACATTCATTCCTAATATTTGAGTGTGCATAATTAGTCTATGTTATGTTGTTATTTACTTGCTATTAATAAAATATCAAGATAGAAAAACCATTTAAAATGTGTGATATGGATATGTATATAGTGAAGGCTAATGTTTAAAATAGATGTCTTGTTGTGCTTTATCCCTTTATCTCTCACAGGTCCAAGGTTGATAGAAGACAACCAGCACATTGCTCCCCAGGGCTCCGATCGTTTGAGCCCATGGACAACATCAACAGCTGTTGGATCCTTCAGCCCACATTTGACAGAGTTTCCAAGAAAACGAAAAGGAAGTGATTCAGATCCATCCCTGTAAGTGTTTGTATCTCTAACCTCATGAAATCTTTGACTCTGCAACTTTTCAGTCCAACTCTGAACGTTCTTAGGTACCCAGGAGGGTCACCAGTGTCTCAGGGCTTTGCTCCGGCTGGCCGCTCTGCCTGGCAGCCTCTTCCCGATCACCCACGTGGCTCACTCGGCCATGTTTTCGAATCTAGGCTCCAGCGCAGTCTTCTTGGCTCATGTGATGAAATGTTCTGCAGCAAGGGCGGTGCCAGGTTTGGTCAATTAAGCAGCTCAATGATGTCAATGCCCTGAATCATTTTATTTTCCATTCTCTTAACTTTCCCTTTATGGTCCCAAAATGTGTTTGGTTTTTTTTGTTGTTGTTTTTTGGGGGTTGTGTGTGTGTGTGTGTGTGTGTGTGTGTGTGTGTGCGCATGTGCGCACTTGTTTGTTTTTTGGTCTGTCAATGGGGTAAGTTACACTCATTGATTTTTGTGACTGTTGTACCATCATTTAATGACCTGGGATAAACCCCACTTGGTAGTAAAATAATATCCACTTCATATGTCTCTGAACTCCATGCTGAAGAGTTTGTTGAGGATCTCTGTCTGGGTGTGTGTTCAGGCGGAATATTCCTCTGTAGTTTCCTTGTAATGTCTTTTGGTATCAGGATAATGCTGACCTCATAAAAAGGATTGCAAATGCCCCTCATTTTCCATCTTCTGAAAGAGGTGGTATAGAATTGGGATTATGTCTTCCTTAAATGTTTTGGTGGGCCTGGAATGTTTTCCAATGAAACCACCTGGGCCTGGGATTTTTTTCATTGGAAGAAGGTTTTTGTGGGGAGGTTTTTTTGTGTGTGTATTTTTCTGAAGTTGGAAACAGGGAAGCAGTCAGACAGACTCCCACATACGCCCAACCGGGATCCACCTGGTGCGCCCACCAGGGGGCAATGCTCTGCCCATCTGGGGCGTTGCTCTGTTGCAACCAGAGCCATTCTAGTGCCTGAGGCAGAGGCCACAGAGCCATCCTCAGTGCCTGGGCCAACTTTGTTCCAATGGAGCCTTGGCTGCAAGAGGGGAAGAGAGAGACACTGAGGAAGGAGAGGGGGAGGGGTGGAGAAGCAGATGGGCACTTCTCCTGTGTGCCCTGGCCGGGAATCGAACCCGGGACTCCTGCACACCAGGCCGACACTCCACCACTGAGCCAACCGGCAAGAGCCTGGAAGAAGGTTTTAAACTAGCAATTCCATTGTTTTCTTTAATATTGTCTCACAGGTCCCAAAAGTCTTTTCATTTTTCAAAATCTTTTTTCCCCTGTAATCTACAATATTGGATATTTCTATTGATCTATTCTTAAGTTCACTCATTCACCCCTCTGTCATCTCAGTTCTACTGATGAGCCCCTCCAGCCAATTTGTTTCTAACTTGATATAATTTTGGCTCTGTTGTACAAGTTCCATTTCTCTGCTGAGAACTTGTACCTTTCCATTCATTTCAAGGGTGTTTACTTTTGCCTCAGGGCGGAGGGTTATAATAGCCACTGTAAAGTCTCTGTCAGATCTTTCCAACGACTGGGTCATTTTAGGATTAGCATGTTTATTTTCCTTTCCCTTAAAGATTGATCAGATTTTCCTGATTCTTGGTACGTAAAGTAATTTGGGATTGTATCCTGACTGTCTTGAACAGTATATTATGGGACTGTGAGTCCTGTGAAAATCCTCTGGATGTTAGCTATTTTTATTTAGCAATCAAATCGTCTCACTGTGTATGGGTGCTGGTTCCAGTGTCGGTCCATTTGCAGAGTTTTTGCGATGCTGTCTGGATCTGGGACTCAGGTGATGATGGTTCATATTGTAGTTCAGTTCCAAAAGCCCTTACTAAGCTGTGCTCTGCAACGCGGGGGTGGGCCCAGGATTTCTGTTAGTTCACGCACAGCCCTCTCTCCCCTGAAGTTTCCCCCACGCTCTATGGCCCCTTCCTCTGATTCTTCTGTCTGGAGAGACGGGGCTCTCCCAGGCGGTCACACAGTCTGTATGACAGCCCAGCGCTGGAGCGAAGTGGCAGGAAGAAAGAGAGGGAAATAAAAAGGGGGATTTCACCCACAGTCTCCACTATCTGAACCACGTTTTCTAGGTTCTCTGGTGTTTTGACATGATGCTGACTGGGAAGGACCTCCAGTCCTAGATGTAGTGCATTCCTAGAGATGGAAAATGACTCTGGTCTGCCTTTCATATGCAAATCAACCACTCCTGAGCTCCTAACTCCCTATCACCCGAGGGTCGCTATTCTTTTTTTTTTTAATTTATTCATTTTTTTTTAGAGAGGAGAGAGAGAGAGACAGAGACAGAGAGGAGAGAGAGACAGGGGGGAGGAGCTGGAAGCATCAACTCCCATATGTGCCTTGACCAGGCAAGCCCAGGGTTTCGAACCGGCAACCTCAGCATTTCCAGGTCGACGCTTTATCCACTGCACCACCACAGGTCAGGCCCTGAGGGTCACTATTCTTAATGACCTCAGGGCCCTACACCCCAGAGCCCCTAATCTAATTCTAAGTAGCCAATCTCAGTCCTGTTTACTCAGTCTCACCCATAATCTCTGTCAATAACTCCATAAGGGCTCGCCTCCCGGGCCCCTCTCTGCCTGCGATAGACCCCAGTGTTCTTTCTTCTGTCCCCAAATAGCCATCTTTTTTTTAGTGACCCTCACCTCCTGGCCTGTGGGCCTCACCATTCCTGAATAGAAATAAAATCTATATTTGAAAACATCCGCACAACAGCAGCTCCTTTTCCCAGTTTCTCTAGACCAGGGATAGTCAACCTTTTTATACCTACCGCCCACTTTTGTATCTCTGTTAGTAGTAAAATTTTCTAACTGCCCACCGGTTCCACAGTAATGGTGATTTATAAAGTAGGGAAGTAACTTTACTTTATAAAATTTATAAAGCAGAGTTATAGCCAGTTAAAGCATACAATAATAATTACTTACCAAGTACTTTATGTCGGATTTTCGCTAAGTTTGGCAGAATCAATCTTTATAAAACAACTTACTATAGTTAAATCTATCTTTTTATTTATACTTTGGTTGCTCCACTACTGCCCACCATGAAAGCTGGAACGCCCACTAGTAGGCGGTAGGGACCAGGTTGACTCCCACTGCTCTAGAGAGAGGGTTTTGTTCAGGGTTTTAGGTGGCTATGCTGACAACCACCCCCATATACCCACAGCAGTGAAGTCCCACAATGGCGGGTGGCCTGGAGTTAGGACCGGGAGAGAAAACTATCGGGGTTCTTCCTATGCTCTCCAGCTCACAAGAGCCCCCTTTCCCAGCTGTCGGGACAGAGAGCTGGGGTTCCTGTAGCATTTTTGTCGTCTGCACCTATTGCTCAGTTCTCAGGTTTGGCTCATCCTTGGGTGAAGGCCAGGTGATAAGGGAGAAGGAAAAACAGCACCAGGAAACTCACCATGGCCACAGTGGGCATTCTTCACGTTGGGACTTCTCTCCCCAGTCTGCCTCTATTGTGAACTTTTCAGACACCTCAGGTAGTTGCTGTTTTGTGTTTTGGTAAGAGGTTTGAAATGCAATCAATGAGGGAGAAAGGCTGCAATGGGTTGGCTCCATCTTGCCAGCACCAGAAATAAAAGGCAGATATTTTGAGATCAGACGAGATCAGGCGTGTTCAGGGTGGTATGGCCGTAGATGCCTAAAAGGCAGATTGTTGTTGTGAGTCGGGGGCGCAGAGGGAGAGATCAGCAGACAGAATCATCAAGGACCAGCAAAGAACCACTGCTCGCTCAGGCAAATGGCCCCGAGTTTGCCCTGTGTCCTAATTTTATTCACAAGACTTCAAAAAGCTTGTTTACTGAGAAATTGGCATAACATCAAGTGTAACTTTTACTTAAAGATACATAGAGTGCACCTGCAAGATAGCTTAGTAACAACATAATATCAGAAGGCACTAATTGCTATTGCTTCTATGGATCCCACAACATTCCTCTCCTTATCTTAAGGGATAACCTTGGAAAGTACAGAAATCTTATGAGAATGTTTTACTGAGAAAAGCCCAGCAACTGCCTTCAGTCACATAGACCTGTTTCAGTGACCTCCCTTCAAGTCACAAAACAACTTTCTTGGCAAAACATTCATTTCTTGTTGGCTGTGTTCCCATCCAAGGCCATGCAATGGGTTATTCCACTACAGCAGATATTTTGATGAATGACATGTTCAATTTATACTGATGCAAAGAGATACTGTATGGGACACCCAGAAGTAACAGAGTCCTGGGGTAGATCCGACGCACTTATCAAGTGGTTCCTGCTGAGCGACTGTCCGATTCTGAGACTCACGCTTTCACTCTTCTGTCCCCAAGACGATTACTTCACACCTCTCCTTTCAAACTATAGCCATTGTGTCTTTCTTACTTTCGGCTGAAAGTTGCGCGCTTTTTTTTCTTTTTCTTTTTCTTTTCTTTCTTTTTTTTTTTTGTGACAGAGACAGACAGACAGGAAGGGAGAGAGATGAGAAGCATCAATTCTTTGTTGTGGCACCTTAGTTGTTCATTGATTGCTTTCTCATATGTGCCTTGACCGTGGGCCTTCAGCAGAACGAGTGACCCCTTGCTGGAGCCAGTGACCTTGGGTCCAAGCTGGTGAGCCTTGCTCAAACCAGATGAGCCTGCACTCAAGCTGGCGACCTCGGGGTCTCGATCGTCGGTCCTCAGCGTCCCAGTCTGACGCTCTATCCCTTGCGCCACCGCCTGGTCAGGTGAAAGTTGTGCTTCTCAATTCTAAAACAGAGACAACCAGAAGATGGTTTCCACCTCTACCGACCTACCCTCACCTCTGCCAGTCGTCTCTGCCTCCCCCGCACATACTGTGAATGGATTGTCCCTGCTCTCATCTCAGTAGGTTTCTCCACTGGTGCCTCCAATTCCGTCCCCTCTGACCTCCTCAGGAACATCACTTCAGCGACCATCCCCTTTCCCATATCATCAGAATCTCCTTCCCTGTTGATTATTCCTATGAGTGTACAAACACGCTGTATTATCTACCCTCTTTTTCTTCTTCTTTTGTTAACCTGCATATGCCCTGACCGTGGATCAAACACGCAATCTTGAGAGTACTGGAATGACGCTCTAACCAACTGAGCTACTTGGACAGTGGGGCCTTCTCTACCTTTTTAAAGGAAACACACTCTCCTCAGCCCTATAACCGCCACCCCATTTTAAAAAGATTGTATTGATTTTAGAGAGATGAGAGAGAGAAAGGGGGGGGGAGGAGCAGGAAGTATCAACTCCCAAACGTGTCTTGACCAGGCAAGCCCAGGGATTCGAACCAGCGACCTCAGCGTTCCAGGTTCACACTTTATCCACTGCGCCACCACAGGTCAGGCAGCCCTATGACCCCTTTTAATACTTAATTACACACTTTTCTTAACATCCTTAATTAATCCTCTACTTTGCACCCTACTTTTCTGTTCTCCTATAAACGAGCCAAGTTCCTCAAAAGAGTTATTTATACTCATGGTCTCAAATCAGTTTCCCCACGCCCCTTCTTAACCCCACTCCAGGCGGGCTTTGTTCCCCCTGCATCACTCAAAGTGCTCTTATTGCAGTCGCCGATGCACCAATGACCTGCATCAGGAGTCCATTTTCAGTCCTAGCCTTACTCTCCCTACCGGGAGCATCTGTTACAGTGCTCACTTCCCCTTGGGACCTTTATTTTATTTCTTTCACTTGGCTCCTGAGATACCACTCCGTCTTGGTGTTCTTTATACCTCGGTGTCTACTTCTTAGTTTTCCTTGCTGGTTTCTATCTCAGTCCCGAATCTTTAGATGCTGGAGCATCCCAGGGTTTAGCTTTTTCTATCTGCACTAAACCTTCTGTGATCCCGTCTAGCCTCATGGATTTATACATTATTTTTACAGTGAGCTCCCAAAGTTACATCTCCAGCCTAGACGTCTCCCTAAATGTCACCCTTGTATACCAACTGCCTGTCAGCATTTCCACTTGGGTGGGGATACTAGTAAGTATCAATAAGATACTAATAAGTATCTTATTAAGTATCAAATTTAATATATATATATATACACACAAAACTGATCTATTTCCCACCAAATCTGCTTCTCCTGTAGCTTCCTCCTTTCAAAAAATGAGAACTTTAGCCTCCAGTTACCCAGACCAAAAACCTCAGAGTCACTCCTTTTAAATGTAAACTCTATGGAAACCTAATACTGATACAGAAAAGTACACAAATTATAAGTGTATAACTCAATGAACATTCACAAAGTGAGGACGTGTATGTAGTTAGCATCCAGATAAAGAAACAGAAATCCCCCTTCCAATCACTAGTTCCCATGCGTAACCAATATCCTGACATCTTATAACCATAGGTTAGTTCTGTGTGTCTTTGACATTTATATAAATGGAATCATATCGAATATATATTTTTTGTGTGTGTGTGTCTGGCTTCTTTTGCTCAACATTATATTTGTGAGATTAATTCACACTAAGTATATGATAATTTAAGTTTGTACATTCTCATTGCTGTATATCTATTATGTAAATATGGTATACTTTGTTCAATCACTCTATTTTTGATAGGTGTTTGGGTAGTTTCCAGTTTGGGCTATTCCAGAGAATACTGCTATGACCAATGATATATATATTTTTCACTGAACTTATGTAAGCATTCCCATTAAGTATATACCTAGGAGGCATACATTCAGCTTTAGTGGATTCTACCAGCTTCCCAAAGTGCTTGTACCAGTGTTTACATGATCAACAGCTGGGTATTGAAGTTCTAGTTGTTCTGTATCCTTGTCAATATTGTCTTTTCCTTCCTCCTTTCCTCCCTCCCTTCCTAGACTTGTTTTTTTTCTTTTTAACTATTCTGATATATAAGTAGCAGCATCATACTATGGCTTTAATTTGCATTCCTTAAAGGCATTTTCTATTCTTCTATTTCTCCTATATCCATATCCAATCTGTTAGCAAATTCTTTCAGCTCCATCTTCATGACATGCCCAATGTTCAGGGACTTTCACCGTCTCTACTGCTAACACTGTGGTTCATGCAACCATCATTTTTTACCCATGTTATTAGAATAGTCTCCAAACAGGAGTGTCTGTCTGGATCCTTTGGGCTCCTTGAACTTGTCTTTGCCCCTAAGCTCTATTTTCCCCAGGGTAGCCATAAGGATGCTCTTCAAACAGAAGTAGATCATGTCACTCCTCTTCTCAAAAGCCTTTAATGGCTTCCCATCCTACTCAGAATAAAAATCAAAGTACATTCACGTGCTTTGATTAGCGGTATTTCAGTCATTGATGGACCGTAAGGACAACGGTGGTCCCATAAGATTACAATGGAGCTGAAACTTTTCTGTTGCCTAATGACTTATCATAACCATCATCACATGGTAGGGTACCACATTACTCATGTGTTTGTGGTGATGCTGGTGTAGACACACCTGTGGCACTGCCAGTCTATAAAAGGACAGCACACACAATTAGGTTCAGTGTGTAATGCTTGCTAATGATAAGAAACAACTATGTAAGAAAAAAAAATGAGAAGGATAAAAATATATATAAAAAGAAAAACAATAGAAAAATAAAAAAGAAACAACTATGTTACTGGTTTACATATTTGCTAGATTATACACTGCTCACAAAAATTAGGGGATATTTTATTGCTTCATATTCATTTTTGAAATATTCTTTAATTCTTGTGAGCCATATAGGTTTTATTATTCAGCATGTACTCATTCTATTTTAAAAAAATTTGTTATACATTATGCTGTGTTATGTTGGCAGCCGCCTTATATATCTTGTGTTGATTGCATCTCTTGGTGGAGTCATTTCTCTTGTGCTTGATCTCATGTGTTGTCATCATGGCCTCTAAGCATACAGAATCCACTGCTACTGTTGCCAATAAGAAGCCACATCAAGGGGCTAACCTAGAAATAAAATTCAAAGTGATTAAGGCCTATGAAAGTGGAAAACCAGGGAGGGTTGTTGCCCACCAGCCAGCCATGTCCCATTGCACCAGAGCTACCACCTTGAAGAACAAGAATAAAGGGATGGAAGCTGCTAATGAATCTGCTTCACTGAAGACAATGAGACCGACTACAGTCAGACATGGAGAAACATCTCATGACCCGGACTGAAGACCAGACGAGAACCGTATCCCTCTGGGCACCAGGACGATCACAGCCAAAGCAAAACGTTTGTTTGCAATGTGGAAAGAAAGGGCTGGACCTGACTCTGATATTAAATTTACTGCTAGCTCTGGGTAGTTTAAATTATTCAAGAGTCCCTTGTTGTTACATAACGTGAGAGTGAGCGGGGAGTCTGCGAGCGCTGTTGTGAGGCAGCCGGAAAATATTTGGAAACTCTAGATAAGCTGGTTGTGGAGTAACATTGCTTGCCAGTGTTCAGTAGAAAACTCCCTATTCTGTAAACAGATGCCTGAGAGAACTTTTAGCTACAAGGAGGCCAAATCAATGCCAGGCTTCAAGGCTTTTAAAGACTAGATACCAGTGTTGCTAGGGGGCAATGAAACCCTTTTGTGACCCAGCACAGAGAGAACCCCTGGACCTTCCCGTGTATCAGAAAGCACACACAGCCAGTATCCTACAGGACCAATGAGAAGTCATGGATGATCCGGCTCCTCTTTCAAGATGTCCTCCTGAATTGCTAAGCCAGACAAATGGAGAAGTACTGTTTGGAGAATGACATACCTTTGAAGATTTTGCTTATTGTTGATAATGCTCCCAGACAACCTCCTTTATTGGTGCTCTTCATCCAATATTAAAGTGGTATATCTCCCTCCAAATACCACTTCTTTGGTCCAACCAATGGATCGAGGAGTTATAGCAGCTTTTGAGGCCTACTACCTGAGGAGGCCCTGTGCCCGGGCTATTGCTATAACTGAGGACGACCCTGAGAGGACACTGAGGCTATTCTGGAAGGGCCACACCGTCCATGACTGTGTCAAGACTGGGGCATGGGCTTAGGATGATGTCACCACAGACTGGATGAATGGCATCTGGAAGAAGACGCCCAAGAGGCTCATCCATGACTTCAGAGGATGAGGATTTTCCAAGGACGAGGAGGCTGCAGAAATCAACAAGGCTGTGATTGACAAGGCAAAGCACTGCACCTGGGTGTGGATGAGACCGACACTGAGGTGCCCCTGGGGGGGGGGGGGGTCCTGAGGAACTGACTGGAGATGGCAATGGAGCAGGAGTGCGGAGCTGAAGAAGAGGCAAGAGAAAGGGGAGCTGTGGGAGAAGAAAAAGGAGAAGAACCCCCAACAACATCCACAGTGAGGGGCTCAGCAGAAGCTGCCGCAGACCTCAACAAGATCCCTACAATGTTCGAAAGCATGGAGCCCGGTACTGAAAGATTCTCACGAATAGAGAGGAATGTTCATGGTGCATTATCTGCTGACAAGCAAACTGATGAAGAAAGATAAAAACCAAGCTAACTACCACGGATACAGTTCTCAGAAGAGAGACGCCTCCTTAGGAAGAACTCAGGCAGGTGCTTCCAGGGCTCCCGGGAAGGCACTGGCATCATGGAAGACAACAGCTCCACAGGGGTCGCTGTCTCTGACCCCTTCCAGTGATATGAGCCCTGGCCAGGTAGCTCAGTGGGTTAAAACGTGCTGATACACCCAGGCTGTGGGTTTGATCCCCAGTCAGGACCCAGACAAGAATCTATCAGTGAATGCACAAATAAGGGGAGCAACAAGTGGATGTTTCTCTCCTTCTCTCTCTCCCCCTACTTTAAAATCAATACATTGAATTTTTTTTAATAGAGAAAACAGTGATATTGATGATCCTAAAATGTATAAGCCCTAGGCTTATGTGTGTGTTTGTGCCTTAGTTTTTTAAAAAAAATTATTGATTGATTTTAAAGAGAAGAGGGAGGGAGGAGCAGGAAGTATCAACTCCCATGTGTGCCTTGACCAGGCAAGCCCAGGGTTTCCAACCAGTGACCTCAGCGTTCCAGGTCGATGCTTTATCCACTGTGCCACCGCATGTCACGCAGGGTGTCTTAGTTTTTAAACCAAAAAGTAAAATTTTAAGTAAAAAGCTTCCAAATTTTAAAAGTAGAAAAAAGTTTATAGAATAAGAATATAAAAATATTTTCGTCCAGCTGTGCAACATGTTTGTGTTTTAAGCTAAGTATTATGACAGAAGAGTCTAAAAAATTCTAAAAGTTTATAAAGTAAAAATGTTTTGGTAAACTGGTTTATAGAAAAAATATTTTGTATAAATTCAGTGTAGCCCGTGGACAGTGTTTATGAAGGTTACAGACTGTAGTATACAGTATAGTCCTAGGCTCTCACTGTCACTCACCACTCACCCAGGGCCACTTCCAGTCCCCAAGTTCCATTTGTGGTAAGAGCCTTGTTATCGTTTATACTGTATTTTTGGTACAAAATGAGGTATTTACCATATTCCGTTTCTATGCTTAGATATGCTCAGACACACCAGTACTTACCATTGTGGTACAGTTGCCTACAGTGTTCAGGATAGTGACATACTGCACAGGTGTGTAGCCTAGGTCAGTGGTCCCCAACCTTTTTTGGGCCATAAACTGGTTTAATGTCAGAAATTATTTTCACGGACCGGCCTTTAGGGTGGGACGGATAAATGTATCACGTGACCGAGACAAGGGTCAAGAGTGAGTCTTAGACGGATGTAACAGAGGGAATCTGGTCATTTTTAAAAAATAAAATATCGTTCAGGCCCTGGCCGGTTGGCTCAGCAGTAGAGCATCGGCCTGGCGTGCGGGGGACCCGGGTTCGGTTCCCGGCCAGGGCACATAGGAGAGGCGCCCATTTGCTTCTCCACCCCCACCCCCTCCTTCCTCTCTCTCTCTCCCCCTCCTGCAGCCAAGGCTCCATTGGAGCAAAGATGGCCCGGGCGCTGGGGATGGCTCCTTGGCCTCTGCCCCAGGCGCTAGAGTGGCTCTGGTCGCGGCAAAGCGACACCCCAGAGGGGCAGAGCATCGCCCCCTGGTGGGCAGAGCGTCGCCCCTGGTGGGCGTGCCGGGTGGATCCTGGTCGGGCGCATGCGGGAGTCTGTCTGACTGTCTCTCCCCGTTTCCAGCTTCAGAAAAATACAAATATATATATATATCGTTCAGACTTAAATATAAATAAAACGGAAATAATATAAGTTATTTATTCTTTCTCTGCGGACAAGTACCAAATGTGGATTGGTACTGGTCCGCGGCCCAGGGATTGGGGACCACTGGCCTAGGGGCAGTAACCTAGGTGTGTAGTAGGCTATACCATCTAGGTTTGTGTAAGTGCGCTTTAGGATTGCACAGGGACAAAATCGCCTAACATCGCATTTCTCAGAACGTGTCTCTGTCGTTAAGCAACGTGTGACTGTAGCTTATAATTGACCTGCCAGGCCCTGCGTGATTGGTCTCCTGTTACTTCTCCCTGCTTTGCCCACAGCGCTCCGGATGACCGGGCCTCCTTGTTGTGCGTCAGACAAACCAAGCTCACTCCGCAGGACTTCTGCATTTGTTCTGTCTACCTGGATGAGACTGTTCTTGTCGCAGCCATCTGATGGCCCATCTTCTCACTTCCTTCACCTCTCTGCTCCACTGTCGTCGTATTCCAGAGGTCTACCGTCTATAAGACGGCGGCTCACCTGGTACTCTTTATTCCTTTATTATTATCCCCTGCCGCCTTCATTTTTCTACCTAGCACTTCTCATCACCGACACTTAAAAAATTTACTTGTTTACTGCCCGTCTCTCCCCATAGACAGTAAGTTCTATGAGGACAGGGACTTTTTGTTCACTGCTAATAGTCCCTGCTCCTAAAATGGTGTCTCAGCCATAGTAGATACTCAGTGGCTATTGCTGAATAAATTCATGATTAATTGACAAATTATGGTAAGCCCCTAGAGCAACAATGCCAAGATACTGAAAAGCCACATCACATAAGGAACCCTTGAAGGAATCAGAGGTGTTTAACCTTAGAGAAGATTTAGGGGAACAGGATGGTTGTCTCAAAAACATGCAGGGCTGTCACATGTGGTTTTGGAGGGCAGAACGTGGACCTGACCTGCTTGGATACTTCCAGTGATGGGGAGTTGACTACGGTATAAAGCAGACAGTTCCAATATAGGATTGCTCTGTTAGAAAGTGGTATTGAACTAACACTTATTACTCTATGCTTCCTCTTTTTCATTAACCTGTTCTCTGGAGTTCCACAGACCAAACCTCATCTCCTCTTCCTCTGTAACTGTATGAAATGAGACACTAAGACGTATGCTTAAGGAAATGTAAAGAAAATGACAAAACTTGTGCTTTGCAGAAAGGAATACACAGACTGACAAGTGGCAGGCTCAAACATTTTAAAGGTCTTGTTGTTTGCTTTGGTGTGAAGGGGTTGCAAGCTTGTGAGAGGAAAGAGAAAGAAGGGGGATGAGTTGATGGCTAGGAAGAGGAATCTTGGGGAAAAGAAGAGAAATTGCTAAAAAGGAATTCAACTAAGTTCCTGTTGTAGAGGCTATGATGAACCTTTTACTAGGCTTTTCATTAGGTCATCAGTAAACTCTCCCTGCATTGCAGACTTGGATCTGTTTTTTTGTTTGTTTGTTTGTTGTTGTTGTTTTTGCGGGGATTGGGGGGAGGGATAGGTAGGAGTCCTGATATGGTGAATGTGGAGCAAGACTAAGGCTACTCACGAGAGGCGTGTCATATGCAGGGACACACACTTGAGTCTTTTGGTTTTGTTTTTTTTTAAAGATTTTATTCATTATAGAGAGGGGAGAGGGAGAGAGAGAGAGAGAGAGAAGGGGGAGAAGGGGGAGAAGCAGGAAGCATCAACTCCCATATGTGCCTTGACCAGGCAAGCCCAGGGTTTTGAACCGGCAACCTCAGCATTTCCAGGTTGACGCTTTATCCACTGCGCCGCCACAGGTCAGGCTGGACTTGAGTCTTTCAGAGAGACAAAGGGATTGGCCCTGGCCGATGGCTCCGTGGACATACAAAGGGATATTAGAGGAAGAACAGTTTTGGTTTCTGCACACTGGAAACGAGAATAATGTCTGTCCTTGTTTCCTAAGAAATTTGGGGATCAAACTTTTTATTATTCTTATTTGTATATATTTGATCTTTCCACGTAAATGATGAGCTTCTCAAGAAAAATCCTGTCTTCGTTATTCTGTATCTTCCAAAGTACACAATATAAAACCTTGTATATGGAAGTTAGTCATAAACATAGACTGAATGAGTAAACTGATGGTGAGAAACACAGTGAACATTTAGGGTTTGGTTTTTGGTTTCCCAATATCTGAAATCTCCTCCTCTGTGTGAACTGTGATGAGGACAGGGTCCCACATCCCATGAGAGAAGCAAAGACACCTGAAGTGTCCCTCCTCAGTCCCCCGTGCAGCAAAGGCAAAAGTGACATGATATAGAGTTGGTCATTTGAATGCTCCCGCCAGGACTTTGAATCTTTTTTTTTTTTATTTAGAAATTAAATTTAATAGGATGACATTGATCAATAAGAATACATGATTTGCCTGACCAGATGGTGGCGCAGTGCATAGAGCATCGGACTGGGACGCAGAGGACCCAGTTTCAAAACCCCAAGGTCGCCAGCTTGAGCGCGGGCTCATCTGGTTTGAGCAAGGCTCACCAGCTTGGACCCAAGGTCGCTGGCTCGAGCAAGGGTTCACTCCATCTGCTGTAGCCCCCTCACCCCCCGTCAAGGCAAAACCAAGTTTTATTTCATTGGTGAACATGCACAATACAAAAGGCTGAAAGTACCGGAGTATCTGCATGGTCCCTGACCCCCTCATTTTTGTGAGCAGTGTAGTGAACAACAGAAGGAACAGGTTTGAGGAGAAAGATATGGAGTTTATTTTGAGCATATTGACTATAAAATGTCTGTAAAATGTTAAGGTAGAGATGATTTTCTGGAATCAATGCATATGGGGAGGTCTGGAGGTCAATGGCCAGTGCTGCACAGGGCGTGGCAAAAGTAGGTTTACAATTATTTGTATGGAAAATAATACAATCATTCATAAATAATAATATAAGAATAAACTCTGTGTTCTGCCTACTCACAACTAGAAACCCACTTTTGCCCCACCCTGTATTTATTGAGAATCCATATATTGTATATATTCTTCTTTTAATATGAATAAAGCCTCTGAGGTACATATTGTTTTTATTATACCGTTTTTGTGTATTTCATCATACCCTTTGTTCATGGTGAAACTGAGACTTGAAGAAGTTAGAATGCCTGGCTCAAAGCAGTAAAACTCAAGTCTGTCTAAATGACAAAACACATGGTCTCAAAGACAAGATTATATTGCTTCCTCACAGAAATCGCCGCAGATGGTATTTGAAACCATGCAAGTTAGGTCACCCAGAAGGAGACCGTTTCAAGGGGAACAGAAGGAGCCCCAAAATGGACTTCTGAGAAAGCTAAAATTTCCAAGGTGAAGGGAGTGAGGTGACATAGGCAAAGGGACTGAATGGTTTCTAAAAATTAGAAGTATGGCATTTCAGAAGTTGGGGTAAAAGGAGTTCTAGTCCACAAAGTGAAGTGTGCGGATACCATGGAGGATGGAGGTTCCGCCGCCGGAAGTCGCGGATGACCTGGGAGCAGGTCGGAGAGGTGAGATTGCAGAGCTTGGAGAGTACTCGGGACGTACGGAAAGAGAAGCAAAGAGCACAGCATAGTTTTCTAGAAGTTTTGCAAAGTAAGGAAATAATAATGCCTTACACATAAGTAAGGAATTTATTACTATAAATTAATTTATTAATATAACTTATTAATTGATTGATTCATTAATAGCTCCTTGCTCCCATATTAGTTTGATTTTATACTTTTGTCATGTCTCTGGTTATTTCTACCTCCTTCCTGTCATTGTCCCTTCCCATGTCTGACACACCTGGAAGCACTGAACGTTATTTATTTTGGTTGTGGATGACTTGTTTTATTTGGTTATGTGATTGATTCTCTCCGCCTTTGGAGGATGGGCCATAGACCATACCACTACTACCACAACTCCATCATCTGTCTTCCACAAAGATAGAGAAGCAAGCATTTACGTCTCAGACCAGTTCAGCGAAGTATGCAAGTTCTTAGGTTCTTAGTAGACCAAGTGCTCTGTCTGCCTGGCCTTCTTCCTTGTCCTCCCCTAAACTCTTTGTGGGCAGGTCCGGGAGAAGCACGCGGCCACTCCACACCTCCTGGGATACACGGTCCCAGGTGGGAATCTGTTTGGTTTTTCAGTGAGCTGAGATCTTCCCTTGTCAGCCCCCCACCAGGCCGGCTCTTTTCCAGAGCAGTCTGGAGAGGAATTAACGCTGCTGTCCACCCGTGCACAGGAAGATGCCTACAGCCACACCAGTGATGATGAAACTGCCCACCAGGATGCCCAGGACCAGCGAAGTGTACGAGCGGCCTGTTTGGCTCCCTGGAGAACATGCAAAGAGTTAGCCTGAAGAACAAACTGCCAGGAATCCATGCTTAGAGTCAAACCCCAAGGGATTTCTGCTCCAAAGAAAGGGGTGAGTTCACCAAGTGACTTAAGCTGTGTGTACTCTGTCCCAAACCCCCAGCCCTGGGCCTCCTGTTGCTCAAGGTATACATCCTTCAGGTCCATCCATTTGCCTGGAACCCACCCAACACTCAGGCCCATAGCCCATCCCAGCATACCTTTCAAGTTTTTCGTGGTGCTGTAATCCTTCAGGTACTGCACACAGGTGTTCTGCAGGAAATCCTGCAGTTCATACCGAGTCCGGTTGTAGGCATTGAGCTGCTGCAAGGTGTAGGAGACCACTCTGGAATGGGCCTGGGTTTCTGCCACCCACGAGGCCTTCGCTGGCTGGAAACTCACAAACGAGCTCCCATTCACAGCCACTTCAAAGAAGGCATGGGCTCCAGAGCCCTCAGGAGGCAGCTCACAGCCCAGGAAGCAGCTAATGGTCAGAGGAACTGTGGATGAGGGATTCAGGGTCAACAGGCTGGGTGGAAAGGGTGCCGGGTGTGGGGGATGTCTACCAGGGGGAAGAACTTTCAGGGTTCCGTGTGGGCCTATCCCGAGGTCATGCTAGCAGGAAGAGGGCCCGTCGGAAAGCCCATGGACTAGGACATCGACTCCTCTCCAGCATCGAGCTCCTACCCAGCGATCAGCAAATTCTGCTACGGGGCACCACTGGGTTTCTGAGAGCCGCCTACCCACACAAGACCACGCCCACAGTGCCACGCCCTCCATAAGACCCCTCTCCGAGGGTTCCCCCCTCATAAGGCCCCGCCCTACCCAGGATCCGTTCGCCCCGGTTCAGGTGCGCGAGCCACTCACAGGCCAAGGTCCGCTCATGGTGCACCAGCCGCACCAGGCTATGGAAGTCCTCCAGGTAGACCTGCACGCTTTTCTTTGTGAGCTCCCAGCTCTTGGGCTCCTGCAAGGGATACAGCTGGAGGATCGTGATGTTGGAGTCCTGGCTTTCCAGCGAGTGCGTCAGCAGCCCCCCCAGCGACGCGTTGCCTTGGTGCGAAACGTGCTGGGGGTCTGGGAAGTAGGAGATCTGGAGCAAGTAGAAGTTCTGAGGGCCTGGGGGCAGAGGTCAGCGCCGCATTGGTCCCTGGCTGGCTTGGGACAGAGCTGGCCTGGGATGGTCAGCGTGTAGCTGGAGATAATACCCCCCTACCCCCTACCCAGATCCCGACCGCCCACCTTCTCGGCCCCTCATAAACTATAATGTGTCCTCCTATCCTTCCTCCCATGTAATGCCCACAGGCACCCTGCCAGGAGGGTGGGACAGGGATTATTATTTTTGCTTTACAAATGAGGAAACTGAGGCCAGAAGAGAAGCCACTTGCCCCAGGGTAATCCAGCCAGTGGAAGAACCACTCTGATCTTTCTCTCTTTCACCCCTTCCTCCCCCCATTTCCAGTGAGTCAGCAATTCCTGACCTTCAATGCAGAATCCCAATTCTGCCTCCTCCGCCACCTCCCTCCTTCAGGCCTCCTCCACGGGTTCTCGTCTGGACTGGGCTGGTAACTTCCTCATGCACCTGCCTTGTTTTTCAATTTCACCCCTTTTACTCTGACCCAGAAATAATATGATTATGTCCTTCTGCTTAAAATCCTCTAGTGGATACGCTCCTCTATCAATAATAATAATAATAATAATAATAGTTATTGGGCATGTTATGACCTGGGCACTGTACTTGACACACATCATTATGTTATTTGTGCTTTCCTCCCATTAAGATAATGCAGTAGCTACTATTATTAACCTCAGTCCATTTGGGAAATAGGCTAACATAATATATAGCAGGGCCAAGGTTTGAATGCAAGCAGTCTGAGCCTCGCACTTTTAGCCACCCAGCGATACTGACTCCCCGTAGGCTGTCTGTTCACAGAATTGAGTTCAAAGTCTTTAGCACAGCATTCAAGGCTGCTGGGGACCAGGCCCCTGCTGCCTTTTTTAGCTTCTTCCCACTGCTTAGATGTACCACAATCCTTGGAGTTCCTCACGCTGCCTTCTGACTGACATGTAAATAGCAGGTCAGGGTTGCTCTGCCTCCTGGCAAACCTCTATTCATGCTTCAAAAACCCAGCTTGGTTGTTCTTTCCTTAGAGTTTTCCTGATGCTTCTCCTCTTTACCCTCCCAGACTCAGTGGAGCTGTGTCAGTGGTCCCAGATTCTATGGAACTGTCTGCAAACACACAGGCTACACTGGGCTCCATTAGGCTATAGAATCATGTCTGGTTATCTCTGCCTCCTACACCAAGTAAGGGGCTGGCACAGAGTTGGTGCCCGAGGAGGGAATGCGTCTGGGGTTGCAAATCTGTGCGTGTGGGTGTGTCGTGACCACGCCTGCATTTGAGAAGTGCTCTGTGTCTGCAGGTGTAAGTTCATCTGTGTGGGTAACCCCAGGCAGGTTCTTAACTGCAGTGAGCCCCGTCTCCTCCTCTGTGAAATGGAGATGATAATATTCCATACCTTAGAGTGGGGTTAAATGAGTCATTACACGCATTAGCCGCACTGAGCGCTCACTGAATACTAGCTAGTATTCACTCCCTCTCAGAGGGGCAGACTGAAGCCATAGAGTTCTCCCACTGGCCACAGCTCCTTTCTCCCAGCTTCGCTTCCCCAACTGCCCCGTGTCTTCCTTCACCTCCTCTACTCCCCTTTTCTGCCTCTCATATCTCAGCCCTAGTCTTTCCCCAAGTCTTCCCTCTGTTTTCCAATCCTTTCCTTCTCTCATCTCATCTCTGGGTGTCTTCCCATCTCCCCTCGACTCACCCCCATCCACCATCACCGTCAGCTCCCCCGTCCAGACTTCACCCCATCTCTCCCCTCTCCCTGAGGTCGCTTCTACCCATCACTTTCCCATCTTTCCAGCCCTGTGCCCCCCACGCCGGCCTCCACCATCTCCCCCTTCCCACGTGCCGAACTGTACTTCCTCACCTGGCTTTGGGACACAGACCAGTCCCCGGGACCCTGCCTACCTTCTAGAGAGATCCTGCCGACTACAGACACAGACACTGGGGGGGGGGGGTAAGCTCTCCTCTAGTCTTGCTGACATGCCTAGACAGGCTGAGAGTCTCCAGGACCATCCGGGGGGCAGGAGATGTGCCCCCCACTCACCATCTGAGGCGTCCTGGCTGCAAAGGGTCCCACCGGACAGGAGCAGCAGCAGCAGCAGTGGCAGCAATGTTGTCAACATCCTGGGGCTGAGGATCTCGTTCCCCACCTGGGCTCCTGGCTCTGGCGGGCTGGGGGCTCCCAGTGACTGCAGCCTCGGGGAACAGGGGCTGCCTGGGAGGGGAGGAGGCTGACGGCGGAGGCTGGAAGGTGGCCAGGGGATGGGAGGAGGAAGAGGGCGTCAGGCTTATAAAGTGTTATTTCTACCGTCTCATTTCCTACTAGGGGGCCGGCCTCCCCTCTCGCCCGCCCCCTGCCCCGCCCTGCATCTCACCCTCCTGCCAGGACCTGCCTTTTCCCTGAGCCGCTTTTGAGGAAAAGGGAGAGGCAGCAAGGGGGGAGCAGGGACTTTAAGAGGTCTGACCTCGCTTATCCAGGGGGCGGGTATCTGTTGTCAACTTAGAGCAGACGTGTAGGGACCGGCAGGTTATTAATGGGAAACTGACCGAGGCACGCAGAGGTTCAGGGACTGGCCCAAAGTTTATGCCTCATGGTGGTGACAGATCAGGGATTAGAATTCAGTTTTCCTGTGTGCTGGCTACATTTTATAAGAAGTTGAAGGAAACAGTAATTACACAATCAGGGATCTTGCACTCAGAAATAGTCACAAAATGAGTATAGAGCAGCTCACTGCAACATCAGTTGTTTGTAATAGGAGAGACTTATGACCAATCTAAATCTCAATAGAGGATTGCTTACTTAAAGCAATAGTTTTCCAACTGAGTTCATGCTCTTAGTGGGCAATGAAAGCAATGAAAACGAACAGAATAAACAATTTCAGTGCAGCACCCTTCATACAGTTAAGCATTATTTCATGAAATGATTGTTTGGTTGTATATGTGTGTTTTAGTTTTGTGCATGTATATTGTTTTTAAATAATTTTATTTTTAAAAAATTTTTATTCATTGATTTCAGTGAAAGAGAAAGGGAGAGAGAGAGAGACAGGAACATCAATCTCTTCCTGTATGTGCCCTGACCGGGGATCGAACCAGCGACCTCTGTGCTTTGGAACAATGTTCCAACCAACTGAGCTTCCTGGCCAGGGTGCATGTTTCTATGATAGGTTTTGGATAGCAGTGTAAAATATATTTCTTACTGTGTAGGAAGCAAGTAGGAAAAGTAGGAAGTTACTCCCCTAGAGTATGATAATCCCTACTGTGGCATACTAGCAGTAGTTAAACTAAAACCTCTCCTGCCCAAGCCCCACTGTTTTTCATCATATTATTTAGCACTGTCTGAAGTTGTATTACTCATTTAGTTGAAAGTGTATTGTCTGAATGACCTACCCGAGTGTAAATTCCATGAGGATAGAGGCTGTCTATCTTGCTCATCACTGGGCCTAGGATAGTACATATAATAGATAATATTATAATAAACACTAGCTAACGGGTGACTGAATGAGGTAGTTATGATGTGCGTAGCCCTCCAAGGGTAAGTTGCAGGACACTACGTTCAGTTTAGAACCACTTATGTGTCAACCACACACATGACAACTAAACAATCTATTTCCTTATGGGAGTAAGTGAATCAGAAAGGATGTACAGCAAACACAGCAGTCGTTCACCTCCAGGCAGGGGTCCCAGGAGTGTGTTCGTGGCGGTAATCCTGTGAAAGCCTTTTTCACTCTATCCTGTGAAAGGTTTGATCACTCTATTGGTGTGGTTTGAACATTTTGCATCTAGACTGTGATCATATGTCTCTTGTTGAATTAAAACTAGAAGTTTAAGTCATAAACGATGGCAGAAGAGAGTAGCGGATCATTATGAGCTGATGTATTGATATGAGACATAGACAAGTGAATAAAGGAAGTGTGGAGCAATACATATACTTAATATAATTCCATCTATTTTTAGTTAAAATTTTTACTCTGGACAAATAATACAGATATAATTCCATTTTCATATACTGTAATTTGGGGGGGGTAGTGAGAGGAGGGGAGATAGTGAGGCAGACTTCTGCATGCACCTGGACCAGGATCCACCTGGCAACCCTATCTGGGGTGGATGCTTGAGTACTGAGCTATTTTAGTGCCTGAGGCTGTTGCGTTCTGACAGAGCTATCCTCAGCGCCTGAGCCATGCTCTAACCAGTCGAGCCACTGGCTGTGGGAGGGAAAGAGGGATAATGGGGAGAAGTAGATGGTCGCTTCTCCTGTGTGCTCTGACCAGGAATAGAACCTGGGACATCCACATGCCGGGTCAACGCTCTATCCACTGAGCCACCAACCAGGGCCTATTTTCATGTTTAAAAAATAACATTCTGTGTGTATCTGTGTATTTGTGTACAGAAAAAAATGTCTGGAAGGATACTGTCGATAGAGGTGACCTCTGAGGAATGGGTTTAGATAAAGGGCTTTGGGGGAATTTTAACTCTTTATTTTATACATTGTTTCTTGGAGGGAGAGTTGATGTCATAGTGGCATTGGGGCAAACCCTGAACACATACCAGGCTCCGGTTCTCTGAGCTGAACATGCAAGAGTGTCCAAGTGTCCATGCTCACCTCTTCATTGTTGCAAACTAGCTTAGAAGTAATATCAAAGCCTTTTTCCAGCTCACCAAAATGATCTACTCAGAAGAAGAATGGGGGCCTTGTTTTCCTGGACTGAGGCTCAGGAAAAGGGGAAGGACTTAAATCATTGCCAATTATAGTCTTGCCTTTTATGAAAAAAACTATTACAAAATATTTCATATTTGAAGAATCATTTCATGCTTGAAGAATTTTATTACAAGCATACCTGCCCCCACCACCCAGCATAAGAAATAAAATATTACCAATCTGATAGAAGCTTCCAGTGTACTCCTCCCTGATCGCGTCTCTCCTCCCCCACCACCAAAGTTACCACCGATCATAATTTGCTATTTTTCATGTCCTTACATTTCTGTATACTTATGCTACACATGCCTATCTCTCCAAGCAATATTTAGTATGTTGTATATTTTGAGCTTTCTCTAAATGATATTGAAGTGCACGTATTCCTATGCAACTTGCTTTTTTTCACCTGACATATGAATAAAATTCATCCATGTTGTTATGTGCAGATCCATTCCTTTCCACTGCTTTATAATGTGCCGCTTTATAAATATGCCACAATCTATCCATTCTCCTGCTGTTCGACATGAAAATTTCTCCCCCAGTTTTCTGCTGTTACAGACAGTGCTGGTATCAGCATTCTTTGCGCATATTTTCTCGTGCAGTTGTGGGAGAACCTTTGGAGGTGAAAACTTGGGAGTGGCAGAGCTGAGTCACGGGGCTTCTGCACCTCCAGTTTTACTAGATACTGCCAAACTGTTTTACAAAAACTTTGGACCAACAGTGCATGAGCATTCCTCACTCCAAATCCTTGCCAACTCTTGGTATTGTCAGGTGGTTGGGTGTAAAATGGCCCTTCATTTTGGTTTTACGTTGCTTCATCTGATTCCTGGTGAGTTTGTCCATGTTTTTTGCTTTGCCTTTTTTCAGCCTTGAGTCTTTGAAGGGTGCTTTGGGACAGAGGGTGATGAAGTCTATGATTGAACCAACTTGTAATTGAGTGCTGTGAGTCTTTGATTTATGCAGGTAGGGCCTGGGTCACTGGGGTTAAAGAGGGACCACACCACCATCCACAGGGCTAGTTATAGAGAGGTTTTCCCCACCAGCTAACATCTGTCATGGACAGAGGTGGCAACGGCAACCTCGGGCTCATTTTAAGTTCTCTATACGAGTTATTGTCATTCCATATCTCCGGGCGGCGGGGGGGGGGGGGGGATTTCTAAAGAGACCACACGTCATTGTTATCTGAGTTGTTGTCCCAAGCATCCTCCTCACACCCCAGTGCCCTGACAATCAAATAGCAGTGACACCAATTATTATTAGAGCTAACATTTATCAAGGGTCAGGATACTCTTAAGCTTTTTACATAAATAATCTCACTTTATCCATATGAAAGCCCTATGGGGTGGGTTTCATTCACATCCTCCTGGTACTAATAAAGGTACTGAGGCTCTGAGAGAGTGACTTACCTAGGGTCACACAGTGAAAGAAGTTATAATTTGAACCCATGTGTCTCTGATGCCAAAATTCATAATTAAAAAATTTTTTTCCCATTGATTTGAAAGAGAAAGAGAGGGAGGGAGGGAGAGAGCAAGAGGGAGAGAAATTCCATTTAGTTGTCCCATTTAGTTGTGTACTCACTGATTGCTTCTTGTACATGCCCTGCTTGGGGATCAAACCGGTGACCTTGGCACACCGGGTTGATGCATTATCCACTAAGCTACCCAGCCAGGGCCCAAAGTTTAGCCATCATGTAGTATCTCAGAAATTTTGGGGAATCGCAATCCATCGACACATTTTTCATTTTCTTTTCTTTTCTTTTCTTTTTTAATATTTTTCTGAAGCTGGAAACGGGGAGAGACAGTCAGACAGACTCCAGCATGCGCCCGACCGGGATCCACCCGGCACGCCCACCAGGGGCTACGCTCTGCCCACCAGGGGGCGATGCTCTGCCCCTCCGGGGCGTCGCTCTGCCATGACCAGAGCCACTCTAGCGCCTGGGGCAGAGGCCAAGGAGCCATCCCCAGCGCCCGGGCCATCTTTGCTCCAATGGAGCCTTGGCTGCGGGAGGGGAAGAGAGAGACAGAGAGGAAGGGGAGGTGAAGAAGCAAGTGGGCGCTTCTCCTGTGTGCCCTGGCCGGGAATCGAACCCAGGTCCCCCACATGCCAGGCCGACGCTCTACCGCTGAGCCAACCGGCCAGGGCCATCGACACATTTTTGAATACGTATATTCACATGCTTGAATATTTATGTTTATGTATAATATAAAATTCACTATAGGCCTTTATCAATTCCTCTGGGGCAGATAACACGAGGCTCATTTTCTCCACATCATAGATGAAATCATTAAAACCCAAAACGTTTCAGTAAGTTCCCCAAGAGAAGTACAGAGCACGGATTTGAACTCAAAGAGGACGGGGGTATGGAATGTGGTACAGGGAGAGTGAAGAGAGTCCTGGGGGCAGGGAAGCTGGTGAGAGGGGGCAGCTTGAAGGGTGTGCCCCTGCCCCCCTGGACGCTCAGGGTTGGGCATAGGGAAGGGAAGAGAAATGCTGTGCTTGGAGTCAGGGGCTGTGCTCTGTCTTGCCCGGGTGGCCAAGCGGCGGGTAGCCACGGAGCGGTGTGGGCAGCGGGCCAGCGGCTGAGATTTAACTGAGAGCTGAAGGAGGGTCCTACTTAGCAACGGGAAGTGAAGGAAACTAGCGGGAGCGTTTCCCACTCCAGCAAGCACATGCTGGGGAAGATAAGGGAGACAGGAAGCTGTGTGGGGCCCATGCTGGGCCCAGGGAGTGGGGAGAGGCCTGCCGGGAGCCAGGCCGGCCAGGGACTGGCAGTGAGCCCAGCTGGACTCCAGAGGACCAGCCCTCTCATCCCGCCGCTACTGAAGATTAGCGGTTTAACCGAGTAAGCCCAACTCAGATAACACTGAGGTGTGGTCCCTTCCGAGATCACCGCCCTCTCAGGACAGGGACTAACAGTAACTTGCGTTGAGAGCTTACAGTGTGCAAGGCATTGTATTAAGTAAGCAGAGTGCACGTGTTTTATCCCCACTGGTGCCCCGTGGAAGGTCTGAGAAAACAGCCACTATTCCCACGTGACGGACGAGGACACAGAGGCATAGAGCAGTGAGCTGACCTGCTCAGAGACCCCCAGCTAGGAAAAGACAGAGCTCCGACTCAAACCCAGGTGAGTGGGGCTCCAGAATATGCTTTCTGAACTCTTAGACCACCCTATGGGGATTAATGAGATGTCTCACACAAAGTGCCAGGACACGGTCTGTTCGGTGTGTGAGAGAGACCAGGAAGCGGTCTGTTCGGTGTGTGAGAGAGACCAGGAAGCGGTCTGTTCGGTGTGTGAGAGAGACCAGGAAGCGGCTTGAAGTTGGCTTTGGGGCAGCAGCCAGAACTGCCCCTGCAGGAGGAAGAATGAAGGGAAGACACTAAGGATCATCTCCCGAAGGGGAGGCCGAAGGAACAGCTGTAAATCTTACTCAAGGTTTTCCCCTGTAGACACGAGCACACCCCAGCTGAGGACACAGGACAAGAAGCCGCATCAAGGCAGGATGATTCCAGCTCTTGCCTGCCCGGCAAGCGGTGGGTGCCTGGTGTTCCTGGCTTGGCTTCTGCCTGTCTTCCCAGCCTTATCTTGCTACGTATTCCAGGCCCAGCCATATCTGTTCCTCCTGGTTTCCTGAACACGGAGCACACAGATGTTTTCTTTGCACTTTATTTACGGTATCTTGTTCTTAGGCACACAGAAGTTCTCAATTTTAAGAAGTTCCCAACTTTATCAATCTTTTTCATTAGTTCATGCCTTTTTTTTTTTTTAAGATTTTATTGATATATTTTAGAGAGAGAAAGGCGGAGGGGGGCAGGTAGCGGGAAGCATCAACTCATAGTTGTTTCTTATATGTGCCTTGACCAGACAAGCCCATGGTTTCAGACCGGCAACCTCAGTATTCCAGGTCAACGCTTTATCTACCATGCCACCCCAGGTCAGGCAGTTCTTGCTTTTTGGTGCCTTGTTTAAGAACTCTTTCTGTACCCTGGGATCATGAAGATATTCTCCTGTTTATCTTCTAAAGCTTTATAGTTTTGTCTTTCGGTGTATGGTGTGAAGTAGAGGTCATTAGTTGCTTTTATGTGGATATCCGGTTGTCCCAGCACCACTAATGGAAAGCCTGCCCTTCCTTAATCATGGGCAGTGACATCTCTGACTTAGAGTCAACGTGTTTATTCGGTTTCAATGGCCCGTTTTTCTCTCCCTGCAACAATGCCACATTATCGCAATTAGTCTGGATTTATCATAACATCCTTATATCTTGCAGATCAAGTCTCCACACTTAGCTCTTCAAGAGTGTCTTGGATGTTTTTGTATACTGAACTTTTACACATAAACTTTAGGATCACTTTATCAGGCTGGTAGGACTTGGCTGATACTGTATACTTAATGTGTTCTTGGCTTTGGGGAGAACTGACATCTTTCCAGTTGTGAGTCAGCCAATTCATGATAGACAACATCTCTTCATTTATTTACATCTTCTTTAGTGTCTGTCAGAGCTTTGTAAGTTTCTTCTAGAAAATCTTGCCCAGCCTTTGTGAGATTTTCCCTAGGTTCTTCATATTGTAAAATATCACTTAAAATGGTATTTGAAAGACATTTCATGTGCTAACTGCTTATTGTTGGTATATAGAAATGCTGGAGATTTTGTTGCATTGATTTTTTTGTCTAGAAGCCTTAATAAACTTATTTATTCTAGTAATTGTAGATTCTTTTGAATTTTCTATATGCATGGTCCTATTGCTGGTAGATAGTGACAGTTTTACTTCTTCCTTTCTAATTTTTGTATAGTGTCTTCTTTTTAATTTATTGTTCTGGTAACAACATCTACTACAATGTTGAACAGAAATGATAGAAAACATAAGAGAATATTCTTGTCAATTTCCGGTTTGAAAAAGGAAAGCTTTGCCCTGGCTGGATTAGCTTGGTTGGTTAGAGCATTGTTCCGGAGCACAGAGGTTGCCAGTTTGATCCCTGCACAGGGCACATACAGGAACAGATTGATGTTCCTGTCTCTCTCTCTCTCTCTCTCAAGTCAATAAAATAAACATTTTAAAAAAAAACAGATTTTCTTTGGAAAAACTGAATATTTCCAAAACAAGCAGTGAAGTAGACACCATGGAAAAAATCAGAAATTTGTTGGACCACTATCCATTTATTTTTTTCCCCTTTTATCATTTTTAATAAACGTGGTAAAAATACATAATGTAAAGTCTACAATTTCAACCATTTTAAGCATACAGTTCAGTGGTGTTAAGGACAGTTACTTTGTTGTGCAACCATCACCACCATCCATCTCCAGAACTCTTTTCATCTTGTAACACTGAAACCTTGCACCTATCAAACAAGGACCCATTCCCCTCCCTCCAGCCCCTGAGAGCTGGCCTTCTACTTTCGACCTCTATGACTGACTCCTCTAGGTACCTCGTATAAACGGTATCATAAAATATTTGTTCTTTTTGTGACTGGCTTATTTTATTAGCAAAATGTTCTCCAAGGTCATCCATGTTACAGCATGTGTCGGGATTTCCTTCCTTTTCAAGGTTAAATAACATTCCATTCTATTTATATCGTGTTTTGGTTTATCCATTCATCCTTTATGGACACTTGCATTGCTTCCACCTTTTAACTATTGCCTCCATTTAGTATATAGTATAGGATTAGTTTTGTTCTGAATTGTACATTTTCAGGGCTTAAGATCTCAAAGATTATAATCTGGCTCAGGGCCTGGGACTGACTAGACTCCAAGACCATCTGTGGTCACTTCTCGATTCTGTATTTTTGCCTAAATACACCCAGGATAATAGCTAGGTTTCCCCGGCAGATGCAGACACAGGTCTGAGTTCGCTTAGAATGTGAGTGTTATAACACATGTTCTGGGGCTCTGACCAAGGAGCTCCAAATGTTTGCATACACTGCGGTCAGGGGAAATTCAAGCATGTCTACAGAGCAGCAGATGGGAAGTTTCCCAGGGATAAACTAGTTCTTTCTTGGCAGTCCCAAAGTATGTAGCATGCAAGCTCTGCTCTGGGAGTTGGGAGAATCCACTTGAGCCACATGATCCCCAGATGCTTCGCTGCTGAGAGCAGTCAAGAATGCTTGGTCAAAGGGGCACGAAAGTGCCTTGGTTTCCAGCCTCAGGGAACTCAACTTTTTACTCTGACTTTCCAGCAAAAGGGAAGGAAATGTTGAATGTAGAGTCACATGACATGAAAGCTAGAGGACACTGTCAAAGTCAAATTACCCCTTTTTTATTCTGTATTTGCGTTTTATTCATACACTTCTCATTAATTTCATTCATGCAGTCGATTATAGATTGTCTGGGTCCAAATTTTGGTTCTACCATTGTTCAGTGTGAGATGCTGGTTGATGATAAAACTACCTTCAGTTTTTAAAATCTGTACTTCAATTTTTTAATCTGTAAAATGGTGATAATAAGAACCCTGACTCAGATGGTCAGATTAATGTCTCAGAAGTAAGGATTAGTGGTGTTGATGCATGTAAAACACTAAAGACAGTGCCCAGAACATAGTAAATGCTGTATAAATGCTTGCTATTATGGGTACATTTTGGGCATTTTCTTATTAGCATTACTGATATTATTATTCAGTTGGCAAAAAGTCAAATTTCATTTGGAGTGTTGTTCTATCATGATTGTTTCTGGGGGAAAAGAGAGATAGAGAGAAAAGAGAGGGGGAAGGGTGGAGAAGCAGATGGTCGTTTCTCCTGTGTGCCCCGACTGGGAATCAAACCTGGGACATCCACATGTTGGGCCGACGCTCTACCACTGAGCAAACTGGCCAGGGCAGTGCTGAGAATTTTGACTACTGTCCCATTTAATTCCCAGAAATCGTATATGTTATTGCCAATTTCCACATCTCAAATGGGAAATTAAGGTTCAAAGAGGTTAGGCAATTTACGCCGAGTCTCTTCACAAGGAAACGTTCAAGTTTTTTTTTGTTTTTTTTTTTGTATTATTCTGAAGCTGGAAACAGGGAGAGACAGTCAGACAGACTCCCGCATGCGCCTGACCGGGATCCACCCGGCACGCCCACCAGGGGCAACGCTCCGCCCACCTGGGGGCGATGCTCTGCCGCGACCAGAGCCACTCTAGCGCCTGGGGCAGAGGCCAAGGAGCCATCCCCAGCGCCCGGGCCATCTTTGCTCCAATGGAGCCTTGGCTGCGGGAGGGGAAGAGAGAGACAGAGAGGAAGGAGTTGGGGGGTGGTAGAGAAGCAAATGGGCGCTTCTCCTATGTGCCCTGGCCAGGAATCGAACCCGGGTCCCCCGCACGCCAGGCCGACGCTCTACTGCTGAGCCAACCGGCCAGGGCCGGAAACGTTTAAGTTTGACACTTCTCTGGTGGACTACGACCTTCTAGAACCCAATATAATAAACACAGAATGAGAGGTGAAGTTGGAAAGAGTCCTAGTGCTTTCTAGAGGGCGAAACAATTTATTTTTTCTCATGAGATAACTATGGAATGAACCACAGCAACTGTGAAAATATAACTCGTGGTTGTCTTTGTCCTGTGACAGTTTGGAAAGTACATATTTTCATCAAGCCTGAAAAAAGAAAACAAAGAAAAAT
Organism: Saccopteryx bilineata; assembly: GCF_036850765.1. Classification (NCBI taxonomy): domain Eukaryota; kingdom Metazoa; phylum Chordata; class Mammalia; order Chiroptera; family Emballonuridae; genus Saccopteryx; species Saccopteryx bilineata. The sequence goes on from NC_089495.1 coordinate 202,512,223, forward strand.
TACAAGTACTTCATCCTTGCACATAAAAAGAGACCTGTCATTACCAAGCAACTTGGCTCCACTCTCTCTGCAAACATCTTATCTATACTAAAGTTTTGAATGGGAGACAAAATGATAAGTTACGGGACTTATATGGAGAAGCATTAGGCCTGGCTAGGTAGGTGAGTTTCACAGCAGGGAAAGGCCCAGACCTGAAACTTGTGCTAAACTAAAAAAAATAAAATAAAATAAAATAAGCCTCCTAAAGAGAACTAGGTCCCAATCCCTAGAATCTGTAAATGTTACCCTATTTAGAAAAAGGATCTTTCCAGATGCGATTAAGTTAAGGATCTTGAGAGTGGAGAAGCTCTGTACTATCCATGTAGGATCTAAATGCAATCACAAGTGTCCTTATAAGAGAGGGCGGAGGAAGATGTGACACACACCCACAGGAGGAGGAGGTGAAATGAAGACAGGAAGAGTGGAATGATACAGCCACAGGCCAAGGGATGCCAGCCGCATTCTCTCCCCCCCCCCAAAAAAACTGGACAGGCAGGGGGCAGGCTCCCCCCAGAGCCTCCGGAGGGAGCGTGGGCCTGCCAATGTCTCCAGTTTAGCCCAGTGAAACGGAATTTAGACTTCTAGTCTCCAAAACGGTGAGAGAATAAATTCCTGTTGTTTTAAGCCATCAAGTTTGGGGTAATTTGTTACAGTAACATAGGAAACTAATATAGTCCTGTCTTGTTGTTATCCAAGTCTCAGTTCCCCATCCATCTGGCACCGCCAAGAACAGTTTCCAAAAACATCCTAATATTTTTTTTTGAGTGTCTCTTCTGTGACAAACAGTTTTCATGCAATAGCTCACTGAATCAAACAGTTTTCATGCAATAGCTCACTGAATCCTCATAATACCGTTAGGTAGGGAATAGTATTATTCCTATTTTACAGGTGAGTAAAATGAGGCTCAGAAGAAAAACTGGTGGGACCACACTCCTAATTGGCGATGGAGCTAGTATTCTAACTCAGGTCTGCTCAAATCTAAAGCCCCACACTTTTAACTTCTAAGCGGACTACCTCAAGCTCTCCGGGTTAAGTCAGGGTTTTAATTCTCAAATCAACCAATGGCATCCTGGGATACTTATCGGAGGGATATTTTCAAGGATATTTGACGAAAGGAGACCGTATTTGTCTGCATCCCAGCTCCAGGAACTGAGCTGCCCCTCCCATCGGTCCTTTACACCAAAGAGAGGAGAGGATGGCCAGTCCCAGTGTTAGAAATGGAAGAAACAGCACCAGGTGTTAGAACCTCATTTCAGCAACCTTGGTACTTGAGTTCTGGCTAAGAAGGAATTCGGAGCTGAGACTCAAACTATGAGAGAAAGATTATTTAGAAAGGCACAGAGGTAGAAGTAAGCCATAGAAGAAATGGGCTCAGGAAATGAGTTTGGGGCGGGGAGAGCGTGTACTCTGGGGAAAGAAAGGGGTGGAGAAATGCACGGGCATGTTTTATAGAGACAGCCTGGCAGGGTCCTCTTTCATCTGGAGGTCTCAGAGGAGGATCTCAATAGAATATTCATCAGCTTTCTGAGTGTGTCTCCTCAGGGTTGGGGTCTCCATTAATTAGTGCCAGAGGCGAGGGAGGGGGCCATTAGTCATTGCAGCTGGTCCTGATGTCAGCCATGGTGTCTCTCCGCCTGGTTTTGTTGCTTTTCTGGGATTGGAGCCAAAACCCAGCTGCCTAGATGTCATTTCCAGGGGTGAATGCTTAAGGGAGTAGTCTGCAAAGGCTTGTAGTTTTGCCTGTTGCTAGGCACCCAGGGCTCTCCGTCCTGATGACCCTCTGCACCTGACTTATCAGTTCCTACTCTGCTCAGGCCTAACTGCCCCCTACTACACTAGCATCACAGAAAGCTCTCAGAGGTCCATTTGTTCAAACCTTTAATTTTATAGATGAGGAAGATGGGTCTGGAGAAGGAGACGCAATTTCCAGGGTCACATTTAGAGGCTTTAAGTGGATTTCAAGTTGGAATCAAAGTCTAGGTCTCACTTTAAATCCAAGGTTGATTTTACTGCACATCACATTGCCCAAAGTCATGGGTGTTGTTATGGTCTAAAACACTGACCAAACTTGGGGAACTCGCAAGAAGGAAAATGTAAAAACGTGTCCTAAACCTTCTCAAAACTATAGTGCTCCAGTCTCTTCAATCTCACCTGGCATACTCTACAGGTCTGCAGCCACTGAGATGGTCCAGGGGATTGGGATGGGGAAGCTTCTGCCCTGGGATGGAGACTCCAGAGACCATGACAATGGGAGGAGAGGAACATCAAAAATCCATTAATTTTTTTTTTTTTTTTTTTCATTTTTCTGAAGCTGGAAACGGGGAGAAACAGTCAGACAGACTCCCGCATGCGCCCAACCGGAATCCACCCGGCACGCCCACCAGGGGCAACGTTCCGCCCACCAGGGGGCGATGCTCTGCCCCTCCGGGGCGTCGCTCTGCCGCGACCAGAGCCACCCCAGTGCCTGGGGCAGAGGCCAAGGAGCCATCCCCAGCGCCTGGGCCATCTTTGCTCCAATGGAGCCTTGGCTGCGGGAGGGGAAGAGAGAGACAGAGAGGAAGGAGGGGGGGTGGAGAAGCAAATGGGCGCCTCTCCTATGTGCCCTGGCCGGGAATCGAACCTGGGTCCCCCGCACGCCAGGCCGATGCTCTACCGCTGAGCCAACCGGCCAGGGCCAAAAATCCATTAATTTCTTGCCCGATCTGTGGTGATACAGTGGATAAAGCATTGACCTGGTACACTGAGCTCACTGGTTCCAGGTCCCAGGTCCCAGGCTTGCATGGTCAAGGCACATATGAGAAGCAACTATGAGTTGATGTTTCCTGTTCCTCCCCCCTGCCTTTCTCTCTCTCTCAAATCAATAAATAAATTCTTAAAAAAAAGAATTAATGAATTTAGAGAAATGATGGGATTTCTGGAAATCTTGAGAGTGGCAGTATTGGTCAAGTAAATGGAAATTGTACGTACACAATCAGTAGGGAACTGGTTTAGAAAACTCAGTATGCCTAATAATGGTAAAGGCTGAACACTCATTCTTCAACCATATTTCTATATAACTATGAACTACGTCCAAGCCCCAGCCAGCTCAGTTGGATAGAACATTGTCCCTAAATGCCAGAGTTGTGAGTTTGATCCTGTCAGGGCACATACAAAAATCAATCAGTGAATGCATAAATAAGTGGAACAAGTCAATATTTCTCTCTCTCTTATTCTCCCTTTCTCTCTAAAATCAATAAATAAAAACTAAAAAATATAAATACAATATGTCCACTCAAATACTGAGTCCCTGCTGGCCTCTGCCTTCATATTTAATAAAGTGGTTTTTAAAAATAATAATGTATTTAAGTGCTCCATACAGTCTTAGCACACAATAAGTGCTCAATAAATGCTGTTACTAAAACATTAATTATTGTGGCTGTAACAGACCCTGTCTTTAAGACACGTGGACCTCGGCTCCAGACTATATATCCCTAGATGCTCTTTGCCTGGGTTCCGCCACCAGTTGCATTCTGGGACCTGTAGTTCGGAAGTGAGGGAATGATTTATCAGCGCGCAGGCGCAATGATGCGGTTTCCCGGAAGAACCTCAGAGGCGGCTAGGATGAGTGGCTGGAGGTGGCTGCTGCAGAGGCGGCGGTGCTGACACAGGACACGAGCTCTATGCCTTTCCGGCTACTGGTCCCGCTCGGCCTCCTGTACTTGCTGCTGCCACTGCACCATGGTGCGCCGGGCCCTGATGGCACCGCGCCCGACCCCGCCCACTACAGGTGAAGGAGTCAGGCTCCCTGCCCTTCCATAGTTGGGGAATGGAAAAGGCAGACGGGGTCCCTTCTCTTTCCCTCCACCCCAGGACCCTCACCCTCACTTACTCGACTCTGCCACGGGGCTTTCGGCAGAATCAGGGGGTGATTGTCACTTTCCGCCTATTTCTTCTCCTTTTTCCTGCCTGATGTCATTTTCTGGCCTCCTGCCTTATTTCTCGTATCCCGCCCCAGGGAGCGAGTCAAAGCCATGTTCTACCACGCCTACGACAGCTACCTGGAGAATGCATTTCCCTACGATGAGCTGCGACCTCTCACCTGTGACGGGCACGACACCTGGGGCAGGTAGTGCCAGCGGAGCAGCAAGGGGGAGGCCGGGGTCTGGCAGGCGGGTCCTAGGCGGGTGGGACGCTGGGACTGATAGCTTCATGGTCTCCATACGGGATACGGAAAAGCTCCTAGCCAGGGCGAGGCCATGTTCCCCCCAAATTGAGATCAGCAACCCTGGATCCACCCAGCCTTCTGGAAATTTGGATCTCCAAGTGGAAAAAGCCTTGGGTTAGCCTGGTGGACTGAACCTTTGGACTCCAGCCACAAGAGTAACAGGCACCAGCTGTTGGGGACTTGGGCAACTCTCTGGAGTTGTAGAATATGGAACGGCTCCAGGAAGTCAGAAGACCCAACCCCTTCATTTTATAAGTGGACAAACAAGCCCAGAGGGGATGTAATTCTCCCAAACGTGAAACTTCAGAGCTTTTGTGTTAATGAAACTAAAACACACTCCACCCCCACCCATCCTCACAGTCACTGACTGCTTCCTGAGATCTCAGCCCAAAATGCCACCTCAGCATCAACTTCCTTGACTACCCACCTCTTCCAGGTCACTCCCACAAATCAATTTTTTTTTCTTTCTCTTTCCTCTTAGCACTTCTCCTTGTGTGATACTATCATTTTCACTTGTCTGCTAGCTTGTCTCTCTTACACTAGAATAACGATTTGTGAGAGATGGAAGTCTCTGTCTTCCTTGCTGAATGAATCATTGCATTTAATTGAAGCTGACATTGATTAAACACTGTACTAAGCATTTTACCTGTGTCATCTCATTTAATTTTCTGAATACTCCTAAGAGGTAAGGGCTGTCACCTCCATTTTACCAATGAGTATGCAAGTTAAGTACACTCAAAAAAATTTGTGCTGGTTTTATTTTTTAGTTGATAAAAGTAATCTGAGGAAATGGCAAATTCAAGCAGTACAAGATTATATAAATAAAGTAAATATCTCCCATAGTAATTGAACCACTGTTAACTTTCTTGTGTATCCTTCTAGAAATATTTTTGGTTTATATCACCATATAGATATCTTTTAAAATTGACTTTTTAAAAGCATAACTTATATTTAATAAAATACACTCATTTTACGTGTACCGTAACCACTATCACAGTCAACATATAGAACATTTCTGATGTTCTGATATCACAGTCAAGATATGGAACACCCTAGTTCCCTTGTGCCCCCGTTATAGTAAATCCCACCACCACCACTGGGCCAAACAACTGCTAATCTGCTTCTGTCTACATGTCTCTTTCAGATAGAAACATACTACCCTGCCTATTCTGTTGTCTTTTTCACTTAACAATATAATTTGAGTATATTAACATTAGGCAATAGGGCTTTTTTTTTTAAAGGAATTTGGTAAGTCTTTTTGACAACCTCATAATTTTGCATTGTTTGAATGTACTACAATTTAGTTCATCACTTTTCAACATGTGCATTTGGGTTACTTCTAGCTTTTTGCTGTTCTAAACAATACGGCCATGAGCATTCTCAAGCAGACAGTTCTGTGCACTGTGAGATAAGTTTCTAGATTTGGAAAAGCCTGTACTCTTAGCTGCAATCTCATACTGCCTCCTTATGGCCGGGAAGAATGCCAGAGGACATAGGCGCTGTGATGAACTAACTACACGAGAGCTTACATCCGTCCACTTTCCCAGGTGTGCCTAGCAGTTTTCACTGTGGCTTCTCTGTTGTGACAGGAGTGGGATAGGCAGAGGTGTCGCTATACCCCACATAGTAGTACTTTGGGTCCTGATCTGGGGCAATCTTAATATGTGGTGTTTGCTTTTCTTACTAAGCAGCTGGGATTTCTATCCTTTTACAGTTTTTCTCTGACCCTAATTGATGCTCTGGACACGTTGCTGGTAAGTGTCTCATCTATTCCTTTCCCTCTTGGCAGCTTGACTATTGGTGAAAAAGGAATTCTTCACCTAAGTCTTTTATTTTTATCTCATGTTATGAACCATCAGGTTCTGGTTGCCCAGCCAGGTAGAAGAAAATGATAAATTCCAAACTCATTCAGGCTCATTTATTCGGCAAATGTTTGTGGTGGACCTGTTATGAACACCGAACTGTAACAAGCCTGTAGAACTTTATTTAGTGGGGAATACAGAGGTTTTGATGCTCTCCTTATTTTCAGAGGCTTACATTCTGATGGGCAAATTCATTGATAAAGATAACTGCAGTAACTGTTAGTGTGTTGTGTATGTGCTAAGCACTTTATATATATTATCTTGTTTAATCCTTCCAACAACCCCATGACGTAAGTACCTTTACTCCTTAACCTGAGAAATCTGATGTTTAGAAAGGTAAAATGATTTGGTCAGCATACCTAGCCATTCAATGACAGAGCTAGGACCTGGACTCATTTCTGTATGATTCCAGGCCTTAACTGTCATCCTTAAAGAAACCACAAGTGAGGATTTAACCACTTCTCCCTATTTTTGGTTCTCTGTCAACTCCACTCCAACTGAGTGGATGAAAATAGATTAGATGAAGATGAACTGTGAGAGACATGGTCAGAAAGGTAGGTTGATTCAAATCATCGAGGGCCCTGATTGATGAGATAGTCAGGATTGTTGGGTTGCAAGTAACAGAGATGCAATTCAAACCAATTAGACGGGAAAGAAATTTATTGAGTCAAATAACTAAAAAGTCCAGGTAAAGGCTGGCCTCAGACCCAGCTGGGTCTAGACATAACAATGTCTTCAGGAATCTCTTCTCTATCATCTCTGCCTTCTTTTTTCTTTTATTTTTTATTTAGTGAGAGGAGGGGAGGAAGAGAGACAGACTCCTGCATGCACCCCAACCGGGATCCACCCAACAAGCCCACTGGGGTGATGCTCTGCCCATCTGGAGCTGATACTCTGTTGCTCAGCAGCTGAGCTCTTCTTAGTGCCTGAGGTGGAGGCCATGGAGCCATCCTCAGAGCCTGGGGCCAATTCACCCCAATCGAGCCATGGTTGCAGTAGGGAAAGAGAGGGAAGGAGGGAGAGAGAAGCGAGAAGGAGGCATGGAGAAGCAGATGGGTGCTTCTCCTGTGTGCCCTGACCTGAGAGTCGAACCTGGGACATCCACACGCCAGGCTGATGCTCTACCACTGAGCCACTGGCCAGGGCCTTCTCTCTGCCTTCTTTATTGGCTATGTTCTCAGACTCTCTTTATGTTGGCAAGGGAACCAACAGTAGCTCCAGACTTACATTGTACTCATTTAGTAACGTGTGTGTGGAAAGAATCAGCCTTTTTGCATTAATTTCATAAAATACAGCTCATTGATTTGGCCTGTGTCACATGTTTATCCTTGAACCAATCACTTGGCCAAGATACAGTACACTGACTGGTTCAGGCCAAGTGCCCATTTTTCTTGCAGCTGAGGGGATGGAGGCAGCCTTTCCCAAACTACAAGAGGAACTGTGGAAGAAGGGTGACTCCTCAAGGGAAAATTGGGGTGCTATTATCAGGATAAGAGGTATCAGGACTGCATTTGGCTGATGGTTTGAACAAAGGAACGTTTCATTTTCTCAAGTAATAAACAGTTTGGAGGTAATTTCTAACATTGGGTTAGCTGCTCGACTGTGCCATTAGAGACCCAGGCTCTTTGTAGCTTTCCGTTCTGTCATTGGTGTGTTGACTTCTCATTTTCATGCTTCATGCCTCATGGTATAAGATGGCTGCCACAGCTCTGGGAATCGAGTCTGTTTTCAAGGCAGAAAGACAGAAAACTAGTAAAACCATGCCAGCAGTGTCTGTCCCTTTTTGTTAGGAAAACAGAAGCTTTCCAAGAAGTGCCCCCAGTAGACTTCTCAAGGCTCAGAATTGGCTGGGTAACACAATCACCTCTATCAGCAAAGGAGGCTAAGAGAGCAGTTATGTGGCTTTCCAGCCTCTATGGTGGGAGGCTACCAGGGTGAAGAACACTGGGAATCCGTGTTGGGCCAACAATCCGCAGTACTTTCCAAAAGGTTGAATGTGAAGAGAAGGTTAAAAACAAATAGCAAACTAAGATTTCCTTAATGTGGTCTACAGTCTATATATTTTTTTACACAGTTTTATATTGTTTAAATGGGTACTCTTGAATTGGTACCTAAGAAATTACTTAACCAGTCTCTTGATATTGGTCTTTGAACTTCAGCTTTCAGAAGTTTCCTTCACCTGTCACTTCACCTGTTACCTGTCACTAGAACGGAAACTTCAGGTCTTAGGTTGAATAAGTGAGGGCCACACCACTATAGGTTCCCAGACTCTTATCCAGGATTTTCAGTGCCTTCAAGCCTGAGAGAGCTTCACCGTCATGTCTCTCTTTCCTCCCAGATCTTGGGGAATGTCTCAGAGTTCCAAAGAGTGGTTGAAGTGCTCCAGGACAACTTGGACTTTGATATTGATGTGAATGCCTCTGTGTTTGAAACCAACATCCGAGGTAAAGGCTGCCTTCTATGGGATCTGGAAGAAAAAGAATGTGCGGTTTCTGCCTCTGCGTAAACTAGGAAGCATTAAATCCGATCTTCAGGGCTGAGCTTGCCAGGACACTGAGGCCCAAACCAGTGACTGACAACTCTTCTTCCCTCCTGGGAGGTAGGGTCGGGAGGTCTCAGGGTTCCTCATCAGTTTCGGACATAAGCAGGAGACAGAGAAAAGACTGGAAAGAAATATGCCAGAATTACTCACATATTTAACATATATTTGGTGCTAGGCATGCAGCCATGAACAAGAAAGATGCACTCCCTTGCCTTCTTGCAGTTTTATTGTCTGGGAAGTGCTACCCAATAGAAGTACCTGTGATGATGGAAACGTTTTATACCCATGTTGTCCAGTGCAGTAGCCATGAGCCACAGGTGACTGTTGAACATTTGAAATGTGTCTACTGCAGTCTACGGCCATACCACCCTGAACGCGTCCGATCTCGTCTGAAATGTGTCTACTACAACTGAATCTTTCATTTCATTTCATTGTAGTGAATTCAAACTTCACTAGTGACATGTGGTTTATGATTACAGTGCAAGTCTCAAGTGTTAAGTTTCCCAACCTGGTAGTCCATCAGAACTACTTGGGACTTTTTAAAAAGTTCAGATGTCTTGGCTCCACTTTAAACCAGTGAATTGTGATTTCTGGGTTGGGTGCTAGAATCAGTATTTTTAGCAGGTTTCAAATGACTGTCATGAAGCTGGCTAGCACAGTCCTTATTTTCAGTGAACCTCTGGACTACCAGGGGCTCAACAGCTGTCCCCTCTGGATGGCAGAGTTATGTTTTTCCCCCTTTGCTCATCTTTATTTTGTATGATTTTTGCAATGAAACGTATAGAAATGCAATAAAAAATTTAAACAGATTAGGTTGCAAAGGGACAGCATAGTATAAAATCTCTGAGTTTGAGGCCATGCGCATTGCTGTATCATACTGCTTCTGAGCCCAGTCTGTCATCTGGAAATGAAGGTTGTCCTTATACCTTCATTTCAGATATGAATGTAATTATACCAGCTTTCTTTTGCTTGGCGTTTGCCTGTGTATGTTTTTCGATTTTCTTTGTTTGTTTTTTGTGACAGGGACAGAGAGAGATACAGAGGGACAGGGACAGACAGACAGAAAGGGAAAGAGATGAGAAACATCAATTCTTTGTTGTGGCATCTTAGTTGTTCATTGATTGCTTTCTCATATATGCCTTGATCGGGATCCTACAGCAAAGCGAGTTACCCCTTATTTAAACCAGAAGCCTGCACTCAAGCTGGCGACCTCGGGGTCTCAAACCTGGGTCCTCCGCGTCCCAGTCCGACGCTCTATCCACTGCGCCACCGCCTGGTCAGGCGCCTGTGTATGTTTTTTCTACCCGTTTGCTTTCAATCTTTCTGTGTTTTTATGATTAGCTATGTCTTTTGTAAGTTACATATTGTATTTTATTTATCTATTCTGACAGTCTCTTAACTGACGCATCTAATCTGTTTACAATAATTACTGATATATTTATATTCATGTCTGTAGTTTTATTTTGTGCTATTTTCCCCATCTTCTCTATGTTCTTTTCTCTCTCTCCATTTTTGTGCCTTCTTTAGACTGATTCCCCCCACCATTTCATTTTCCTTTTACTAATTTAGATATTATGTACAATTATCTAGCTTTTTAGATAGTTTTTCTAGCAAATTTAACAAACATAACAAAACCTAAAGTTAATGAAAATCTTTATTCTCCTCCCAAATAATATAAAACTGGCTCTGTGTGTATTTTAGTTCTTTTTTTGTTGTTGTTGTTGTTTTTTACAGGGACAGAGAGAGTCAGAGAGAGGGATAGACAGGGACAGACAGACAGGAACGGAGAAAGATGAGAAGTATCAATCATCAGTTTTTCGTTGCGACGGCTTAGTTGTTCATTGATTGCTTTCTCATATGTGCCTACACCGCAGGCCTTCATCAGACTGAGTAACCCCTTGCTTGAGCCAGAGACCTTGGGTCCAAGCTGATGAGCTTCTGCTCAAACCAGATGAGCCCATGCTCAAGTTGGCAACCTCGGGTCTCGAACCTTGGTCCTCTGCCTCCCAGTCCGACGCTCTATCCACTGTGCCGCTGCCTGGTCAGGCTGTATTTTAGTTCTTTGCTGGAAGCCCTCCATACATTATTGTTGTTCTATACAGTTGAAGTTTAGACTTACTCACATATTTAACACTTTCTTGACCTTTTTTTTTTTTTTTTTTTGTATTTTTCTGAAGCTGGAAACGGGGAGAGACAGTCAGACAGACTCCCGCATGCGCCCGACCGGGATCCACCCGGCACGCCCACCAGGGGCAACGCTCTGCCCACCAGGGGCGATGCTCTGCCCCTCCAGGGCGTCACTCTGCCGCGACCAGAGCCACTCTAGCGCCTGGGGCAGAGGCCAAGGAGCCATCCCCAGCGCCCGGGCCATCTTTGCTCCAATGGAGCCTTGGCTGCAGGAGGGGAAGAGAGAGACAGAGAGGAAGGAGGGGGTTGGGGGTGGAGAAGCAAATGGGCGCTTCTCCTGTATGCCCTGGCCGGGAATCGAACCCGGGTCCTCCGCACGCTAGGCCGACGCTCTACTGCTGAGCCAACCGGCCAGGGTGACCATTTTTCTTGTTGTGTCTCAGACCCCTTTCCTTCTATCTGAAGTTTTTCCTGTAATATTTTAAATTGATTGGGGGGGGGGGAAGAGAGATCAATTTGTTGTTCCACTTATTTATGCATTCATTGGTTGACTCTTGTATGTGCCTTGACCAGGGATCGAACCTGCAACCTTGGTGTATCAGGATGGTGCTCTAACCAACTGAGCTACCTGGCCAGGGCCTTGAAGTACTTCCTTAGAATGTCCTTTAGTGCAGGTGTGTTCTTGACTAACTTTCTCAGCTTTTGTTTGTATGAAAATGTCTATCTCGGCCCTGGCCAGTTGGCTCAGCGGTAGAGCGTCGGCCTGGCGTGCGCGGGACCCGGGTTCGATTCCCGGCCAGGGCACATAGGAGAAGCGCCCATTTGCTTCTCCACCCCCAGCCCCCTCCTTCCTCTCTGTCTCTCTCTTCCCCTCCCGCAGCCAAGGCTCCACTGGAGCAAAGATGGCCCGGGCGCTGGGGATGGCTCCTTGGCCTCTGCCCCAGGCACTAGAGTGGCTCTGGTCGAGGCAGAGAGCGACGCCCCGGAGGGGCAGAGCATCGCCCCCTGGTGGGCAGAGCGTCGCCCCTGGTGGGCGTGCCGGGTGGATCCCGGTGGGGCGCATGCGGGAGTCTGTCTGACTGTCTCTCCCCGTTTCCGGCTTTAAAAAATAAGAAAAGAAAAAAAAAAAAAAAAAGAAAATGTCTATCTCACTGCATTTGTTTGGCTTTGGGGGGGGTATTTTTCTAGGGCGTATCCTTCTAGGTTAATAGCTATTTTTTACTAACATGCTGAAGAAATTTTTTCATTGTCTTCTGGTTTTACTGTCATTGTTAAGAAGTCATCTGACAACCTAATTATTATGTATTTGTAGACAATTGGTTTTATTTACCCCAGCAACCCTCTCTTTTAAAACATTTTATACGTAAAAAGAGAGAAAAGTAGTATAGTGAACTAGATGTCCTCACCCCTGAGCTTGAACAGGGACTTGGACTGCTTTTGAGATCTTTCTTTTCCTTTGGTGTCCTATGGTTTTACGGTAATACACTGTGATAAATGTGAATTTCTTTTCATTACCTTGCTTGGGATTCATGGATCTGAGAATTGGTGTCATTTGTTAGATTTAGAAAGTTTATAACTATGTTCTCCTCATGTATTGCCTCTACCCTATTTTATCCCTCTTCTCTTCTTAGAACTCTAACAAGATATATATTATACCTTCTTACTGTATCCTTAAATTCCCTTCTGTACTTTTTAAAAGTCATTTTGTCTCTTTATGTTGCATTTTGGATAATTTTTGTGAGTCCTGTCTTAAGTCCATGAATTCTTCAGATATAGCATATCTGTTATTTAACCTATCTATGTAATTTTTAATTTCAATTACTATATTTTTCATTTTCAGAAATTCTACTTAGTTCTTTTATAAGTAGACTTGGTGTCCCTGGCCAGTGGCTCAGTGGATAGAGTGTCGGCCTGGGATATGGATGTCCTGGGTTCTGTTTCCGATCAGGGCACACAGGAGAAGGGACCATCTGCTCCGCCCCCCTTCTCTCCCTTTTCCCCTCTCGCAGCTAGTGGCTCGACTGGTTCAAGCATGGCCCCAGGCACTGAGGATAGTTCAGTTGGTCCAAGCATGTCAGTCTCAGAGTAGGGTAAACTGAAGTTCAAGGTCGCCAGTTTTTGTCAGGGAGACAGCCATCCATTCAAGATATCTATTTAGCCATATTTCCAGATACAGACACTTTGTGTCTCTTTATAAGTCCTAAATATATTATGTAATAAATTGACATAGATAAATTGTTAAAACAAGAGTAAATACTACTCTGCCCACCATTCTTCCTACTCCAGGGCTTGGTAGGGGATTGGGAGGCAGAATGACCAAGTGGAGTCAGGCAGACCTGGCCTTATCACCCAGATTATCCGGGGAGAGTCCCTTTACTTCTCTGAAGCTCAGTATCTTCCTCTATAGAGGGGACAATAGTACCTAGTGTTGGCAGATGGCTCTAGTCCCTTCTCTGTGAGCCACCAGGGAGGGAGATGTTTAGGTTTGATTGGCACAAGGGCAACACTAGTCCTTGGGATTCTGACACCTGCGTTTTGTACCATTCGTAGTTGTAGGAGGACTTCTGTCTGCCCACCTGCTATCGAAGAAGGCTGGGGTGGAGGTGGAGGCCGGATGGCCCTGCTCTGGACCTCTCCTGAGGATGGCCGAGGAGGCAGCCCGAAAACTCCTCCCAGGTAAGCCCCGCAGTGAATGGGGGAGGATGAAGTCCGGTAAGTCCTGCTTCCCTGGCTAGAGATGAGAGTGGATATGAGCCCCTTATCAGCTGTATCGTGGTCAGATATGTTCTCCTGTTCAGTGGGTTGTCATTTCATTTTGTATTCTTTGGTATATCGTAGGTGTCAGTTGTTACTTCTGCTCTTTCATTTCTGATAATACTTTTTGGGTCCTCTCTCTTCTTCTTTCTTCTTCTTTTTTTTTTTTTTTTCTGAAGTGAGAAGCAGGGAGGCAGAGAGACTCCCGCATGCGCCCGACTGGGATCCACCTGGCACACCCACCAGGGGGCAATGCTCTGCCCATCTGGGGCATTGCTCCGTTGCAACCGAAGCCATTCTAGCGCCTGAGGCGGAGGCCATGGAGCCATCCTCAGCAACCGGGACAACTTTGCTCCAATGGAGCCTTGGCTGCAGGAGGGGAAGAGAGAGAGAGAGAGAAAGGAGAGGGTAAGGGTGCCTCTGCTTCTCCTGTGTGCCCTGGCTGGGAATTGAACCCAGGATTTCCACATGCTGGGCCGATGCTCTACCACTGAGCCAACCAGCCAGGATCTTCCTTTTTCTTGATGAGTCTGGTTAAAGGTTTGTCAATCTTGTTTATTTTCCAAAGAACCAGCTCTTGGTTTCATTGATCTTGTATTTTTTTTTAGACTCTATTTAGTTTATTTCCTTTCTTCTACTCAATTCGGGTTTTGTTTGTTGTTCTTTTTCAAGTTTCTTTAAGTGTAAAGTTAGATTGTTTGTTTGAGATTTTTCTTATTTGTCGAGATAGGCCTAGCATGCTATGAATTTCCCTCTTAGGACTGCTTTCACTGTGTCCCCTAGATTTTGGATTGTTGGGTTCTCGCTTTCATTTTGTTTCATCGTATCTTTTCATTTCTTCATTGATCTCATTGTTAACCCATTTGTTGTTTAGTAACATTGGGTTTTTGGGAGGCGTGAAACAAGGTCAGAAAGGAGAAAGTGCTTGGGAAACCTGAAATACCATGGAAACGAGACGGACTTGTTTTTAGCTAAGCTGCGCGGGGCTGCGGGCCAAGCCTCAGTGTGTTTGTGTGGTGGGGCCGTCACTGGTCTGGGCAGCATCAGCTGGACACTGCGTTCCCTCCAGGGTGTGGTGGAGGCTGAGGGCTGTTCACGCCCAATCACATCGTGCTGTGCGCTCCCCCGGCCTCTTGGCCACCTCACTTCTCCCTTGCACACAGCACTTGCCTCTCATCCTGGGGGGAGGCTGAGGAGAGTGAGCGGGCTGGGCCCAGGTCTCACCCCTGGCTCCCGGCCTGCCTGTCTCCTTACAGACATCTTGTCTGGTGTGACTCATCCCTAGAGGAAACTCTGCCTGCTTGCTCTCTTCTTTTTTTATGTCACTGGAGACAATTTTGTATTGAGAAATAGCCATACTGAGAGGTACATGTTGGAGCCAGCACGAGTGTACCCTACCGTTCAGGTCAAGAAGTAGAATTTTGTTGCTCCCCGCTTTTTAACACTGCCTGACTTCTCTGAATATTCCTTTGAGCCCTTCTTGGTTCTGACCTGCGTCCCCCTTGCTTGTCACTCATGCCTGCCAGGTTGCAAGTTTCTTGTCTACGTCAAAGTTGTTGAACCTTGTAGATCTTGGAAGTTCTGATGACTTTGTTCACAGTTTGGTGACGCACAGGCCGCTCTGGGTTGTTTGACCTTTGACCCTGGAGAGGAAGTCCCTGCCCCTGGCTGCCTGTCTCATTGCTCTCCTTGAGTTGGAAGGCCCTGGGGTGGGGTGAGCAGAGGATGCTGGGCTCCTGGGGAGAGGGACAGGGGTGGGTGCCTGGCAGGCGTTCCCCTCCCAGCCCTGTTTGGCTCTCTCTGCGTGACCTCTGAGTCACTGCTTTGCAAGCATGACTTTTCCTACCTGTAAAACCGAGGGTTGGACCATCTCAGGGTTTAGTGGTTTATCCCCATTAAAAAGCTAACAATTTGGCCCCTAAACTCTTTATTAAAAGCTGAGATCTCAAACTGGCTCCTGTGTTTCAATCAGTGGATAGGTTTCATCTGGTCAAAATGGTGTCTAGAAAACATGTCTGAGGGGAGTGAGAAGACACAAACTTCCAGTTGTAAGATAAATAAGAGTTGGGGATGTAATATACAACACTGATGACAGTAAGTAAGACTGCCGTGTGATGTATTCGTAAGTTGGTAAGGGAATAGACCCTAAAAGTTCTTGTCACAAGGAAGACAATTTTTTTTTTCTTTTTGTCTCAATGTGAGATGATGGAGGTTAACTAAACTTATTGTAACCATTTCACAATATATGTAAGTCGAGCCATTCTGTTTTATACCTTAAAATTAACTAATGCTGTGCCTCCATTATCTCGCAATAAAACTAAAAGAAAACATTAAAAAGTGTATGAGCAGCTGGCTTCTCACGGGGCCTGGTCCTCAGGGCGCCTCACAGCCCGCCGCTCGCCGTGGCCTGGACCCCACCTGCTGCACACTGAGTCGCCCGCCTGGCCTCTGAGGGCAAAGTGTTCAATAAGTATCAGTAGGGCGGCTGTATCTAAAGTGAGCATGTGGCGTGCGATGACTGGGAGCGCATGTGGAGCCGTGTTTGACCACGGAGGGCCGTCCAGTGACAGGTGTCAGTCTGGAGTAGATCACCCAGGAGATAAGGAGGGAAGTGCCAGCCAATGCCTGGGGCTTTGGGCCTGTGTAAAGCCAGTAGCCGTAGCCACCATCACAGCCGCCTGGCCCATGCAGGTTTGCATTAGATTCGGACAGACGGTAATGGAACAATGGAGCCAAGAACTGGTGGGCCATTACCTTTAATCCTAGCTTGCACCCGGCGGGCAAGTAAAAATACACACTGGGCTCCAAAGCCCACTCATTCAGTGCTCACAAAGCTACTGACTTATCCGAGTTTCCTAGAATCGAAGGTTTCTAGCTCACCAGACTTATTCACCTCTGTTCCCCATCTCCTTCTCTCTGCACAAACTCTGCACCAACTGGCTCCTCCCTCAGCACTCCGCCATCTTGGCTGCTGCTTCTTTCCTCCGCGTGACCTTTCTCTGCTCTCCTCTCTAATACTAATCTCAGGAACCAAGAGAGAGCAAGCTCCAGGTCTGCCCCCATTTTATAATGTAGAAATCCAAACCTTTAATCCAATATACAAATAAGGAAATCTCTGATACAAAGTCACTTATCTGAGGCATAATGGGATTCCTCATGAGAGTGCAGCACCCCACATCATGCAATCAGTCAAGGGTGTGGGGAAAAGCTTAGTCTTAAAACTAAGCTTTAGGCCCTGGCCGGTTGGCTCAGCGGTAGAGCGTCGGCCTAGCGTGCGGAGGACCCGGGTTCGATTCCCGGCCAGGGCACACAGGAGAAGCGCCCATTTGCTTCTCCACCCCTCCGCCGCGCTTTCCTCTCTGTCTCTCTCTTCCCCTCCCGCAGCCAAGGCTCCATTGGAGCAAAGATTGCCCGGGTGCTGGGGATGGCTCTGTGGCCTCTGCCTCAGGCGCTAGAGTGGCTCTGGTCGCAACATGGCGACACCCAGGATGGGCAGAGCATCACCCCATGGTGGGCGTGCCGGGTGGATCCCGGTCGGGCGCATGCGGGAGTCTGTCTGACTGTCTCTCCCTGTTTCCAGCTTCAGAAAAATACAAAAAACAAAAACAAAAACAAAAACAAAAACTAAGCTTTAGGCCAGGGATAGTCAACCTTTTTATACCTACTGCCCACTTTTGTATCTCTGTTAGTAGTCAATTTTTTTTTTTTTTTTTTAGTAGTAAAATTTTTTAACTGCCCACTGGTTCCACAGTAATGGTGATTTATAAAGTAGGGAAGTAACTTTACTTTATAAAATTTATAAAGCAGAGTTACAGCAAGTTAAAGCATATAATAATAATTACTTACCAAGTACTTTATGTCGGATTTTCGCTAAGTTTGGCAGAATCAATCTTTATAAAACAACTTACTATAGTTAAATCTTATCTTTTTATTTATACTTTGGTTGCTCTGCTACCGCCCACCATGAAAGCCGGAACGCCCACTAGTGGGCGGTAGGGACCAGGTTGACTTACCACTGCTTTAGGCTATTACCACCATGCCTGCTTACAGCCTGTCCCTCACACCCAATGCAAACTATAAGCGAGCAAACATATATCATATATAAAAACTTATTTGACCAAGAGCCTGTATCCAGCCATCCCTGCCTCCCCATTCCTGTCTGGGGTCATAATTTTGTGATTGTGTTCAGCCTTTCAGACCCCCACCAGCATGCCATATGGAACGGTGAACCTACTTCATGGCGTGAACCCGGGAGAGACCCCTGTCACGTGTACGGCGGGGATCGGGACCTTCATTGTGGAATTTGCCACCCTGAGCAGCCTCACCGGCGACCCTGTGTTCGAAGACGTGGCCAGAGCTGCCCTGATGCGTCTCTGGGAGAGCCGCTCAGACATCGGGCTGGTAAGCTGGCCGCGCCCTTCCTGCCTCAGCCAGGTTGACCACCCTGGCCCCTGCTTGCGAGGCTCAGGGCTCTGAGCAACAAATGCGGTCCAGCCAAAGGCAGCTGAGGGCGACCTCGGGAGTGGGCCAGGACTTTGGCTCATGCTACCATAGCATCCAACTCATACTTCGGCACAGAGGGGAAGAGGGCGTGGGAGAGCGTTCGCTGCCTGGGGACAGGCGCTGTGTGTGACTTCTTGAACTTCTCCAGTTGCTAGGGAGCGGGTCGTCTACTTCATGCCCGTGTCTCGTTTGGTGACCTTAGCTCGTCAGCCCATCTGGCCCTCATTCTCATTGTCTATTTTTGTTTGTAAAACTGTGTTGCTTAGAACACTTGTTCTCAGAGACGATGAATGGCTATTCCATGATAAAATGATTTCCAGCCAATTAAGTTTAGAAGAATACTATATATAGTATCTTTCTCTCTCTCTCTCTATTTTATTTTTTCTTTGGAGAGTCATAATGAACATGAACAGGTTAAAGGCTATTAAATCCTATGATAAATAAATCTATTCAACTTCGCTTAACTGAACATTTCCCAAGCTGATTTGGCCCCAGTACTTCCCTTTTCTGTCCAGGACACATCAATCCATGGAAACTTAAAACCCACGGGCCAGTTGATCTCTAAGGTGTTTCAGCTCCTAAACTGGATAATGCAGTGAAATTTACAGTGGTCGAGCCAGAGCTGTCCAGGAAATAGCATTAGATTTAGTCAGAACTTGGTCTGAGCCGAGGCCTTGCTACATCGAAACTGTGTGATTTTAAGCTAGTCACTCAACCTCTCTGATCCTCGGTTGCTTCATCAGTGATGATGATGTAGTAATACCTCCTTTGCTGAGTCATTATGACTTATAAAGACTTGACTGAGAGTGATTCAGGTGGAGGCACATGTTACGCAAAGTCTAGTTTAAGTCAGCTTGAAAAGTGAAACTCTTGGGAGGAATCCTTGAAAATCCCTTAAGAATGTGCCCCTCTGGGGACCTATAGTAACTCTGGTATTAAGTCCAACGGGCGGCACTTTTTTCTCTAGCCCCGAACCTTCCCTTAGTGAACTCTGTGGGTGGCCTGCTCATCCATCCCTTCAGCCCTAACCATTTTCATGCACCCTGGCCTGTCTTCCGACCACCATCACCCATCTTTCTTTGCCCGCCAGCTTTTTTGAGTGTCTGGGTCCTGCTGTTTTCCTTCGACTGGAAGTGTCAGGACTTAATGCCAACCCTGGAGCAATTCTCAGTCAGCAACTGCTACTGATGGGGTTTGTGGGTGATCACCCCAGTTCTCCGCCCCTCGGGTGAAATAATGCTGAGGCTCGTGCTCTCTGTTGACTCCCAGAGCTGCCCCTTGGGGTTGAGCTCTGGTTCCCATGGTGGTAGTGTGCCTTTTGGCACGCCCTTTATGGACTGCCTCCCCTTCCCCTTCCTCTGCCCCTGTTTCCAGGAACTCACCTTCAAAATAACTACTCGTAGTCTTCCTTGCTAAGGGGTCCCCTCCTGGGGAAACCCATAACAGAATAGTGAACAATTTCTTTGATTGAATAACAGATGACTTTATCGGCTTCCATCAGGGTCTAAATATATGAACAAACTAATTCTTCATTTAACTGTTATAGATTTTATTTTAAAATGGTTTTAGGAGTCACATGGTTCACAAGTCACAAGGATACAAAAAAGTACCCAGTGACAACTGTGAAGCCTCCCCTGCCTCCTGTCCCTAGCTACCCAGTTCCTCTCCTTACTAGCAACCGCTCCGTCAGTTTCTCGGTTGTGCTCCCCGAGCTGATTTCTGGAAATCTGTAAAGTATGTTTTGTGTCTGTAGATACTGGAATCACATGCAGAGTTCTGAGAAATTGGAGACAGGCTGTGGGAACAGCGAGTTCTCGTCTCTCAGCTCACACTCACGCAAGAGCACATACACAGTCCAGACCGTTGTTCTTTTTCATATTTTTGTCCAGTGTGGATATTAAGTCCTCATAAATGTGCGTGACGTGCATCCCCACTGTATAGTTATGCAGGAGAGCTGGCCGTGATCCAGCCTGCCCCCTAGCCCTAGACCCCGATAACCTGCATGTCCCCCAGAAGCACTGGGCTGCCTGCCTTGCACCTCACTGGGCAGTCAGGGGTGCTGGGAGATCTTTCTTTCGTCCTGAGCCCTCCGTTGGGACTACCTGTCTCTCTCCTAGGTCGGCAACCACATTGACGTGCTCACTGGCAAGTGGGTGGCCCAGGACGCGGGCATCGGGGCTGGCGTGGACTCCTACTTTGAGTACCTGGTGAAAGGAGCCATCCTGCTGCAGGATAAGAAGCTCATGGCCATGTTCCTAGGTAAAGGTGGGGTGAGGGGACTTGCCCCGTGATTTTTCCTGTTGACATGTGGTTTATTTATAAACTTCCGGTTGCACCCAGGTGCCTTGAGACTCAGTTCTGAATGCCTGAGTCTGCGTTCAAAGCCACCGTGGACCTGCACTGCCTAAGTGATGCCCCTATATCTCTTGTTGCCTTCTTGCGAGAGCCAGCTGAACCATGCTGTGTCCACTGTGTGTGGCCCTGGACTTCCTATTTCCTGGCCGTTGCATCTGTGTTCTCTGCCTGGAACACCTTTTTCCTGTCTTCACATGCCTGAACTCTATTTACCCTGCAAGGAACAGCTTACATGTCACCTTGCCCAAGAAGTAGCTTAATCCTTCCTCAGATTGACAGCCTCCAGCCTCTCTCTTACAGTCAGCTGCCAGCCACAGTTAGAGCACCGGTGCCTTTCTCATCTTTGTATTTCCCACAGTGCTTTGCATGAGGGAGGTCGCAGATTAGTGCCGGTTGAATGAAAACATTTTACCCTCCAGGCCCTCAGACACTAGTAATGGTGATATGGAGGAACTAACTGTTGGGCACCTAATCGTGATTATTATAACTACCATCCATTTGTTCAGCACATATTAATTGAGTACCATTGATGTGTCAAGCACTGTGCCAAGCACTGAACACGGACTATTTCATTTATTCCTTACGACACTGTTTGAGATTGTCTTGTGTATTTGCATGTGTATTTGGCGCTTCATTCATTCAGATAGTATTATGCATGTTTAGTACGCACTATCTTAGTGTTGTTGATTCCGCACCCAGCAAAACAAAGTCCTGGCCCTCATGGATTTGCGGTTCATGGGGAGCTATGAGTTCAAGTTCCCACTAGGATATAAGCTCCCTGAGGATTGAGAGCCTCCTTTGTCTTGTTTGCCACCCCTGGGTGCCTGGCATGTAATAGATGCTCAGCGAACGCTGTGGGGTGGGTAAATGACTGAACAACCATGGGAGGCATATGACATTGCTCTTCCTACGTTAACAGGTGGTGGGCCTGTGGCTTACGAGGGAAACGCTTGGCCAAGGTCACAGCAGGTGGTAAAGCTGCAGCTAGAATTGGAACCTGGCCATTTGACCCCAGACCCCATGCTGCCTCATTGCGTCCTAGTCTGTTCTGAGGCCAGACCCGCTTAGAAGCTAGTCCATGCCGAGGGCTGCCTGCTGTCTCCCTAATCACCGACATGTCCGTTGTCCTGTCTTCACTGCAGAATATAACAAGGCCATTCGGAATTACACCCGCTTTGATGACTGGTACCTGTGGGTGCAGATGTACAAGGGGACTGTGTCCATGCCGGTCTTCCAGTCCTTGGAGGCCTACTGGCCTGGTCTTCAGGTAGGAACGATCGGAGAGGTGGTCATTTTCCTACAGAACTGGTGAGAAGCAAGCTCATTCTGATGGAAAGTCGGAGAAAGTGGTTCGGTGACTTGAGTACTTTTTTTTTAGAGGGGTGGTTTGTGGATGGAAGAGAGATAGCGAATTAGACAAAGTTAAGGTTCGGCCTCACTGAATTCTCCAAGGGGAGGTTGGGACCTAGCTTCCAGTTTGCTCTGGAATGTTGTTACTATAAGGTGGGGAGTGCTTTCCAGGCTGAGCAGCAATGGACATTGGCAACAGCTGTTTCCCACTGGACATTTGTCACCTCTCATTCTTGACAGCGGGCCTGAGGAAGGTCTGAAAGCAGCCAGGGCTGCTCTGTCTACCGCCTGTGTGTTTTCCCACAACACAGGCTGATGTTTGCAGCTGGGAGGGACATTGGGGCACATCTAGTCAACCCCCTAGGTGTTCCAAAATATTTGTGTAAAGTAAGTCTTGAGCCCCCACCTTTCTTCCCAGTCCAGCCTCTGGTATCAGTCATCTCTATATCTTTCCAGGAATCCATATACATAAATATGTGAATATTTATAGTCCTTTTTTTTTTTTTTTTTTTTTTTTTTTTTTTTTTTTTTTACAGAAATAGAGAGTCAGAGAGAGGGATAGATAGGGACAGACAGACAGGAACGGAGAGAGATGAAAAGCATCAATCATCAGTTTTTCATTGCAACACCTTAGTTGTTCATTGATTGCTTTCTCACATGTGCCTTGACCGTGGGGCTACAGCAGACTGAGTAACCCCTTGCTCGAGCCAGCGACCTTGGGTCCAAACTGGTGAGCTTTGCTCAAACCAGATGAGCCCGCGCTCAAGCTGGCGACCTTGGGGTCTCAAACCTGGGTCCTCTGCATCCCAGTTCGATGCTCTATCCACTGTGCAACCTCCTGGTCAGGCCCTCTTTTTTTTATATATAGGAATATATACATTTTCTTTTATCACTGATTATATCTTAGAGATCATTTTTTATTGGTACCATAAATTTAGTTTTACTTTTTTTAATTGATTTTATTTTATTTATTTTTTTAAAGCCAACTGGATTTATTTTATTTATTTATTTTTTTTTGTGGCAGAGACAGAGAGAGTCAGAGAGAGGGACAGACAGACAGGAAGGGAGAGAGGTGAGAAATATCAATTCTTCATTGCAGTTCCTTAGTTGTCCATTGATTGATTTCTAATATGTGCCTTGATCAGGGGGTTACAGCAGACTGAGTGGCCCCTTGCTGGAGCCAGTGACCCTGGGCTCAAGCTGGTGAGCCTTGCTCAAACTGGATGAGCCCGCGCTCAAGCTGGTGACCTCGGGGTCTCGAACCTGGGTCCTCTGCATCCCAGTCCAACGCTCTATCCACTGCTCCATCACCTGGTCAGGCTCTTTTTTTAATTGATTTTAATTTATTATGTTTACATAGATTCTAGTGTTGCCCCAAATGCATCCCCCTTCCCCTGTGTTCCCCTCAACATCTCCCTTGCCCCCTCTCCATAGTGCCCTCCCCCTTTCCCTTCAGCTTTATCCCATCCTCTCCTTCCCTTTCCCTCCATTCTCTTTTCCTCTGTATGTACCATATTTCCCCATGTATAAGACGCTCTCATGTATAAGACACACCTTAATTTTGGGGCCTGAAATTTGAAAAAAAAAAAAAAAGTCTTACATAAACTTATTGAACTCAAGTTTTATTCATCATAAAATTCATTAAACTCCTCATCACTGTCAAAACTCCCATCCATTAGCTTGTCCTCATCTGTGTCTGATGACGAATCACTGTCTTCATATATTGCCTCATCCTCAGGTCCATCTATGGCATTTGAAATGCCACAACCACTGTGTAAGATGCACCGAATTTTTAGACTCCAAATTTTTTGGGAAAGGGTGCGTCTTATACATGGGGAAACACGCTACTTTTAGGCACTCTCGGGTTATACAGATGGGGAAGCGGACTCAGAGAGAACTTCCTTATAACATCAAGTACTGGTCCAGCTCTCAACTTCAGATCCACCGCTTGAGTGCCCCTAGGAGAACCAGGAAAACTGAAGCTCCCTGGCCTGTTTTTAATCTTAGGTGTTTGAACAGTTGCAGTCCGTTCCTTTTTCTCCTTGAACTCCTATTTCTTTTTCTTTTTTTTTTTTTTTTTTTTGTATTTTTGTATTTTTCTGAAGCTGGAAACGGGGAGAGACAGTCAGACAGACTCCCGCATGCACCCGACCGGGATCCACCTGGCACGCCCACCAGGGGCGATGCTCTGCCCACCAGGGGCGACGCTTTTCCCACCAGAAGGCGATGCTCTGCCCCTCCGGGGCGTCGCTCTGCCGCGACCAGAGCCACTCCAGCGCCTGGGGCAGAGGCCAAGGAGCCATCCCCAGCGCCCGGGCCATCTTTGCTCCAATGGAGCCTTGGCTGCGGGAGGGGAAAAGAGAGACAGAGAGGAAGGGGGGGGTGTGGAGAAGCAAATGGGCGCTTCTCCTGTGTGCCCTGGCCGGGAATCGAACCCGGGTCCCCCGCACGCCAGGCCGACACTACCGCTGAGCCAACCGGCCAGGGCCTGAACTCCTATTTCTATTCTACTCCCCCGACGGAATTTTATCCTAATTATTATATTTTATGCTGAAAAGTCTTTATTAATACCCTATTATATGTCTGTAACAAAATTTAGATATTGTACATAGAAATTAAACATATCTTAAAATTTCCTGTGACCATACACTCTGAGTATCCTATTTGTTTTCTTCTCGATTTAGTTAATATTAAATATATAAATGATTTAAACACCATTAATCACTTACAATTTAAAAAAAATTTAAAGATTGTATTTATTGATTTTAGAAAGAGAAAGAGAGAGAGAAAGAGAGGGAAAGGCAGAGGGAGAAGCAGGAAGCATCAGCTCATAGTTGCTTCCTGTATGTGCCCTGACCCGGCAAGCCTGGGGTTTCGAACCGGCAACCTCAGCATTCCAGGATGATGCTCTATCCACTGTGCCACCACAGGTCAGATGCTTATAATTTTTTTGACAAAAAAAAAAAATTTAGAAAACTTAAAAGCAATTTTATTGGAAATTATTTCTTAATGAGATTTGGGGGCTTTCTTTTTTTTTTTAAGTACTATAGTTCTTGATAAATATTTATGAAAAAACGATTACTGTGCCAGACACTTTTACTCAAAATCATCACAACATGCCGAGGTGAGCGTGGGTTCATAAATGAAGAAAGGAGGCTAAGAGATGTTAAATGACTGCCTTCTGTATTCCAGGCCCTGTTGCTCTCATGAAGTTTCTAGGGGGTGAAACGCAAAGAAAAACTTAGGGCAGATAAATATATAAAACAATAAATTGCAATGAAGGAAACAAATTAGAAGCTAAAATAGAATATTGGATGGGGACCAACTTGAGACAAGAAGTGATAATATTGAAGCCTATACTTGAAAAATTGGGGCAGGGGTGATGTTCCTGGCAGAGGAAGTATCATGTGCAAAGGTCCTGAGGCAGGAAAGACTTGGGTGTTAATTGGAAACAAAAGCAGTATGGCCACGGTCCAGGGAAGGAAAAGAGCAATGGATGGAAGTTCAGCAGTGACCAGAATGTGCAGGGTCTCAAGGGCCACAGTGAGTTGTCTCGCCTCTGCTGCACCTGTGGGGAGCCGTGAGGTCTGGCGTGTGTAGTAAGATGGTTACTTTGGGTGATTTGGGGACATTGGCTGGAGAGGGCAAGAAGACAAGCAGCAGGATGAGCGAGGAGGCCTCTGAGTCATCCCTGCGTGAAATGCTGGTGGCCAGACCCAGTGGTGGCTCTAGAGATAAAGAAAGCTCTGGATGTTTTGGAGATAAAATTGACAGGAATTGCTGACGGAATGGATGTGGGGTTGAGGATAAGGGAGGAGTCAAGGACAACCTCCAGGTTTCCGGCCGGAATGACTCAGTAGATGCCGGTGCCATTTGCCATAATGAGGAGAGGTGAGAGTAGGGAGACGACTTTGTGGGAAAGTGAGAGAACGAGAATTTTGCTTGGGAAAACTCAAGTTTGTTCTCTCCCCGAGACATCCAGTGGAGATGTCAAGAAGGTCAGCTGATCCCCTATGAGCTTATATTAATATTAATAGTTACTTAGCGACAAGCTAGTAAAATTAGAAAGGCCTACCGTATATCCTCTGATCCAGCACTCCTAATTCTGGAAATTTATCTTACAGATGCACTTGGCCTGTGTTTGAGGTGACATGTACAAGGTTATTTACAGCAGCATTGATATAGCAAATAGCAAAAGATTAGCACCAAGCCAACTGGCTATTCCTAAGGATCTAATTAAATTATGGTCCAAGCGATGGAATGCTATACAACAGGAGAAGGGAGCTCTTTATATAATGTGGAGAAAATCAGAATGTATTGTTAAATGAGTAAAGGGAACTTCAGAATAGTATATTTAATCAGCTATATTTAATGTGGAGGAAATAATATATACTCAGACATATTTGCTTACATTTACAAATTAATTCAAAATGATTTGATGCTGGGTGGTAGGGTGGGACCGAGACTTAGTACAGTCAACCTTTTTCCTGTTTGTAAGAGTTGGAACCAGATGGCTGACTTACCTATTTAAAAACGGCTAGTAGGCCCTGGCCGGTTGGCTCAGTGGTAGAGCATCAGCCTGGTGTGCAGAAGTCCCGGGTTCGATTCCCGGCCAGGGCACACAGGAGAAGCGTCCATCTGCTTCTCCACCCCTCCCCCTCTCCTTCCTCTCTGTCTCTCTCTTCCCCTCCTGCAACCGAGGCTCCATTGGAGCAAAGATGGCCCGGGCGCTGGGGATGGCTCCTTGGCCTCTGCCCCAGGCGCTGGAGTGGCTCTGGTCGCGGTAGAGCGATGCCCCGGAGGGGCAGAGCATCACCCCCTGGTGGGCAGAGTGTCGCCCCTGGTGGGCGTGCCGGGTGGATCCCGGTCGGGCGCATGCGGGAGTCTGTCTGACTGTCTCTCCCCGTTTCCAGCTTCAGAAAAATACAAAAAAAAACAAAAAAAAAAAACGGCTAGTAGGCCCTGGCCAGTTGGCTCAGTGGTAGAGCATCAGCCTGGCATGTGGAAGTCCCAGGTTCAATTCCCGGCCAGGGCACACAGAAGAAATACCCACTTGCTTCTCTACCCTTCCCCCTCTCCTTTCTCTCTGTCTCTCTTTTACCCTCCTGCAACCAAGATTGCATTGGAGCAAAGTTGGCCTGGGCCCTGAGGACAGCTCCATGGCCTCCGCCTCAGGCGCTAGAATGGCTCTGTTTGCAGCAGAGCAACGCCCCAGATGGGCAGAGCATTGCCCCCTGGTGGGCGTGCCAGGTGGATCCCAGTCAGGTGCATGTGGGGGTATGTCTCTGCCTCCCCACTTCTCACTTCAGAAAAATACAAACAAACAAACGGCTAGTAGCCTACATTGACTGAACACGTGCTGGCAGCCAGGGATTTTGTATACAACCTCTGTCCCTCATGACAGTGTATGACAGTTATTCTATTTAGCATATTCTAGATGAAGCTCAGAGAAGGTAAGTATCTGTTCAAGGCCTCACAGTGAGTAAATGGCCAACCCAGGGTTTGGTTGCAGGCCTTCTTGGCTCTAACTTTCATTTCTTTGCCCTGCGGTGGTGGGGTTTTGTGCCCGGTGGCTGCCTGCCTGACCACCTGCTCTCTCCTCCAGAGCCTCATTGGGGACATCGACAATGCCATGAAGACCTTCCTTAACTACTACACTGTGTGGAAGCAGTTTGGGGGGCTCCCGGAGTTCTACAACATTCCTCAGGGCTACACA
The DNA here is from genome assembly GCF_036850765.1 of Saccopteryx bilineata. Lineage (NCBI taxonomy): Eukaryota > Metazoa > Chordata > Mammalia > Chiroptera > Emballonuridae > Saccopteryx > Saccopteryx bilineata. The sequence continues at coordinate 202,539,675 of NC_089495.1, forward strand.
GTGGAGAAGCGCGAGGGCTACCCACTGCGGCCGGGTAAGCAGCATCTCTGGCCATCAGGTTTGGGCCTCTGGACCCCCAAATCCTCATGTCTTGAGAGATTTCCATGCCCCCCAAGTGTTCACAAGTCCCTTTCCCCCACATCGGATCCTTCCAGCGGCCCTGGATGGTTTTCCTTCTGGGAATGATTTATCCTCACCTTTTCACACGAGGACACTGAGGCCTGGTGGGTGGAAATGGCTTGCCCGAGGCTGTAAGTATAGGAGCTGGGACTGGAACCCAGGTCTCCTAACTGAATCTTCCCACTCTTGCAGACTTGAGCAAGTGGATGAGGTGGCGACTCCTTTGGCGTTCCCGCCATCAGGATTTCAGAAGTGTGGGCACACTTCCGAAGTCAACGGGTCGGCTACATTGTGCTTCTATAGGGAGAACTGTTAGAACTTTGGAATGGGCGTTAGGAGTGAGTCACCTGGAGAGTTCAACGTTGTGAGGAGGGGAAGGGGAAGGGTGACAGGAAGGAAGCTGAGTCAGCACACATGGCCACCTCCCACCCCAAAACAGGTCACATGACCATTGTCTTCCCGTTGCACACCTTCCCACCTGAGTGCCTTTAGCGGCGGGACAGGCCTTCTTGGGGCTTCCTCGCCTGCCCTACGGCCATTTCCTTCCTCTTCCAGCATGAGGGATTGGTGTGGGAGTATGGAGAGGGAGCGAAGAGGGAGTGAAACGCGCTGCAGAGAGCGAGTGAGGCACTTTGGACTCCCTAGCAGCTGCTATTGGTATTTCTCAGATTAATTCTCATGGCTTTTTTTTTTTTTTTTTCCTCAAGAGAAAACTCTTAGAAGATGTCATGGCCAGTGTTACCAGTAGATAAAACAAAGGCAGAGTTTGGGACTAAATGTGAGACTTAGGCTTGTGCGTTTTCAGGATTAGAGGGAACCTAGAGGTCTTCTCATTGCAAGCCCCTTATAATAGCTGTGTCGAGGTGTTATAGAGCCTTTAGATGCTTACCACCCGGGCAGGGAGCTCACTACCGACAGAGGCACTTTGCTGCATGCGCAGGATGGGCTGGCAGGAAGGCATCAGTGGAAAGTAAGACACCCCATCCCAGAATCCAGGAATGCCTCAGCCCAGTCACCCTTCCTACCCCAAAACAATAGCAAATGGGAGATCCGGCACTGCTCTATAATTAGATCAGTTGGTGCCATTCACTCTGGTATGTGTGTCTTATCAGCAGTGTCGACACATGGAACCTAGCCGAAAGGCCTCTGGGGACTGCTACTCCCTCAGCCCAAGTCCAAATCCAGACCTTGGGCTGGTACCACCTTCTAGAGAGTTGGCCAGAGAAGGTACAGGAAACTAAAGCGATTACTAGCAAACGTTGGCCCGTGTGTGAGAAAGACACAAACGGCTGGCCCTGGGCGCACCGACAGCAGGAGCTGGAAGCAGAAAGGGAGGCTTCCCTCAACAGCACGCTCTCTTCTTGCGCTGAACACACAGCGTGCTCGCCTACTAATGGACGTGCCACAGTCTGCATCTTACAAGAGGAGCAATTAGATGAGCAGTTCTCTAGAGGCCTCTGGGGCAAGGGAAAGGGAAGGAGAAAACTGGGAGACAAGCAGAGATCTTTTCTCCAATAAGAACTCGAGTTTGCAAGAGAAAGTGCTTTTCAAGGAGGAGACAGGGAAGGGCATGATCAGGAGGAGAGGCTGGTACGGGGAGGGGAGAGGTCTTTCCTCTCTGAAAAGGGACTAGAAAGTGAAGAAGTGGAACAGTCTATGAGCAGAAGAAGCTCCCGCCCACAGGGCCCACCCTAGAAGTCTTTTATTTTCATAACAGCTCTTCAGGTATTTGAAGTTTTCTTTTTCTCTTGAATAAGCATTCTCATCTGAACCCACTCCTGTGGGCTAATCATATTCATCTTCAGATGGGGCCTGTGTGTGAACGTCAAATTCCAGTTGTGGTGTAGACTAGGGCAGGGCTGTTGCCTTGTTCTGGGTGGTGAACTGCGGCTGCGTCTCTGCTAGACTGAAGGTTGGCGCTTGAATACACTGGCCTTCGTGTTTGGTTCCGTCCCCTCTCAGAGAGGGCCCTTATAATGACAAGCGCATGCTCTTGAAGTTTGAGGATGAGGTTGGGCTGTGAGTGACAGAAAAGACAGTAGTAGCTCGGTTAAGATAGAGATATTTCTCTTTCCTGTTCTGGCCTTTTATGGTGCTCCATGGTGTCAGGGACCCTAATCCCACCCCCGGTTTGCTGGGAATGGTCATCAGTGTTGGCAGCCACGCACTCGGTGAAAGTTAGGGAGCCTGTTATGCAGGAAGGAGATGGCAATGGATATGAGGAGGGGGTCAGCCACTTCTACCACTTCCTGTCCGGGAGACTGGCTTCCTGTTTCTTCCCTGGGGTAGGAGTCCATGGTCAGTTTTAATGCTGGTCTCTACTAAGCTTCAGGCCTTGGGTTTCTTGGCTCTGGAAACTCACGCTGAGGGAGGTGTCCCATGTTCCTCCTGGTGGGGGGTCGTGTAGACGAGGGATTGGTGGACGGAGTCTCTCACTGCCCTGAATGGCCCCGACCTTCCCTGATCAGCCACTGGGTGAGGTGGGTTTGCTTTGGATTTTACAGAGCTCATTGAGAGCGCCATGTACCTCTACCGTGCTACGGGGGATCCCACCCTCCTAGAACTTGGAAGAGATGCCGTGGAGTCCATTGAAAAAATCAGCAAGGTGGACTGTGGATTTGCAACAGTAAGTGTTGCCATGGTTTCAGGAGTTGGGAAATGTCTCCCCTAATGCTGATTGGCCTCTTTAATGGTGGGACGTTGGGAGTTCTGGTATATTGGCCCTGGTGCGGGACCTTAGAGATAGAGGTACCTATGTCCTTATTTTATAGATGGGGAGGCAGAGGAACAAGCTGGGAGCCTTGCTGAAGGTCATGTGGTGGGTGGGGAGCTAGTGTGGTCCCGGGGTCCTGACCCCATGCCAGTGGTGCTCTCCCTGCAGCAGAGCCCCTTAAGCTGCCAGGATAGGCTCCTTTGTGAGGATGGGTTTTGTGAAGAGGCCTGTAGAGTGGATTGCGGAAGGAGAGCTCGGAGGCCCAGAGACTGACACTCAAACGCAGGGACCCTTAGTGAAGCAGCCTCACGAGTCGCACAGACATGTAGCGAAGGTTTCTCCCAGGCCAGGCGCGGTGCTGGGCTGCGGGTGATCGTGGTGAGAACGGCCGAGCTGGCACGCTCGTGGGGAACGCCGTGGACGAGCTCCTGGGAGGCGGAGGGCCAGCGCGGCTGGAGCCGCGGGAGCGGGAGGCGAGCAGAGGAGGGCAGGTCCCCGGGTGAAGGGCTTGGCTTCGTGCCGCTTGGGACAGGAAGCGTGGTGGGATTTACGGCACGGCGGTGACATAATCTTACGTTATTTGGGAAAGATCACTGTGGCTGCTCCGTGGGGAGTGGATTGAAGGGGTCAAGGGTGAGAGCCATGTCACATCCTTAAAGGACCCAACCAGGCAAGATGTAAATGGTCATTGCAAACATTTAAAAATCAAAAGTATAAGAAAAGAGTCTGGAAGAAAATTCACCAAAAAAGCCTACAGAGGTTATGTCAAGGGTAAGGGATTAAAAACAAACAAATAGACAAACAAGGAACCTTCTTTTCCAAAATCTTATGTGATTATATTCTATAAGTTAGAACATCGATACGTACATTTAAAGAAAAGACATCTATATGTAGGGGGAAAAGAAAGCAATGATACGTTTTAGTGTCTAGTATGTTGTATTGTGTGAAAAGCCAAAGTGGATAAACCCATTGGGGCCTTCTTAGGAATGCTCAGCTTGCTTCCATGAAAACGAAGCCCTCTGGATGTCTTCCAGGGTGAGTGATGTCCACAGGCATCTGACTCCTTGGCCCTCAGCAGACAGGGCCAGAGAAGAATAATTCTTGGTAGATTAAGTCTGTATTTTCGTCACATTTTTTGCGTGTAAAATAGATGTCCACTGAGGATTAGTTTTGTTTTATAAAACATAGTGCTGATTCTGAGAAGCTGAAGAGATGTCCCTAGCAAGTAAAGTTACTTCTTTGGGACCGTACACTCAGTGTGCGTTTTTTCTTCACCAGCTGCCCCAAGTAGTTGTTTACAATTAGCAGCAACTTGGTGGCCACCTCAGTGCCTGTCAAGAGAGGATTAGCTAAGTAAATGATGCTACATTTTTACGATGCCATGCCATTAAAGGGGACGATTAGATCTGTGTTTGTAGTCACAAAAGGGGAGAATAAGGAGGTGAGGCTTGTCAGGTCAGGTAGAGAGGTCAGGGAAGACCTTTCTGAAGTGGCAGCGTTTGAGCAGAGGCCAGAAGGAAGGGAGAGGAGCAAGCCATGAGGGTGTGGGAGGGAAGAGAGCTCCAGGTGGAAGGAGTCTGGGCCGGGACTGTGCTTGCTGCCTGCCGAACAGAGAGGCCTGTGGTGGGACTGGCAAGGGCAAAGGGCCTGGCGGAGGTGATGAGGTCGGGGACGTAGGGGCCCAGCCACCAAGGGCCTGGTCGGCCTTGGGCTTTGGTTTTAGTCTACCTGAAATCAGGTGTCAGCTGGGGTTTTCAGTGGAGGAATGGCAGGCCAGACTTGTGATGTGAATAGGGTAAAGGAGGGAGCAGGAAGCCCAGTTGGAAGTTTTGGTAGTGATTTGCCCAGACGCACTCAGCTGCTCCGTGGCAGACCAGGAATTCCTACCGGCACCCCCTCCCCCTCTCTGCCGCACTGGATGCCCCCTGACCCCTTCTGCCGCACCAGGACGCCCCCTGACCCTGTCTGCCGCATGAGGGTGCCCCCTGACCCTGTCTGCCGTATGAGGGCGCCCCCTGACCCTGTCTGCTGCACCGGGACGCCCCCTGACCCTGTCTGCCGCACCGGGACACCCCCTGACCCTGTCTGCCGCACTGGATGCCCCCTGACCCCTTCTGCCGCACCAGGACACCCCCTGACCCTGTCTGCCGCATGAGGGTGCCCCCTGACCCTGTCTGCCGCACCGGGACACCCCCTGACCCTGTCTGCCGCACGAGGGCGCCCCCTGACCCTGTCTGCCGCACCGGGACGCCCCCTGACCCTGTCTGCCACACCGGGACGCCCCCTGACCCTGTCTGCTGCACCGGGACGCCCCCTGACCCTGTCTGCCTGCCACATGAGGGTGCCCCCTGACCCTGTCTGCTGCACCAGGACACCCCCTGACCCTGTCTGCCACATGAGGGTGCCCCCTGACCCTGTCTGCCGCACCAGGACACCCCCTGACCCTGTCTGCCACATGAGGGTGCCCCCTGACCCTGTCTGCTGCACCGGGACGCCCCCTGACCCTGTCTGCCTGCCGCATGAAGGTGCCCCCTGACCCTGTCTGCCGCACCAGGACACCCCCTGACCCTGTCTGCCACATGAGGGTGCCCCCTGACCCTGTCTGCCGCACCGGGACGCCCCCTGACCCTGTCTGCCGCACGAGGGTGCCCCCTGACCCTGTCTGCCACACTGGGGCACTCTCCTGACTCACCCTTCCCTCCCTTGCTGCAGATCAAAGACCTGCGAGACCACAAGCTTGACAATCGCATGGAGTCTTTTTTCCTGGCTGAGACTGTGAAATACCTCTACCTTCTGTTCGACCCAACCAACTTCATTCACAACAACGGCTCCACCTTCGATGCCGTGATCACCCCCTATGGGGAGTGCATCCTGGGGGCCGGGGGCTACATCTTCAACACAGAAGCACACCCCATTGACCCGGCTGCCCTGCACTGCTGCCGGAGGCTGAAGGAGGAGCAGTGGGAAGTGGAGGACTTGATGAGGGAATTCTACTCTCTCAAACGGAATAGGTCAAGATTGAAGAAAACGAAGAGCTCAGGGCCGTGGAAACCCCCAGCAGGTCCAGGAACATTCCCCGCACCGGAACGCCAGGCTGGAGTGAGGGAGAAGAAACGGAGGGCCCCACTCCTCAGCTGTCCTAGTCAGCCCTTTACCTCTAAGCTGGCCTTACTGGGCCAGGTTTTCCTAGACTCCTCATAACCACTGGATGATTTTGTTTGTTCTGCTTTTGAAGCTAGACTATAACAATAAATCTGCTTTTGACTATCATGTTTTTCTATTCTCCATATTGGGTTGTTTCAGGAGATTTCATGCCAAGAAGAGGTTCATGGCTAACACCAATCGTGAACCTAGTTTATTTTTCTCACGCAGCTGGAGAAACAACCAGCCCTACTCAACCTAGAGTCTGCTGGCTCCAAAGACCCCAGGGCTCGATGATGGAATCCCCCTTCCTTTCAGGGTTCCTCTTTTCTGGCATTTTTGGGGAGAGTGTTGTTATAAATGTACTTCCTCATTAGTTCCTGCCCCAGCCTGTGTTTCTGTCCTTTCGTCCTCCCATCAATCTAGCTATGCAGCAGAGACTGAGCATCTGTGTGCCGACCTATCGTTGAGCCCTATCGTTGAACCGTGAACAAGGCGAAGAGTTTTTTATTCTCATGGAAACTAGATTCTAGTGGATAGTCCAAGGCCACTGGCTTGAGCCCAAGGTTGCTGGCTTGAGCAAGGGGTCACTGGCTCAGCTGGAGGCCCCCCCCCCCTCGTCAAGGCAGGTACAAGAAGCAATTAAAAAAAAAAAAAAAGAAGCAATCAATGAACAACTAAAAAGTGCTGCAACTACGAGTTGATGCGTCTCATCTCCCTCTCTTCCCGTCTACATCTCTTGTTAAAAAAAAAAAAGATAATGGGAAATATGGCATTCTGATTTAGTTAATCTCTTGAATATTTTCTCTTTTTTAAAAAAAATATTATGGCCTGACCAGGCGGTGGCGCAGTGGATAGAGCGTCAGACTGGGATGCAGAGGACCCAGATTCGAGACCCCGAAGTCGCCAGCTTGAGTACGGACTCACCTGGTTTGAGTAAAGCTCACCAGCTTGGACCCAAGGTCGCTGGCTTGAACAAGGGGTTACTTGGTCTGCTGAAGGCCCACAGTCAAGGCACATATGAGAAAGCAATCAATGAACAGCTAAGGCAGGGGTCCCCAAACTTTTTACACAGGGGTCCAGTTCACTGTTCCTCAGACTGTTGGAGGGCCGGACTATAAAAAAAACTTTGAACAAATCCCTACGCACACTGCACATATCTTATTTTAAAGTAAAAAAAAAAAAAATGGGAACAAATACAATATTTAAAATAAAGAACAAGTAACCTGACCTCTGGTGGTGCAGTGGATAAAGCATCGACCTGGAACACTGAGTTCGCAGGTTCAAAACCCTGGGCTTGCCTGGTCAAGGCACATATGGGAGTTGATGCTTCCTGCTCCTCCCCGCTTTCTCTATCTCCTCTCTAAAATGAATAAATAAACAAACAAAAAAATAAAATAAAGAACAAGTAAATTTAAATCAACAAACTGACCAGTATTTCAAAGGGAACTATGGGCTTGCTTTTGGTCAATGTGCTCCTCTCACTGACCACCAATGAAAGAGGTGCCCCTTCAGGAAGTGCGGCTGGGGCCGGATAAATGGCCTCAGGGGGCCGCATGCAGCCCACCAGCTGTAGTTTGGGGACCCCTGAGCTAAGGTGTTGCAGCGAAAAACTAATGATTGATGCTTTTCATCTCTCTGTTCCTGTCTGTCCCTGTCTATCCCTCTCTCTGACTTTCTCTCTGTCTCTGTAAAAAATAAAAATAAAAAATGTTATGTATTGATTTTAGCCAGAGAAGAGGGGGGAAGGGAGGGAGGAAGGGAAGGAGGGTGAGAGAGAGAGACAGACAGAAAGACAGACAGATAGACACAGGAACACTGATCCTATATGTGCCCTGACCTGGAATTGAACCTGCAACCTCTGTGCTTTAGGACCAACTCCAACCAACCCAGTCATCCGGCCAGGTCTCATCTTTTTTTTTTTTTTTTTTTAATGGCTGAGTAAAATTAGAGATCTTTGTTGCACCTCCTCTCCTGTGTTGGTATTAGTGTTATGCTGGCCTTGTAGTGTCAGTTGGGGAATGTTACCTCTTGTTCTGATCTTTGAAAGAAATTGTGTCTTGTTGGTATTATTTCTTCTATAAAAGTTTGGTAAATTTCACAGCCAGTAGGACTGGAGTTTTATTTGTGGGAAGGATTTTATTTTATTTTTTTTTTTATTTTTTTTTATTTTTTTATTTTATTTTATTTTTTATTTTTCATTTTATTTTTTATTTTATTTTATTTTATTATTTTATTTTATAGAAGGGGGAGGAGCAGGAAGCATCAACTCCCATATGTGCCTCGACCAGGCAAGCCCAAGGTTTCGAACCGGCAACCTCAGTGTTCCAAGTCAATGCTTTATCCCACTGCGCCACCACAGGTCAGGCTGGGAAGGATTTTAAATTCCAGATTTGTTGGGTTTTTTTCAGAGACGGAGAGAGAGTCAGAGAGAGGGATAGATAAAAACAGACAGGAACAGAGAGAGATGAGAAGCATCAATCATTAGTTTTTTGTTGCGACACCTTAGTTGTTCATTGATTGCTTTCTCACATGTACCTTGACCGTGGGGCTACAGCAGTAACCCCTTGCTCGAGCCAGTGATCTTGGGTCCAAGCTGGTGAGCTTTGCTCAAACCTGGGTCTTCTGCATTTCAGTCCGACGCCCTACCCACTGCGCCACCGCCTGGTCAGGCCAAATTTGATTTTTTAAATAGCCACAGGATTGTTTCAATTTTCTATCACTTCTTGTGTTCATTTAGGTGTGTTTTTTCCCCCTAGAAATGTGTCCATGCAATCTAAATTTTCAAATACAATATATAGGTGGAAATTGTTCATTGCAGCCTTTTAGGATCTTAAGGCTTTAGAATCCCTTGAAATGATGCTCCCTTTTTAAATTTTTGACATTAGTTCCTGATTGGAATCTATTCTCTTTTTTTCATAGAGTCTGTTCTGTTTTGTTTTGATTGATTGCTCTCTAGTACTAAAGCACAACCAGCAATCTGGGATTTCTTCTCCTTGTACTGCAGCTTAAAAACAAACAGAAAAAGGGTGGTTATGTAAGATGGTAATATTTGGAGAAGCCAAGTGAAGGGTGTAAGGGAACTGTCTGTACTATCCTTGCAACTCTTCTGTAAATCTAAAATTATTTCAAATTAAAGGTCAGAAAGAAAAAAGCCTGACCTGTGGTGGTGCAGTAGATAAAACCTCAACCTGGAACGCTGAGGTCGGCAGTTCGAAACCCTGGGCTTGCCTGGACAAAGTACATATGGGAGTTGATGCTTCCTGCTCCTCCCCCCTTCTCTCTCTCTCTCTCTCTCCTCTCTCTAAAATCAATAAATAAAAATTTTTTAAAGGAAAAATAACAGGAAAATGGTATTAATCATCTCCTTACCAATCTCTACTCAGAAGGACTGATCTTTTTTTTTTTTTTGTATTTTTCTGAAGCTGGAAACAGGGAGAGACAGTCAGACAGACTCCCACATGCGCCAGACCGGGATCCACCTGGCACGCCCACCAGGGGCAACGCTCTGCCCACCAGGGAGTGATGCTCTGCCCCTCCGGGGCGTCGCTCTGTTGCGACCAGAGCCACTCTAGCGCCTGGGGCAGAGGCCAAGGAGCCATCCCCAGCGCCCCGGCCATCTTTGCTCCAATGGAGCCTCGACTGCAGGAGGGGAAGAGAGAGACAGAGAGGAAGGAGAGGGGGAGGGGTGGAGAAGCAGATGGGCGCTTCTCCTGTGTGTCCTGGCCGGGAATCGAACCCGGGACCCTGCATGCCAGGCCGACGCTCTACCACTGAGCCAACCGGCCAGGACCAGAGGACTGATCTTATTTATCAATCTCTACTCAGAAGGACTGGGTTATCTGCAAGACTTGAATTCACTAGAGAATTTAAATTTATCACCTGTGAGGAAGTTCCCAAGAATTGTAGTCAAGACCCAGAGGCAGTGACTTTTCCTTTTTTTTTTTTTTTTTTGCTTATTTTAAAAGACATTTTGTGGATTGTTTCCAAAGAAGAATTTCAAAAAGGGATCAAACCTTTGCAACTTGTTCGGAAAAATGATACAATTCAAGGAAACGAGGCTTTGAATGTGTTTTGAGCTTTGTGTTAACTGGGGGAAATTGGACTGCTTTACCCTTCTATCAGATGCAATCTGACCTAGGAAGGAAAGGAACCATCAGAATCAATTATAAAACAATACTGAAAAGGTTTGTGATCCAGGGTTAAGTTGTGAGAGTCATACCAGAAATACTTCCAGAGTTCTGGAAAGGGCAGAAACTTGATCTCAAAACGTGGGATTTGTAGGAGTTGGGGAATCACACCCTCGGTGAGTCTAAGAGCTTCAGTCTACCTGGAACACAGCGCACGTGGAGGAGCTGTGAGAATGAGAGTTGAATACGTAGGGGCAGAGCTGGATAATGCAGAGCCTTTTAAAATGCCAGTTTAAGCCTCTTAATTTTACGTATTTTTGAACAGAAAACATGTGAAAAACATAAAAAATAATGTAATGATAAGGCCGTGGCCAGGTAGCTCAGTTGGTTAGAGTGTCGTCCTAATGTGCCAAGGTAGTGGGTTCTATTCCACACCAGGGCACATCCAAGAATCAACAATGAGCCCTGGCCGGTTGGCTCAGCGGTAGAGCGTCGGCCTAGCGTGCGGAGGACCCGGGTTCGATTCCCGGCCAGGGCACACAGGAGAAGCGCCCATTTGCTTCTCCACCCCTCCGCCGCGCTTTCCTCTCTGTCTCTCTCTTCCCCTCCCGCAGCCGAGGCTCCATTGGAGCAAAGATGGCCCGGGCGCTGGGCATGGCTCTGTGGCCTCTGCCTCAGGCGCTAGAGTGGCTCTGGTCGCAACACGGCGATACCCAGGATGGGCAGAGCATCGCCCCCTGGTGGGCAGAGCGTCGCCCCTGGTGGGCGTGCTGGGTGGATCCCGGTCGGGCGCATGCGGGAGTCTGTCTGACTGTCTCTCCCTGTTTCCAGCTTCAGAAAAATGAAAAAAAAAAAAAAAAGAATCAACAAGGAATGCATAAGTAAGTGGAACAACAAATCAGTGTTTCTCTCAAATCAATAAATGTAAAAAATACTATAATAATAATAGCTAATGTTTTAGTGCTGACTTTGTGCCAGGCCCTGTGTTAGGTGCTGTAGATCTGTTACCTCACATACAACTCAGAACAGTTCATTTAGGTTGAGGCTGCTCTTTTGTTGCTCTTGTCGTTGTTATTTTGTTCATTGACAGAGAAACAAGTTAAGGTCTCAGAAAATTAAGTAACTTGTTCAAAGTTATGCTTGTGTGGACTGGAGCCAGAATTATAATTTCTTATTACCTGTCTTTCTGCACTGGGATCTGGACACCAGAAGACACCAGCCATTCACAAATGCAACCTCAGTTCTCAGGACAGCCTGCACAACGTGAGTGTGCACCAAATATCTGCTGAGGGAATGTGATTGGCCACATGCCTTTGTTTATAATTGCACATATTCCATCTTCTGTGATAATTTGTTAGTTTCTGAATGTCCTATTTGTATGCTTCTTGTTGAGATGACGTGACCTGACAGTGTCAGAAAAACACATAGGTATTTTTAAATGTTATTTTTTTCTTGCTTTTCTTTGCATTTCTAGCGTGATCTCTGATACATAGTAGGTATTCAGTGAACAGACTTGAAGACAATTAGTTTGGAGGCCACTATAGACTCTGAGGACCCTGTGGCAAATTTGTGTGTGTGAGTGTGTGTTTGTGTGTGCACATGTATGTGTGTGCACACACATGCACACTTCTTTGGGGGAGAAAGGGTTCAAGTTGTCATCATAAAAGTATCCTCAGCCTTCCCAAAAGGTTAAGAACTACTGCTGTAGATTAAGGAGTGACTGGGTATGGAAGTGAGGAAAGAATTTACCTCTATGGGGACTGGAACAGAGAGAGCCATAATGACTCCATTTTCTGAATTCAAATCACATCACATAGCCGTACAAGTTCAAGTCTCACAGGGGCCATTTAAAATTAGGATTGTCCTATGCATGCTGACATATTGGTGTGAAGTTGCATGATATCTGTAATTTACTTTCATATGGTTTAGCAAAAAATTTGATCTATATTTAGATATATGTGTATACACACAGAGTGGATGAAGACAAAACAATGTTAATAATTGATGAGTCTAAGCGAAGGGTATATAGTGTTCATAGTATAATTCTTTTAACTTTTCTATAGATTTGAAGGTTTTCCTCATAAAAGCTGAGGGAAAATAAGATAATGCAGATAAAGTGCTTGGCCGATGGGAAGTGCTCAATGAAGGTTGGGTCTTACAAAAAGTATAAGCTCCCTGAGGGCAGGGACTTCTGTTTGTTTTATTTCTACTGTATCTCTAACATCTACAATAGTGCCTGCCACATAAGATGATATTCAACAAACATTTTGGAAAAAAAGTCATTAGAAAGCTAATGTTTTTGTAATTGTACAAAATACCGCGGGACAATACATGGTTACACCAGACAGTTGTTTCTATGGTCTGAGTATAACTGTGCCAATTGCTTTCATTAAAATGGCTTCTCTATGATAAAAAAAATTTTTTTTGTATAAGGATTGCACCAGGTAATTCATCTGCCCAACTGAGATGGGTTTAGTAGCTCATTTACAAGAAATAATATACTCTAATGTCAGCATGCTTGGTTACGCCATTGGGATTATTGTGAAAAACAATTACCGGTAGTTTTAGCGGCTTCCTTGTCTTCTATTGCTGACCCAAATTGACATCAATGGACCTCTTATAGGAGGGGTGTTATGCCCTCTGGTGGTGAGAGACAGTCATCTAATTTCTATGGAAAAGGCCAGCAGGATAGAGATGAAGTGGAAAGAGTGCTTTTATCCAGAGGTTTCTGAAATCTACTTATTTGCCAATCACACAGGGACCTTAATGACTACATTTTTTTTTCTGAAGTGAGAAGCAGGGGCAGGAGGCAGAGATACAGACTCCCGCATGCGCCCGACCAGGATCCACCCGGCATGCCCACCATGGGTGCGATGCTCTGCCCATCTGAGGCGTTGCTCTGTTGTGGCTGGAGCCATTCTAGCACCTGAGGTGGAGGCCATGGAGCCATCCTCAGCGCCCAGGCCAACTTTGCTCCAATGGAACCTTGGCTGAGGGAGGGGAAGAGAGAGATAGAGAGGAAGGAGAGGGGGAAGGGTGGAGTAGCAGATGGGCGCTTCTCCTGTGTGCCCTGGCTGGGAATTGAACCCGGGACTTCCACACGCCAGACTGACACTCTACCACTGAGCCAACTGGCTAGGGCCAATGACTACATTTGATGTAATAATTTTTGACTCAGTGAATAGCAAGCTACAGGGAATGCCTGGGCCAGACTGGACTGAGGAAGCTACAAATTTTGGGATGGAAAGTGATATCTATAGCTGGGTCAAGGTGAGTTGTAATACTTGTCCCCAGCATAAGTGCCATGAGAAACATGGAGGGCCAAGTGAACTGTAAAATTTGTCAGGATTCTGTCTCTTCGCTGTGATGAGGATGAGAGTAGACTCCACCACACGCCCCAGGACCACCTCTGATGGGATCCCGGGGCTGTGATGATCCAGAGAAGGCTGGCTGCTGGCCCAACAGCTCACCAATGCTCAGTTTGAATTCGTGGGAACGCCTTTTCTTTTCTTCTATTTTTTCTTAATTTCTAACATAAAAAGATTTTTTTCCCCATGTGTAAAAATGATATGTGGCCTGTGTAAAAATTATGAAAAATATTAATGAAGTAAAAATCACCTGAAATCTGTCTACATTGTGATAACCACAGCTGACATTTTTGATGACTTTTCTTTCAGGTAATTCTGTGCATATAACCACATAGGGTAATATCTAATTATACATTAATGGTATCATAATATACTTATTCCTTTATAACTTGCTTTACTTTACTTTCAACAATGTGTGATGAGCATTGTTCTATCCAGATATAGATATATAATTTAAATTTTTTTAAATTAAAGTAACATATGCTTGTAATAAAATACAAATAATAGTGTAAAAGTTAGGAAAATGAACATTCCTCCCCCCACCTCCTAATTCCATTCTTCAGTAGTAATTGCTTTTAACTATTTTGTGCATAATCTTCCCGACTTTGTCATGTACATACAAATTTATGCAAGTAGATAATTTCTATACAAATTGGATCACATGACACATATTGGTCTTACACAAGCTTTTTTCACTTAACTGTGTCACCAGCATCTTCCCGTATCAGAATGTGTACATGTATAGCCTATTCCTTTTACTGACTGCATAGTACAGTATTCTACTGTATAGATGAACCATGGTTTGTTTGTTTGTTTGTTTATTTATTTATGTGTATTTTTCCAAAGTTAGAAGTGGGGAGGCAGTCAGACAGACTCCCGCATGCACCTGACTGGGATCCACCCGGCATGCCCACCAGGGGGCGATGCTCTGCCCATTTGGGCCATTGCTCCACTGCGGCCAGAGCCATTCTAGTGCCTGAGGCTGAGGCCATGGAGCTGCTCTCAGTGCCCAGGCCAATATTGCTCCAATGGAGCCTTGGCTGTGGGAGAGGAAGAGAAAGATAGACAGGAAGGAGAGGAGAGGGAGAAGGGTGGAGAAGCAGATGGGTGCTTCTCCTGTGCACCCTGATGGGGAATCGAACCTGGGACTTCCACATGCCAGGCTGATGCTGTACCACTGAGCCAACTGGACAGGGCTGAATCATGGTTTATTTAACCAGTCACCTTTTGATGGGTATTTAGTTTGTTTCCAGTATATTGATATATAAATACCTTGCTGAATACTTTAGTGATACTCCTTGGTATACTGGTTTAACAGTTGCTAAAATATCAATTCCTAGAAGCAGATCAAAGATATACATGTTTAATTTCATTTAAAATCTTACTTTATTTTGTAACAAATGATATTTGCTGGCTCAAGTATTTCTTTTTTTCTTTTTTTAAAACACCATTCAGTTATTGATTCTTTTTATTTATTTTTACAGAGGCAGAGATAGACAGGGACAGACAGAAACGAAGAGAGATGAGAAGGATCAATCATTCGTTTTTCGTTGCACGTTGCGACTTCTTAGTTGTTCATTGATTGCTTTCTCACATGTGCCTTGACCGTGGGCCTTCAGCAGACAGAGTAACTCCTTGCTGGAGCCAAGGACCTTGGGTCCAAGCTGGTGAGCTTTTTTGCTCAAGCCAGATGAGCCTATGCTCAAGCCGGCAACCTCCGGGTCTTGAACCTGGGTCCTTCCGCATCCCAGTCCGACGCTCTATCCACTGCGCCACCACCTGGTCAGGCTCAAGTATTTCATTATCTGGAAATACCAGATTGATTTAAAATGATCCTGTTTTATGGTTACATTGTTTTTGTTTTGCTATCACAAAGAATACAATAATAAGCATGTTTGCATGTAAATCATCATATCAAATTGTATCGTTAGGATAGTTGTTGTTTTTTTGACAGAGAGAGTCAGAGAGAGGGATAGATAGGGACAAACAGACAGGAACGGAGAGCGATGAGAAGCATCAATCATCAGTTTTTTGTTGTGACACCTTAATTGTTCATTGATTGCTTTCTCATATGTGCCTTGACCATGGGCCTTCAGCAGACCGAGTGACCCCTTGCTTGAGCCAGTGAACTTGGGTCCAAGCTGGTGAGCCTTGCTCAAACCAGATGAGCCCATGCTCAAGCTGGCGACCTCAGGGTCTCGAACCTGGGTCCTCCGCATCCCAGTCCGATGCTCTATCCATTGGTCCTGATCAGGCAGGATAGATTTCTAAAAGAGTAATTATCGAGTCTAAATGTTTGGATTTCTTTATGACTTTATTCATTATTGCTAAAAAAAAAAAATGCTCTCCAGAAAGAGAGCATTTATCAATTTGTGTTCTCACCATCAGTATTCTACTATTATTAGTAAAACTGAGGATAAGTATCTTTTTATACATTTATTTTTCTTCTCTGAATTGCCTGTTCCTTTCTACCTGTTTTTTTTGTTGTTGTTGGGTTGTTAGGCTTTTCCTTGTATTTTTGTAGGAGTTCATGCATCTGTTCATTAATTCATTGAGCCAATAAACAAGTATTTGATTACTTACTATATGCCAAGTACTATCCTAGGTACTGGAGATGAATGTAGCAATGAACAAAACAGATCCAAATTATACTCTCATCAAGGTGAGAGGAGCAGAAAGTAAACAACTGTATGATGGGTGAAGATGGTACTATAAAAACAACCAAACAGCCTGACCAGGCGGTGGTGCAGTGTATAAAGCATTGGACTGGGATGCGAGGACCCAGGTTTGATACCCCGAGGTCGCCAGCTTGGGCACAGGCTCATCTGGTTTGAGCAAGGCTCACCAGCTTGGACCCAAGGTCACTGGCTTAAGCAAGGGGTTACTTGGTCTGCTGTAGACCCACGGTCAAGGCACATATGAGAAAGCAATCAATGAACAACTAAGGTGTGGCAAAAAAACAGTAATGATTGATGCTTCTCGTTTCTCTCTGTCCCTGTCTGTCCCTGTCTCTCTCTCTGTCTCTGTAAAAAACAACAACAACAACAAACAAAAAACAAACAAAAGAAAAATAAATCAGGTAGTAACATGAGGAGTGTAAGGGATGTTATTTTATATGAATGGTCTGGGAAGATCTCTCCTTGAACAGAAACCTGGAGTACACAAGGAAGCAAGCCATTTAGAGAACTTCCTAGGGATGAGAACTTCAGGCAGAGGGCACAATAAGTTCTTCAAACATTCTGCATATTGACTCTTCCCTAGAATAGCATTTGTTTTTTATGGCTGTTGACAGTGTCTTATACAGAAGGTTTTGTTGTTATTAAGGTCAAACTTGTTAATCTTTTCCTATTCATGACTTCTTAGTTTTATGACTGAGAACTCTTCTACCCCCAAGTCATAGAAGTATTTTCATAGATTCTACTCTTTTTATAACTTGATTTTTTTTTTGTATTTTTCTGAAGCTGGAAACGGGGAGGCAGTCAGACAGACTCCTGCATGCGCCCCACCGGGATCCACCTGGCACGCCCACCAGGGGGCATCGCTCTGTTGCGACCAGAGCCACTTTAGCGCCTAAGGCAGAGGCCACAGAGCCATCCTCAGCACCCAGGCCATCTTTTGCTCCAATGGAGCCTCGGCCACAGGAGGGGAAGAGAGAGACAGAGAGGAAGGAGAGCGGGAGGGGTGGAGAAGCAGATGGGCGCCTCCACTGTGTGCCCTGGCCGGGAATCGAACCCGGGACTTCGGACGCTCTACCACTGAGCCAAATGGCCAGGGCCAGTATAACTTGATTCTTAACAACTTTATTGAGGTATAATTTACATAAAATTTACCCATTTTGAATGTACAATGCATTGATTTTTTTTTTTTTGTATTTTTCTGAAGCTGGAAACGGAGAGAGACAGACAGACTCCCACATGCGCCCGACCGGGATCCACCCGGCACGCCCACCAGGGGCGATGCTCTGCCCCTCCGGGGCGTTGCTCTGTTGCGACCAGAGCCACTCTAGCGCCTGGGGCAGAGGCCAAGGAGCCATCCCCAGCGCCCGGGCCATCTTTGCTCCAATGAAGCCTTGGCTGCGGGAGGGGAAGAGAGAGACAGAGAGGAAGGAGGTGGGGTGTGGAGAAGCAAATGGGCACTTCTCCTATGTGCCCTGGCCGGGAATCGAACCCGGGTCCCCTGCACGCCAGGCCGACGCTCTACTGCTGAGCCAACCGGCCAGGGCTGCATTGATTTTTAGAGTTGTATAACATCACCACAATCCAGTTTTAAAACTATGCTTTGACTTTGTTATACAGAGCTTTTAACAGGTCTGAGATTCATTTTAACTTCCGGTGTGAAGTTAAAGACCTATTATTTTTTTCTTTCCCCACTTATTTGAAATATCTCCCTAATCACATACTAAACTTCCATGTATACCTGAATCTGTTCTGGTCTTTCTGTTTCAGGGGTCACAAACAGATGGGTTTTATTTGGCTCCTGGAGTTTTCAAAATTGGGAAATTTCACATTAAAAACCCAGCTTTTCGGTGTTTCTGGAAAAACTAGAAGAGCTAGCAACAATTCAATAGAGGCAACAGAGACCATTCATTTTAAAAGGACATGAGGGTGGTGACCATATCCCAGTTTTCCTGGAACAGTCACCATATATGTCTGCTGTCCCAGTGCTAATTAATGCTGTTCTTTCATTCTTAAAATGTTCTGGTTTGGGCGATAAATTATGAGTCACAATCTCCATCATTCCCGATTGCATCACATCCAGCCCTCTACTTTCATTTCTAAGACCCCTCCCAGGAAGGAAAAAGGGGAGGAAACAACAGGGTCCTGCCGCAGAAGTTTGCCAAAAGAATGATTATGTAGGCTTGGAATAGAGAGAAAATACCACCTGGTGGGGACAAACTAAGGCAAGTTTCCTCTTACAGAATATGATACCGCAATTTGCCAAACCCTTTATTTCCTATTATTTTGTTTAACTTTACAGCAACCTGTCCAGTTTCACAACTTGCGCGGTTTTGTGCGCTTATTTGTGTATGGATTTGCTGTCTTCTGTGTAACCTGTATTCCAAAGCAGGGACTTAGTCTGTTCTGCTCACCACTGTATTGCCAGTAACCTGTTCGGTGCCGCCGGGCGCAGCGCAGCCCCGCTAAGAACTGTTTATTGGCTGACAAGGCTCCCACGGACTATTGATTGAATGAACTAACGGGGAAATTGACGCGCAGGGAGTGGAGGTCCGCTGTGACTCAAGGGCGGAGAGGCAGAAAGGAATTGGAACGAGTGACTTGAATCCTGGCCTGGGGCCCAAGATCTTTTCCAGGCCAGTTGGCTGTAACCTCCACAAGCTGCCAAGAAATGAGAGAGTGCGCACGCAGGACTTCTCCTCGACGTTGGGGACCTCGCGGAGATGCCGGACCTAGGGGTGGAAAAACAACAGGTGCAGGAAATTCCTCGTCGCACCTGCGCCGCCTGAGACCAAAACTACATTTCCCAGCAGCCCCTGCGGCGCGCAAGGTCCCTGCCACGCGGCTTGCGCCTCCGCAGACGGCCCGCTGGGGGCGCTGCCGCGACCCCTCTGCCGCCCCGTAGAAATCTCCGCGGCCCACGGGCCGCTTGCTTCCTGTTTGTCGGACGAGGAGACATGGCGGCGGCGCCGGCGGCTGCTGGGTCTGTGGCCGGCCGAGGGCGACGGGCGGCGGCAACGGTGGCAGCGTGGAGCGGATGGGGCGGCCGGCCGCAGCCCGCTAACATTCTGCTGCAGCTGCGGCAGGGCCAGCTGACCGGCCGGGGCCTGGTCCGGGCCGTGCAGGTAAGAAGCCGGCCCGGAGGGGCGGGGCGGACCGAGCCGGAGCTGGCGGGGGGCCGGGGAAGAGGCCTTTCCGGGCCGCCGCAGTACGGCGCGACCCCCCTTGGCCGGCCGCGGCGCCTCCCCGTGGGCTGCGCGGCCGCTGTCAGCCGCGGTGGGGTGATGGGCAGCGGCCGGCCACAGGCCCCCGGCTAGGGGCCGAGCAAGGCTGGGCTGCATCGGGCACCGATGGCGTGGACTAGCCTTGGGCCCAGCTCCTAGGTCCTGCCTTCCCTGCGCCACGTCTGCACACTGAGGGCCCCTGGGCGAGTTTGCCTTAGTCTCCGCGTGCCTCGGGAGTTTCTCCCCCGGGGGTTGGGCGGTGGGTCATCGTTGCAGCTCCCAAACGGTTCTGAAGCATTACGTATGTCATTCTCTTAGAGAGGCCTTTCCTTGACCTCCCCCTCCCCAACTAGGTCCCCATTGTTACTCACTCACAGTCCTGAATTTGTTTTCGTTCACTTGACTTTTTTAGCGTGTAATTAAATCTTTCTTTGTTGTCTACCCCGTTTTTCTCGCCAGTATCTCACTTTAGGCTATGTTCCAGCGGGTGCAGGGACTGTGCCTGTTTTGCCAATGTAGAGCGTCATGGGTAAGAGTGAGGATTCTGTAGTCGGGCCTGGATTCAAAGCTGTGCGCCCTCTTGCTTGGACAAGTTATCTGTCTTCTGTGTTTCAGTTTCCACATTTGTAACGAGTAATCTACCTTTTAAGGTGTGGTGAGGGTCAACGGAGACAATCCTGTAAAGCATTAAGTGCATTTCTGGTGCTCAGTAAGGGCAGAAGGATCATCGGTTAAAATTGCTATATTTGCTATCTGGCTTGTAATAGGCGCCCAATATGTGGGTAGTTTTTTTGTTTTTGTTTTGAATGGACAAGGCCATAAAGCAGGATAAGACTTAGGCTCCTTGCTCCTTCCCCACCCCTCCCTCTCCATGTCCCCAGAACTCATGTTATAAACACACCTGTAAAACATTAGCTTAATTTAAAGACAGCTTTAGCATAAAGAAACCTGAAGGGTACACAGGAAAGTAATAAAGTGGTTGTCCAGAGTGGGGTGGCAATTATGTAGATGGAGAAAACGGGAGTGAGACTTTTCACAGTATGACTTGATATATGTGTGTTAATCTTGAACCATTTCAGTATTACTTGTATCATTAAAAGGACAGAGTAAAGTAAAGACCAGGTGGTTTGTGTGGAGGTTTACAGATGAAAAAGCAGTTCTGGGTGAGCAGTTTTTTCCTGGACGTTGGGATAAGCGTAGATGAGTAACTTTTTTCCACAGGCATTCTTCTCTATCTGCCTTGGGAAGGTCCTAGAAATATACTTGCTTTATCCTTCTTTAAGCCAAAGTACCTTACTGAGCTGGGCATTGGGGACAGGCAGAAGACAACTAACTCACCTCCACTGATCAGATACTTTGGCTCAGGCATTGTGCAAGATATACAATGTCTTTCTTTGATCCTCAGTCTTTTTAAATTTGGTGTCAGGACTCATCCCTTAACACAGATGAGAAAACTAAGGCACAGAAAGGTTAGATAGGCCTGACCTGTGGTGGCGCAGTGGATAAAGCGTCGACCTGGAAATGCTGAGGTCGCCGGTTCGAAACCCTGGGCTTGCCTGGTCAAGGCACATATGGGAGTTGATGCTTCCAGTTCCTCCCCCCTGTCTCTTTCTCTTCTCTCTCTCTCTGTCTGCCTGTCTCTCTCTCTCCCTCTCTCTCTCCTCTCTAAAATGAATAAATTAAAAAAAATAAAATAAAAAAAAAAAGTCTTAAAATAAAAAAAAAAAAAGAAAGGTTAGATAATTTGCTACTAAACACTATCTTGATAATCCTCTCTGTTCTGAGGGCAGTAGGGAGCCACAGGGGTTTTTTATGAATGAAGCAATTTAGGGCACTTAGTTTGTTTTCAGTGTTGGATGACTTGGACTGGGAGGAGACCGGAGAGGCTCACCAGTTAGAAGGCTGCTGGAATATTGGGTTAGGCTGGTTATTGTGATTGGTAGCTGTATACAGGTGTTGGGGCGACATCAGAGGTGGAGATGGAGCCACTGTCCCAAAACTATAGTGAGGATAAAGTAGGGACCTTCATCTTTCAGATGTGTCCTTTCTTGGTAACTTTCCTTGATTTCTTCTTCCTTGCCACACCTCCCACCTCCTGTCTCCTCCACATTGCAGAATAAGTTCCTCACAGGTATTTCTAAAGCACAGTAAGTATATTCATTATGGTATGTGGTATGCTGGGACAGACCAGGTTTTTAAAAAAATTTTTAAATTGTGGTTAAAAACATAACATTTACCATCTTAGCCATTTTTAAGTGTACAGCTAAGTAGTGTTAAATATATTGACATTGTTGTGAAACAGATCTCCAGAATTTTTTCATTTGCAAATCTGAAACTCTATACTTACTAAACAACTCCCTCTCCCCTGCCTGCAGCCTCTGGTAACCACCATTGACTTTCTGTTTCAGTGAATTTGATTATTTTATTTTGATTATTTTAGATATCTCAACAAGTGGATCATTCACTTAGAACAGTGGTTCTCAACCTTCCTAATGCCGTGACCCCGCAATACAGTTCCTCATGTTGCGGTGACCCCAAACCAAAAAATAATTTTGGTGGCTACTTCATAACTGTAATTTTGCTACAGTTATGATTCAGAATGTAAATACCTGATACGCATTATGTATTTTCCGATGGCTTTAGGCGACCCCACTGGGGTCGCTGACTTAGAATAATGTTCTCAAGGTTCATTTGTGTAGTAGCATATGACAGAAAATCTTTGGAAAAGACCAGATTTTCAAGATGAACTTGGATTGAACCCTAGTTCTGTCACTAGTGACCTACATTATGTTATTTCATCTGTTTCCTTATTTATAAAATGGCAATAATATCTACCCCATAGTGTTGTTAGGAGGATTAAGTGAAATATGTCTAAAAGGCTTGGCAAGTGTATGGCACATAATAGATGTTCACTAAATATATAGTTACTGTTAGAGTGCAGCTGTTAGACTGGGCTTCCTGAGAGACTTTTTTTTTCTTTGTATCTGCAGAGGCTGACACAGCACCAGGCACTTGATAGGTACTCAGGTCTTAGTAAATTGTTTGGATTGAAATAATGTATATGAGGGCCCAGTCTTCCTCCTCCTCGGTCCTGTTCTGTCTGTACTGCCAAACAGTCGTGGCTTTAAAGAACTCTAGGATCAGGCCCTGGCCGGTTGGCTCAGTGGTAGAGCGTCGGCCTGGCGTGTGGAAGTCCCGGGTTCGATTCCAGGCCAGGGCACACAGGAGAGGCGCCCATCTGCTTCTCCACCCCTCCCCCTCTCCTTCCTCTCTGTCTCTCTCTTCCCCTCCCGCAGCCTAGGCTCCATTGGAGCAAAGATGGCCCGGGTGCTGGGGATGGCTCCTTGGCCACTGCCCCAGGCACTGGAGTAGCTCTGATCGCAGCAGAGCAACGCCCCGGAGGGGTGGAGCGTCGCCCCCTGGTGGGAAGAGCATCGCTGGGGCATGCCGGGTGGATCCCGGTCGGGTGCATGCGGGAGTCTGTCTGACTGTCTCTCCCCGTTTCCAGCTTCGGAAAAATACAAAAACAAAACAAAAAAGAAAACTCTAGGATCAGTCTGACCAGGCAGTGGCACAGTGGATAGAGCGTCGGACTGGGATGCAGAGGACCCAGGTTCGAGACCCCGATGTCGCCAGCTTGAGTGCGGGCTCATCTGTTTTGAGCAAGGCTCACCAGCTTGAGCCCAAGGTCATTGGCTCGAGCAAGGGGTTATTTGGTCTGCTGTAGCCCCATGGTCAAGGCACATATGAGAAAGCAGTCAATGAACAACTAAGTGCCACATGAAAAACTGATGATTGATGCTTCTCATCTCTCTGCATTCCAGTCTGTCTGTCCCTATCTATCCCTCTCTCTGACTCTGGGTCTGTCTCTGAGAGAAAAAAACCTAAAAAAAAAAAAAAGAACTTTAGGATCAAACTACTTAGGTTTGAATCACAGCTCTGGTACATGCTTGCTATGTATCTCTGGGCAAGTTAATTAATTTCTTTTTGTCTCCGTTTGTTCATTGGTAAAATAGGGATGATCATGGGACTAAATTCTTAAGGTTAGGAACAAGTGAGTGCAGCACCTAGAATAGTGTCTGAAACATAGTAATCATGCTATAAAGGCTAGTGAGTTACTGTCTTTAATGAATACTCTATATTCTGATGGATCCTAAATTTTTACTTCCATCCTGATTTCTCCCTTTTACTTCACATAGTTATATCCAAATACCTTCTCAATAGATATCTTCAGTTGGCTATCTACTGAACATTTCAGACTTAATAAGTCAAAAATAATATTCCTGATTCCTCTTCCACCAGACCTGAACTTCCCCAAGTCTTGCCCATTTTCCTGAATGGAACTTAAGAGCAGTATGGCCACATTGTTTAGAATAGGCCTGTCCTACTTAGATGTTAGCGTGCCTTATTTCCGTCTCCCTTTCTGTTTGTCCTCTTTCCAGGTAATAAAATGTACTGGTATGACGCTTGAACATTTACAGAGCCCGTTCATACTTGTCAGCACATTTGATCCTTAAAGTAAATCAGATCTTGTTTGTCCTTTGCTTAAAACCCTCCAGTGCCACCCGCTGAGGTTAGACTCGAGTCCAGATTTCTTATCACGGCTGTACAGGACCCTGTGTGGTCAGCAGGAATTGACGGAGAGGATAGACTAAGCAAACCCTACGCTCTAGGGCAGAGTAACTAATACAAGTTACGACCCACCACCCTAGAGATGCTGCATCAGATACTCCTGGGTTATGACATCCTAGTTCTGTTTTCCAAATGCCAGTCATTGCTTCCTTGGTGATTATTGGCATATTGAAGTTCTTGTTTTCCTGAGTATTACTTCATACTTCTTCTTTAGATGGACTCCTCCCTTTAAAAGTTTAGTTAGGTACTACTGGTTTTAACTTTATTCTAATAAGCATTAGTATTTGTGAAACCTTAGGGGTTTAAATCAGAGTCTTCCCTTGCCTAGCAAGGGTAATTTGATACTGGAAAACCCCTGGATAGGATAAATTCTCATAAATTAAAAATATAAATACCATTAATATCAAGAGGAAGTTTTTGTATTCACAGGCCATAAAACTCACTCCTAATTATATTGAAACAAGACATCCCATAAAAGTAGACACAAGTATTCCCATTTGTTATCAGAATAACCTGACAGTATTTAATCTTTATTAATTATCCTTTAGGATGGCTCTTTCCTTGCACTTAATGTGATCTTTTGAGGCATTAGACCAGGGGTCCCCAAACTACAGCCCCCTGAGGCCATTTATCCAGCCCACGCCACACTTCCGGAAGGGGCACCTCTTTCATTGGTGGTCAGTGAGAGGAGCATAGTTCCCATTGAAATACTGGTCAGTTTGTTGATTTAAATTTACTTGTTCTTGGCCCTGGCCGGTTGGCTCAGTGGTAGAGCGTCATCCTGGCATGCAGGAGTCCTGGGTTTGATTCCTGGCCAGGGCACACAGGAGAAATGCCCGTCTGCTCCACTCCTCCCCCTCTCCTTCCTCTCTGTCTCTCTCTTCCCCTCCCGCAGCCAGGGCTCCATTGGATCAAGGTTGGCCCGGACGCTAAGGATGGCTCTGTGGCCTCTGCCTCAGGTGCTAGAATAGCTCTGGTTGCAACAGAGCAACACCCCAGATGGGCAGAGCATCACCCCCTGGTGGGCATGCCGGGTGGATCTCGGTCGGGCGCATGCGGGAGTCTGTCTGACTGCCTCCCTGTTTCCAGCTTTGGAAAAATAAATTTACTTGTTCTTTATTTTAAATATTGTATTTATATTTGTTCCCGTTTTGTTTTTTAACTTTAAAATAAGATATGTGCAGTGTGCATAGGGATTTCTTCATAGTTTTTTTTATAGTCTGTCCCTCCAACGGTCTGAGGGACAGTGAACTGGCTCCCTGTGTAAAAAGTTTGGGGACCCCTGCATTAGACTATCTTACACTCAACTAACCAAGACATACGTTGATATCTGTGGAATTTAGCCTTTAATTATTTAAAAGAAAAGCACAGTAAAGACAAAATAAGTCAATAAAAACTGGAAATGCCACCTTCACTAAACAGGTTGATAGCTTTGGCAGCATGCTATAAGAGATTATCACTGGTATAAACTGTTAAACCACAAGTACTCCAAGAGAAAAACCATGCGACACCTGCCAACAACTCAGACTCAGAAGGTGGCTGGACGGTGGCTCCTTCATCACAGTACTCAGCTGTTCACAAAGAAAACAAAATCCAAATGATTATTTTAAAATGAGAGTAAATGCTTTGTAAGACAATGTAGAGCTAGTAGAAGAAATTCCTTGTGAAGTTGAATGCCTGGAATATGCCTGGAAGGACTTCTCGGTAACGTGAGCCGGGCAACACCAGCAGTGCCCTGCCCCACTCTGCACCCCAGCTCCCGTGCTCCTGGGACAGCCGCTGTCCACACTGGAGCTGTTTCTTTTGCAGGGAGGGGTACGTGGAACAGGAGAGTCACTATTTCTAACTTGCTTATAAGGCTGTTTGCTGACTGACTTTCAGACATTTTCTTCCTCTTGTAGAAGATTAGAATTCAGTCACCTGTGCCAAGTATTTTGTGTACGTCATTCTCTTACTGTAGTTTTGAATGTTTGCGTTAGGTATTTATATTATGTGATGATGATACGATTGTTTACAGCAGAGCTTAGAGTATTCAACAATTATATTTGTGTTGTACAATTGTTGTTTTTCTTAGATTTAAAAGCAACCCCTTCCCTGCTATTTTTTAAATTGGGATATAAATATACATAGAAACAGTAGAATTCACCCTTTTTTAGTGTATAGGTCTGTATATAAGTTTTGATAAATGCGTGCAGTCCTGTGACCACCACTACAGTTAGGATATAGGATATAGAAAATTCTCTCATAGTACTCCTCCTTACCCACCCCCTCCCTCTGGCAACTGGTCTGTCCTATTTTTTTTTTTTTTTTTTTCTGAAGCTGGAAACGGGGAGAGACAGTCAGACAGACTCCCGCATGCGCCCGACCGGGATTCACCCGGCACGCCCACCAGGGGCGACACTCTGCCCACCAGGGGGCGATGCTCTGCCCCTCTGGGGCGTCGCTCTGCCTCGACCAGAGCCACTCTAGCGCCTGGGGCAGAGGCCAAGGAGCCATCCCCAGCGCCCGGGCCATCTTTGCTCCAATGGAGCCTTGGCTGCGGGAGGGGAAGAGAGAGACAGAGAGGAAGGGGGGGTGGAGAAGCAAGTGGGCGCTTCTCCTATGTGCCCTGGCCGGGAATCGAACCCAGATTCCCCGCATGCCAGGCCGATGCTCTACCGCTGAGCCAACCGGCCAGGGCCTGCTCTGTCCTATTTTATGTCCTTTTGCACACTGTCATAGAAATGGAATCATATTCCTCTGTAGTCTTTTGAATCTGGCCTTTTTAATTAGAATAGTCATCTTTTTAAAATTTGCTCTGTTTTTTGTGTTCTTATCATTTATTCCCCAGTTCTAAAACTTCTCTCCCTCTCTTTTTAAAAGATGTTTTACTTAGAACTCTCCATCCTCTGCTCCAGTTTGGGCTAGTTACTTGTTCAGACAGCTAACCATCTGAATTCCGGGCATTTCCCATCACTACATTCAGAGCACTTGATTCTTCTCATGTCCTAGATCCTTTTTCCTGACTCCTACCTTTCTGTTCCTTGGGAAGCACGTTCTCTAGTAACCTCCTGAGAAAGAGTACATGGGAGGCAACTATTTTTTTTAGAGCTTATATGTCTGAAAAGGTTTTTTATACTTGTTTATTTAGTTTAGCTGGGTATAGATTCTGAATTGAAAGTATTGTCCCTTAAATTTTTAATGGTGCTATTCCATTGTATTTAAGCATTTGGGATAACTTTAGAACAGTGTTTTTCAACTGCCGGTCCACCAAAAATTTCAAGCCCGTCCACAAAAGAGTTAACCACCCTGAGGTTATATGAAGATTATAAACCCAAAGATCTTAGTTGAATTCACTTATACTTAGGGTGATTTATGCCTTAGCAGTTGCCAAAATAATTCTCCTAGTTTCACTAGTCCCGAGCATAAAAAAGGTTGAAAACCACTGCTTTAGAAGATTCTGTTTTGATTCCCAGCCTTTTTTTATTTTTATTTTTATTTTTTGTATTTTTCTGAAGTTGGAAACAGGGAGGCAGTCAGACTCCCGCATGCGCCCAACCTGGATCCACCCGGCATGCCCACCAGGGGGCGATGCTCTGCCCATCTGGGGCATTGCTCTGTTGCAACCAGAGCCATTCTAGCGCCTGAGGCGGAGGCCATAGAGCCATCCTCAGTGCCCGGGCCATCTTTGCTCCAATGGAGCCTTGGCTGCGGGAGGGGAAGAGAGAGACAGAGAGGAAGGAGAGGGGGAGGGGTGGAGAAGCAGATGGGCGCTTCTCCTGTGTGCCCTGGCCTGGAATCGAACCTGGGACTCCTGCACGGCAGGCCGACACTTTACCACCAAGCCAGCCGGCCAGGGCGATCCCCAGTCTTTTATATATGTCCTGTCTGTCCCCCCTGCGCCCAGTTCCTGAAAGCTTTTTAGGTTCATAGCTCCCCTCCTCCTCCTCCTCCCCCCTTTCCCCCTTTCCCCCTTTTCCCCCTTTGTCTCCCTCCCCGTTTTCCTTTCTCCATCTCTCCCCCTCCCTCTCCCCTATATTCTGAAATTTAACTATGATATATTAATATAAGTACATTGATGAAAGTCTTTTATTAATTGTGTCTAACACACTGTGTAGATACACATTAAAATAAATACTAACTATGAAACGTCATGTCTACCACTTAACATTAACTTCCTCTGCAGAATAATTGCACTGAATTTTTTCTATGGTCATTCTTTTTAAAACACATTTTCTCTCCTATGAAGTTCTACCATGATTGCTTTGGAGAGCTTCATGGAATAGGTGGAACTTTGAGTTGGTTCTGAAGAATAATTAGAATTTGAACAGAGTAGCAGAGAGATTCCCGGCACTAAGACCACCACTGAGAAAGTCCTCATGGCCGACCATTAGAAGACAGGGAAAGTGAAATAAATACTTGGATGGGAGACGGCTGAGAGAGAAGTGTAGGTAGACGGAGAATCAGGTGGGGACGGTACCGTAATTAACATTTATTTAGCTCCCATAATGTGCCACTGTGCAGGCTTTTATTTAAAGCTTATTGTTAAATAGCTTATCTGCAAAAAGCAATAGTAATACCACAATATTATCATAATAACCATGTACCTACCACCAAACTTAAGGCACTACCAATACAGTTAATGCCCATTTCACGCCCACTAGAGGTAGTGATGTATTTTTAATAAATAGCATATGCACGTGTCCCTTGCAAAGAGCCCAAAGCACCCCTGCTGGCACCCTCCAGGTCTACTTCCAGGGGCAGCTGTGGGTACTGATTTCTTGTGTGGCCTCTAGACACATTCTCAGCTTAGAAAAACAAATGTGTCTGTGTCTTTTGCCTTACACAGGTATTATCATACTACATACACTGTTACACATCTGGCTGTTTTAACTTAAAATGTATCTTAGAGATCCTTGCATAATCAGTACATAAAGATTTTTTCAAGCAATTGAAAAACTTTTTGTGTTGAAATACTACATACAAATACAAATGCATAAAAATAAATGTACAATTCAATGCACAATAATAAAAGTACATCAGCTGGCAACCACCAGATCAGCTCTGTACCCCCGACCAGCCACTCGACTCTTCTTTCTCTCTAGATGAAATTACAAGCCTGACTTCTAACAGTGCATTTAGCTGGGCCAGTTTTTATACTTCGTATAAATAAAATCAAACAATACTCAATGAGTTGGCCGCCTTTCAGTCAACGTTAGGTTCATCTGTGATGATGGTAAAGCTGCATTTTCTGTATGGATGTTCTACTGTGTTAACGAACCACAATTCTATTTTTGATGAGTCTTTGGGAGTTTTCCAGTTTGGGGCTATTATGAATGATGCTTACAAGAACATTCTTGTATATGTCTCAATGTGTATATGCACAATTTCTGTTGGGTGTATACTTAGAATTCCTGGGTTATAGGATATGCATAGATAGATTCAGTATCAGTAGCCATTACAGAACAGTTTCCCAAGTGGTTGTACTGATTTACACTCCCACCAGCCGTGTATGAGTTCCTATTCCATGTTTTTGCTAACCCATAGTGTTGCCAGTCTTTTAACATGAACCATTCTAATGTGTGTGCAGTGGTCTCATGATCTTAATTTGTGATTCCCCAGTGGCTAACGAGGTTAAGCACCTTTCCAGATGTTTGTTTTTTGTTTTTGTTTTTGTTTTTTACAGAGATAGAGAGTGAGTCAGAGAGAGGGATAGACAGGGACAGACAGACAGGAACGGAGAGAGATGAGAAGCATCAATCATTAGTTTTTCATTGCGCGTTGCAACACCTTAGTAGTTCATTGATTGCTTTCTCATATGTGCCTTGACCGCGGGCCTTCAGCAGACCGAGTAACCCCTTGCTGGAGCCAGCGACCTTGGGTTCAAGCTGGTGGACTTTTTTTGTTCAAACCAGATGAGCGCGTGCTCAAGCTGGCGACCTCGGGGTCTCGAACCTGGGTCCTCTGCATCCCAGTCCAACGCTCTATCCACTGCGCCACCGCCTGGTCAGGCCCTATCCAGATGTTTATTGGACATTTGGACACTCTCTTTGGTGGATTGCCTGTTTAAATCTTTTGCACGTCTTTCTGTTGTTTTGGTTTTTTTAGTTGACTTGAAGTTTTGCAGTTATTTTCTCTCATTTGGTGGCGTGCCTTTTCAGTCTCTAAAAAGATCTTTTAATGAACAGAAGTGCTTAATTTTAATACAATTCATGGCATCACTATTTTCCTTATGTTAGTGCATTTTGTATTAAGAATTATTGCCTAGCTTGAGGTTGTTTAGAAACACTATTGTTTTATCTTTTATATTTAAATATGCAGTCTATTTGGAATTGATTTTGGGATGTGGGTGAGGTTTTCCATATAGATATCCAGTTTGACCCAATATTAATTAATTAATTTTTTGAGAGAGAGACAGAGACAGGAAGGGAGAGAGATGAGAAGCATCAACTTGTAGTTGTGGTACCTCAGTTGTTCATTGATTGATTTTCATATGTGCCATAAGGCTGGGGGCTCCAGCTGAGCCAGTGACCCCTTGCTCAAGCCAGTGACCTTTGAGCTCAAGCCAGTGACGACGGTGTCATGTCTATGATCCCATGCTCAGGCCAGCGACACTCTGTCTACTGCACCACTTCTGGTCAGGCGCAGAAAGCACGTTTTAAAGGAAGAACATGTGCACAGGGACATAGGGAATACCGTGTTTCCCATGTATAAGACGCACCCTTTCCCGAAAAATTTGGGGTCTAAAACTGGGTGTGTCTTACACAGTGGTTGTAGTTTTCTTTACTTGCTTTTCCTACTTTTCCACGCTTGTTTTTGCACTCATTGTTGAAGACAGTGACTCATCATCAGACACAGATGAGGACAAGCTAATGGATGGCAGTTTTGACAGTGATGAGGAGTTGTATGAATTTTATGATGAATAAAACTTGAGTTCAATAACTTTATGTAATACTTTTTTCCCCAAATTTCGGCCTCCAAGTTCAGGTGTGTCTTATACCTGGGGGAGTACAGTGTGTGTCTTGGAGTGTAGAGTGTGCATTGGGCAGAGATGAGGCTAGAAAGGAAAGTGGTTGATAGAAAATAAAGGGTGTTGTATCACAAGGCAAGGAGTTGACTTTTAGCTTGCTGGCTGCTTGGGTGCTTTGGAAGGTTTCTAGAAAGAGGCCTTTGAATGCCCTGTCCTGGATGGATAGGGGAGGCAGCCGCTCTCCTCTGCCCTGTATGCTAGTGCCCTTGTGCCTCAGTATCTGTGGGCGATTGGTCCAGGAGCCCTGCAGATAACAACGTCTGCAGATGCTCAAGTCCGTTGGAGAAAATGTAAGAGAACAATGCCTACAGTCACATCCATGGGGTTCCCAGCCACAGTTCAAAAATACTGTTTTCAATCCACAGTTGGTTGACTGTGGATGTGAAACCTGGAGATACAGAGGGGTGTGTTTACTGAAAAAGTCTGTGTACAGGTGGCCCCATGCTGTTCAAGGTCAGCTAGTTCTTTCCTCACCAGTAAAATGTTTCTCTCTTTTTTTTTTCTTTTTGATTCACAGTTCACGGAAACTTTTTTGGCTGAGAGGGACAAACAGTCCAAATGGAGTGGAATTCCTCAGCTGCTCCTTAAGCTGTATGCAACCAGCCACCTTCACAGTGACTTCATTGAGTGCCAAAACATCCTCAAGGTAATTCTTCGGACCTCGGAGGGGCTGCATTCAGGCCCTCTCAGTGGCATAAGATGTCTGCTTTTTTTTTTTAAATCTCTCTTTCAGTCTGCTTTTTAAAATAGCCTGTTTTATTTGCATAAGCTGTAAAAAATCTGGGAAGTTCAGAAAAACTGCAAAGAAGAAAATAAAAGTCACTCAAAAAGAAAATCAAAACCCCACTACCCAGAGGTAATCACCATTGAGTTCCCTGTGTATGCTTCTCGGCTTTGTTTGCTGCCATTGCTGACCAAATTTGGGAGGTCAACACTGCCCTGGGATTGAGATGGCATTTTTTTTTTCAGTAGAGTTTAAAAGATCCCATATTGCTGAAGGTTCATGGCAGTGTTTGTTTATAATTACAACTAACATAAGAAGACTGGAAGGACTGACTGGGCTTGGTGGTTGGGGTAGGGATGGAAAGAATGTAGAGAAATACGCTAAGGCAGTTCTCGAACTTCAGTGTGTGTCAGAATCACCTTGAAGGCTTGTTAAAACAGTGCTGGGGACCCTGGCTGGTTGGCTTAGTGGATAGAGCATTGGCCTGGTGAGCAGATGTCCCAGGTTGGATCCCCAGGCAGGGCACATATGGGAAGCGACCATCTGCTTCTCTTCCCCTCCCTTTCCCCCTTCTCTGTCTCTTCCCCTCTTGTTTGAGTGTTGTTCACAGGCACTGAGGATAGCTTGGTTGATTCAGCATTGGTCCCAGATGGGGGTTGCCAGGTGGATCCTGGTCAGGGTGCATGTGGAAGCCTGTCTCTGTCTCCCCTTTTCTCACTTAAAAAAAGACAAAAACAGAATGCTGGGCTCCCACTCCCAGATTTTCTGATTTAGGAGGTCTGGGGTTACCATATCTAAACTTCAGCCCCAAAAGCAAGGGAAATAAAGGCAAAAATAAATGACTGGGACTCTATCAAACTAAAAAGTTTCTGTACAGCAAAAGAAACCAACAACAAAACAAAAAGACAACCAATTGAATAGGAGATATTTACAAATGACAACTCTGAAAAGGGATTAATATCCAAAAAATATAAAGAACTTATAAAACTCAATACCAAACAAACAATCCAATTAAAAAATGGGGAGAGGACCGGCCCTGGCCGGTTGGCTCAGCGGTAGAGCGTCGGCCCGGCGTGCAGGAGTCCCGGGTTCGATTCCTGGCCAGGGCACACAGGAGAAGCGTCCATCTGCTTCTCCACCCCTCCCCCTCTCCTTCCTCTCTGTCTCTCTCTTCCCCTCCCGCAGCCAAGGCTCCATTGGAGCAAAGATGGCCCGGGCGCTGGGGATGGCTCTGTGGCCTCTGCCTCAGGTGCTAGAATGGCTCTGGATGCAACAGAGCGATGCCCCAGTGTGGCAGAACATCGCCCCCTGGTGGGCATACCGGGTGGATCCCTGTCGGGCGCATGTGGGAGTCTGACTGCCTCCCCATTTCTAGCTTCGGAAAAATGAAAAAAAATAAAAATTAAAAAATATATATATATATATATTAAAAATAAATAAATAAATAAATGGGGAGAGAACCTGAACAGACACCTCTCCCAAGAAGACATACAGATGGCCAACAGATACATGAGAAGATGTTCAACTTCACTAGCTATTAGGGTTATGCAAACCAAAACTACAATGAGATGCCTCCTCATGCCTGTTAGAATGGCTGTCATCAACAAGACAAGTAATGACCAGCGGTGGAATGGCTGTGGAGAAAGAGAACCCTCATTCACTGCGGGTGGGAATGTGAACTGGCACCGCTACTATGGAACACAGTCTGACAGTTCTGCAAAAAGATATAAATAGTTGCCATGTGAACCGAAATCCCTCTGTTGGGTATGTACTCAAACACATTTATTCATAAAGATACATGCACCCATATGTTCATTGCAGCATTATTCACAGTGTCACAATGGCCAAGATATGGAGACAACTAGTGTCCTTTGACAGAGGATTGGATAAAGAATATGTGATTCATATATACTATGGAATACTAACTACTCAGCCATAAGAAAGATGAAATTCTGCCATTTGCAACAACATAGATGAACCTTGAGAATATTTTGCAAAGCAAAATAAGTCAGAAAAAGCTAAGAACTATATGATTTCACTCATGGGATATAAAACAAATTCATAGACACAGACAAACAGCATGGGGGTTACCAGAGGGATTGGGCTGGAGGTCATGGGGGCCAGTATATGGTGACAATATGGTTTGACTTTGGGTGGTGGGCACACAGTGCTATATGTACACAGATCATGTGTCATTGAAATGAACACTTGAAACTTACACGATCCTATTAATGACACCCCAATAATTTTTTTTAAAAAGATGCTTTGGGCTGCATCTACTATGAGGATGAAGACCATTCTTAGCCACCACACTTAGCATTTCAGAAAATGTGGTGATATCACCTGAAGGGACAGTTATTGTGAAGGACCCTAGAGTCACCCTGTGAAGGGACTTCAGTTATATCAACATTGAACTCAGTTTCCTTGGAAAGAGAAAGAAGAGGCTCTCGGTTGATAAGTGGAGGGGAGATAGAAAGGGACTGACTACCATTTGCACCATGTGTGGTCCTGGATAGAACATGGTCAGGGCCGTGACACTGGGCTTCCGTGACAAGACGAGGCTATGCACGCTCACTTCCCGTCAGCATTGTCACTCAGAAGAATGGTTCTCTTGTGGAAATCAGAAATTTCTTGGGCGACAAATACATTGAGTGAGTTCAGGTATTTCTTGTTCAGTATCTCAAGCTACCAGGTGACTCCTCAGACTTAACGATATTTTAACGACGCAATAAAAGTTGTGTATTGATTTTGGTGGAAAAACATGTTGGTATTCATGATCTCATAGGGTGATTAGGATAGAAATAATTATAGTCTCCAAGGTTGTTTAAAAACACTTTACAAAGTGATATATTTATATTATTTCATTTGATTTCTACAAAAGCTCTGAGACAGGAAGGAGAGGAGGAGAGCACGGGGGAGAATTCAGGAGCAGAGCAGAGTGAGGCCGTCTGTTTCTTATCTTGACATCTGTGTGTGACCTCAAGTTCCTCCACACAGTCACAGGTTATGGTGACGTTTGTACAGCATGGGCTAGCCACTGGGGCGGGGGGGTGAGAGACATTGGCGAGGCCCGGTCACCTGCCCCGAGGGCCGGGACTGAGGCGCTTGTTGACAGCCAGCAGAACCTTGTGGAAAGTGGAGAGGGGTGTTTCCTCTAAGGAAATGGGGCTGTTAACCTGAGGAAGAGAGAAAGCTGCTGGGCAGGCAGAATCCAGATGGCTTTCACGTTCTCTTTTTCTGTTGAGAAAACCCAAGACTTGACAGGAATCTGCCCCAAACCTGCGGCTGCTCTGTAAAGAGCCCCGGTTTCTTTTATCCAAGACCGGCTTCCAGTGAGCTGGGTTGCCAGCAGGAAGCCCTCCTGGTCTTATAGGTGAGAAAAATGAGACCCAGAGAGAGTGGTTCAGTCACTTGCTAATTATGTGACCCTAGGTAACTTTGCGATTTTGTTTTTTGTCTGTAAAATGAGTAAAACTATACTCACTTCATTGGATTGTTTTAAGGATTAAATGGAATAACATATAAAAACCCAGCCCCTCGCATATAACAGGAGATCTGCAAGAGCAGGTTCTGTTCACCTAGACCGGTAGCAGCAGCACTTGGGAACTTGTAAATGCACCTTCTCGGGCCCCACCCCAGACCTACTGGCACTCTGCCACTGGAGCCCAGAAGCTGGGTTTTAAGAAGCCCTTCAAGCCTGACCTGTGGTGGTGCAGTGGATAAAGCGTCGACCTGGAAATGCTGAAGTCGCCGGTTCAAAACCCTGGGCTTGCCTGGTCAAGGCACATATGGGAGTTGATGCTTCCTGCTCCTCCCCCCTGTCTCTCTCTTTTCTCCCTCTCTCTCCTCTCTAAAAAGAATAAATTAAAGAAGCCCTTCAGAGGATGCTGAGGCTCAGCGGAGTTCGAGCAAACTGTTGCTCTGACCCTTTTTCCCCA
This sequence comes from Saccopteryx bilineata, assembly GCF_036850765.1. NCBI lineage: Eukaryota > Metazoa > Chordata > Mammalia > Chiroptera > Emballonuridae > Saccopteryx > Saccopteryx bilineata. Next base: position 202,575,349 of record NC_089495.1, read on the forward strand.
CAGGTTCCCGAGGAGACAGCATAATGAGTAGGGTCCTGGCTTCTTCCTATTCTCACCCTATTTTACCCAAAATAGTTCTGCTTCCTTCTGTAAGCACAGAGTCTGGAACCAGACTTCCTGCTTTAAATCTTGGCCCGACCACTGTGGACACTGACAGCTTCTTTGCGCCCCAGCTCCCTTATCTGTAAACTTGGGGTGAGTCCCTACTCCCCCTTACAGGGGTGAGGATTCAGAGGTAATACCTGACGTGCCTAGAACCTACTATCACAATTTTTATATCAACTTTTCTGTAAGATTATTATTTATTTCTTTAAGCTCTATTCCATATGAACAAAGGAGTCTTTGGCTCCTCCAGATTTGAGAAGCTCTGCACTGTTTTTTGTTTTTTTTTCTGCACTGTATTGACCGTATTAAATCCGTGCATGTTATGGGACCCTGGGAGAATGCAAAGAGGAATCTTTCAGGTTTATTTTCAAGGAACATTTAATCCAGGGAAGAATAACATACATTTTGTTAAGGGGTACAGAGTAAAAGTGCTGAATGCCACATTGAAGTACAGATTTCTCTGGGGATTCAGAGGTGCATCAGAATACCTCTGGTTTAGGGCAATCCCACAAGACTTCCTGAAAGAGGTGACCCTTGGGCAGTGTTTTGGTTATCTATTGCTGCAGAATCAGCCACCCCAAAACTTAGTAGCTTGAAATAATAATGACCAATTATCTCACAATTTGGGGGGTTAATTGAGTAGTTCTTTTGCTTCATGTGGTGTCAGGTTGGGTATTGAATCATCTGGAAGGTCCAAAATGGCTTCACTCACGTGGCTGGTAGGCTGGTGCTGACCGTCAGCAAATCAGCTAGAGATATCAGTTCTGGCCTCAGCTCTCCTCACGGCCTCTTTTGGTGTCTGTGTTGGGCTTCTCACAGCGTGGGGATTGGGTTCCAAGATCGCAAAAGCCAACTTTGCCAATAGATCTTAGGCGACAATGTCGGCTCTGCCTCGTTCTGTGGTTGAAGCAAGTCACACCAGCCCAGATTCATTGTGGGAGAGGATTCTATAGGGGGTCTGAGTAACAGGAAGTGTGGTCAGAGGGCTGTCTTTGTGCCCGTGGAAATTTACGTTGCGACTAAACTGCAAACTGATGCTTTGTTGTCTGGTTTGTGTTAGACACAAAACCTGAATGTCTCTCTGTACTTCTTTTAAACTAGGAAATTTCTCCTCTTCTCTCCATGGAGGCTATGGCGTTTGTTACTGAAGAGAGGAAACTTACCCAAGAAACCACTTATCCAAATACTTATATTTTTGACTTGTTTGGAGGTGTTGATGTAAGTAGTTTATTATTTTTACTACTATTGCTACTACTTAATGGTTTGAGACATTCACTCTTGAAATGGGAGATAGGAAACACTTCTGAATATATAGCAAACATTTGAGAGTTGTATTTAAAAGGTCAGTGGCACTCAGCCTGTGTTGAAGCAGCATCACTTACTTTAGAAGAATTGATTTATTTGAATTGATAATATAACCACCTTTTTTTTGGTAAAGCACAAGGTTAAAGGTATGTCTCCTACTTCCTCAGGGTCCTCTCCTCAGAGTCACCTGTGGTTGCTAGTTTCTTCTGTGTCCTTCCAGAGATGGGGTGTCTGTGTGTGCATGTGCATGCGCGAGCGCGCACTGTAAGAGCCCCACCGCCTTCACCTTAGGGTTGTATTCTCTCCACATAGAGGTGGCATATGCTAATACAGGTACATTGCTTTGTGCCTTGCTTTTCCCACGTAATTCTCTAGCTTGGGGATAGTTTCATTTGAGTATATAAATCTGCCTCATTATTTTAAACAGCCCTATAGTATTCCCTGGTATAATTGTACCATTATTTATTTAAGTTGATGGGCAGAGTTTTCTCACACCTTTCCTGTTACAAACTAAGATTGTAATAAAGGTTTTAGAACACACTTTTGTGTACATGTGAATATGTTACCTTTGGGATCAAAACATGTGACTTACTATTTATAAACTTGTCAGTTTACATAAGAGTTTTTTTTCAACTCACATCCTCAGTGATAAAGTCTGAGAGTGGCTGTTTGTCCACACCATCACCAGCACAGTATGTGTATGTGTTTTATGGACTTTGTTATGAAAGTATAGATTGCATACAGAAAACACACCAGTAATAACCACAAAGTAAGTTTGCTTCTGTCGCTGCCACTCACATCACAGAATAGGACATACTGGCACCCAGTAGCCTCCTTCTCCGAACATTGTATTTTAAGTATTTTAAATACTTACTAAGCAGATATGAGAAAAATGGTATTTCTTCATAGAACTTTTATGGCTTTACTGAGATATAATTCACATACGATATAGTTCACTGATTTAAAGGTGTATGATTTAGTGGTTTTTAGTATATTCATAGGTGTGTGCAACCATCACCACAGTCAATTTTAGAACATTTTTATCACCCCAAAAGGAAATTCTGTATGTTTTGGCTGTTACTCCCTCGACCTAGGCAACTATTACTGTGTTTCTGTCTATAGAGATTTCTGTTCTGGACGTTTTATATGAATGGAATCATGTAGTATGTGTCATTTGTTACAGGCTTTGTCACTTGGCTCAGTGTTTCCCGGATTGCACCGTGTGGTAGCATGAGCCCTCATTCCTTTCTGTGGCCAAATACTGGTTTATTGTTTGGATACACTGCATTTTGTATATCATTCTTCAGTGACGGACATTTAAGTTGTCTTCTACTTTTACAGCTATAGGAATAAGGGTGCTGTTAACATTTGCGTACAGGTTTCTGTGTAGACGGAGTTTCATTAATTGGGTATATACTTGGCAGTGGGATTAGTGGGTCATAGGGTCACTCTGATAGTTAGCCTCTTGGGAACTGGCAGATTGTTTTTCAGCACAGCGGCACTGGCCCACCGGCAGTGAGAGGGTTCCCATTTTCCCACTTCCTCATCAAGACTTGTGTGTGTGTGAACATAGCATCATCCTAGTAGGTGGGAAGTAGCATCTTGTGGTTTAAATTTGCATTGGCTAATGGCATTCAGCCTCTTTTTGTTGCTTATCTACCATTTGTGTATCTTCCTTAGAAAAATGTCTGTCTCCCTTTCTCATTTTTTAATTGGGTTGTCTTTTTATTATAAGATTTTTTTTTTTCCTGAAGCTGGAAACGGGGAGACAGTCAGACAGACTCCCGCATGCGCCCGACCGGGATCCACCCGGCATGCCCACCAGGGGCGAAGCTCTGCCCACCAGGGGGCGATGCTCTGCCCCTCCGGGGCGTCGCTCTGCCGCCACCAGAGCCACTCTAGCGCCTGGGGCAGAGGCCAAGGAGCCATCCCCAGCGCCCGGGCCATCTTTGCTCCAATGGAGCCTTTGGCTGCGGGAGGGGAAGAGAGAGACAGAGAGGAAGGAGGGGGTGGGGGTGGAGAAGCAAATGGGCGCTTCTCCTATGTGCCCTGGCCGGGAATCGAACCTGGGTCCCCCGCACGCCAGGCCGACACTCTACCGCTGAGCCAACCGGCCAGGGCCTTATTATAAGTTTTAAGAGTTCTTTTTTTTTTTTTTTTTTAAATCTTTTTATTTATTTATTTATTTATTTTTACAGGGACAGAGAGAGAGTCAGATAGAGGGATAGACAGGGACAGACAGACAGGAACGGAGAGAGATGAGAAGCATCAATCATCAGTTTTTCGTTGCAACGCCTTAGTTGTTCATTGATTGCTTTCTCATATGTGCCTTGACCGCAGGCCTTCAGCAGACTGAGTTACCCCTTGCTCGAGCCAGTGACCTTGGGTCCAAGCTGGTGAGCTTTTTGCTCAAGCCAGCTGAACCCGCGCTCAAGCTGGCAACCTTGGGGTCTCGAACCTGGGTGCTTCCGCATCCCAGTCCAACGTTCAATCCACTGCGCCACCGCCTGGTCAGGCTTAAGAGTTCTTTATACAGTATATTCTCTTCATAGTTTTTAAAATTTGTATTCTTCTGTGGGTGAGATTGAACACCTTCCCAAGTGGTTTCAGTTGTTTCTTTTCTGCCAGTTGTCTGCCAGGGGCTTTGCATCCTTTCTGTTTGCTTCTGAGGCCTTCCTCTGACTGGTTTCCTACCTTAGTTCTCTCGGGCCGCTGTGGCCAGTGTTCCGGACTGGGCAGCTCAGACACAAGAGCTTCATTCCTCACACTTCCGGAGATGGGGCAGTGCGGGATCACGCCCTGGCTGGGTCGGGGTCGGGTGGAGGTGCTCTTCCAGGTTGCTGACTCCCAGCTTTTCCCTGTTTCCTCGCATGGGAGGGGCTAGGGATCTCTCTGGACCTCGTTTATAAGGCAGAATCCCTTTTGTGAGGTCACTGCCCTTATGACCTAGTCACTCCCGAGGCCCTACCCCTAATGCCATCACAGTAGGCACTAGTGTTTAACGTGGACTTTGGGTGGTCACGAACATTCAGATAATAGCAGTTTGTAACTACGGTACTCTTACTTTTTAGAGGTCCTTGTCTTATGTGTTGTATTTTTTTTCTTAGTTGGAGAATTGAATTTTGACTTTGTTTATGGCACTTTTGAATGTAGGAAGGTTTGTTTTTTATGTTTTTTTTTTAATATAGAAAGGTTTACTTTTTAGGTTGTCAGATGATCAATCTTTTCCTCTTATGGCTTCAGAATTTGGTTATTGCTTTTCCCACTGTTGGATTACAAACTTGTCTATGTTTCCTTCTGATATTTTTAAGTTTTTACGATACATGTTTAAATTTTTGCACCATTCCAAATTGATGTTGCTGTAATGAGTGAGGGGCGTGTCCTTCCACCTACCACTCGGATGGAGCATGAGGGAGGCTCTCGGCGTGGTGGTTATTCTGGGTTTTGATCTGGGTGTGAGTGTACAGGAATTATGTTCACAGTGTTAAAACTGCATCTGAACACTTCAGGTCTCTACTCTTGGCTCTATCTTGTTATACTTCAATTTTTAAGGAGTTTTCTTTCCTTAGTGATGCCATTTTCTACAAAAGTAAATATGAATTTTTATGTTTTTTTAGAAAATTTTTTATTGATTTGAGGGGGGAGGGAAAAGAGGGAAGAAGAGAAGCTTCAAGTCGTTGTTCCACTTAGTTCCATTTTGTTGTGCATCCATTGGGTGCTTCTCATATGTGCCCTGACTGGGAATCGAATTTGTGACCTCAGAGGGCAGGGATGACACACTATCTACTGAGTCACCCGGGCATGGCCAAGATTGAATGTTAAACATTTGTATACATGTCGTTTTACCACAGACTTTATTCTTTTTTTTTTTTATATATACAGAGACAGAGAGTCAGAGGAGGGATAGATAGGGACAGACAGGAACGGAGAGAGATGAGAGGCATCAATTAATACTGTTTTTTTTGCAACACCTTAGTTGTTCATTGATTGCTTTCTCATATGTGCCTTGACCGTGGGGCTACAGTAGACTGAGTAACCCCTTGCTCAAGCCAGCGACCTTGGGTCCAAGCTGGTGAGCTTTGCTCAAACCAGATGAGCCCGCGCTCAAGCTCGCAACCTCGGGGTCTTGAACCTGGGTCCTCCGCATTCCAGTCTGACGCTCTATCCACTGCGCCACTGCCTGGTCAAGCCATAGACTTTATTCTTTATTTTCTGCTCAGCTTTCACTCTCAGCAGTCTCAGTCACCCTGGACCATTTACTTACTAGTCAGCTCAAGGGACCCTCCCCACCCTCACTTCTGAATCATTCATCCAGCAATTTATTTAATAGAAACCATTGTATTTATAGGAAGAAAATAACGTGATCTCTAGCCTTGTGTCTATTTTTAGTGAAAATGTGGCTTTCTATAGCAGGTGACTATACCACCGTAGAATGTCTTTGGATCAATGGTTCTTGATTTTTGTGGGGTTTTGCTCTCCTGCACTGAGTTAGTATAGCTTCTCCAGGAATCTCAGTCTGTTCATAAATACGGGCTTTTGCTTGGGTCACTTTGCCCATCAATGACCTTCAGTTAGGTGCATTATTCTTTCCAGACTCACTCTGCTATTGGTTTATTCTTTTCAAGTCGTCTGTTTCTCTGCTGTTGTCCAGTTGTTCCTATCAAAAGTGGGGTATTTGAAGTGTTCAACTATTACTTTTGAATTGCCTGTTTCCTTCCATTCTGTCTGCTTTTACTTTATTTTGAGGCTCTCTTGTTTATAATTGTTATATTCTCCTAATGGATTGACCCTTTTATAATTGTAAATTGTGCCCTGGCCGGTTGGCTCAGTGGTAGAGCGTCGGCCTGGCGTGCAGAGGTCCCAGGTTTGATTCCCGGCCAGGGCACACAGGAGAAGCACCCATCTGCTTCTCCACCCCTCCCCCTCTCCTTCCTCTCTGTCTCTCTCTTCCCCTCCCACAGCGAGGCTCCATTGGAGCAAAGATGGCCCGGGTGGTGGGGATGGCTCCTTGGCCTCTGCCCCAGGCGCTAGAGTGGCTCTGGTAGCAACAGAGCAACGCCCCGGAGGGGCAGAGCGTCGCCCCCTGGTGGGCGTGCTGGGTGGATCCCGGTCGGGCGCATGCGGGAGTCTGTCTGACTGTCTCTCCCCGTTTCCAGCTTCAGAAAAATACCAAAAAATAAAATAAAAATATAAAAATATAATTGTAAATTGTCCCTGTTTGTCTCAACAGCATGAGTTTTTAAATGCATGCTTATTGTAAATTAAATTTAAGCAAAATTATGTGTTGTATTAAAAGCCTATAAAATGAAAAATGAACGCATGTTATCCCTCGCCCCTGTAGAAATCAGTATGAACAGTTTGTGGTGTCTTAGAGATTCTTTTTATAAACTTACATTTCTAAGAGAAAAATGTTTTTTAAGCAAAAGAATCATAGTGATATTCTGCAGCTTTAAAAGAATTAAAGCCACATTGGATCCCAGAGATTACTTAATCTAATATGCTTGTTTTTAAAACTGAGAACGCTGAGGCCGCAGAGGGGCATTGACTTGGCCAGGCTTTCTGGGGAGTCGGCGACTAAGCTGCCCGAACCTCACTACCATCCGCCTGTGTTGGGAACAGGAGGCTCTTGTTTGTAATACTGTTACAGATACTTGGGTCATGAGTTAGCATAGTGAAGATTGTTTTATAAGTTGTGCTTTGAATCAATTTTGAAAATTTTATTTAAAAAATTTTTTCTTTTCTAGCTCCTTGTAGAAATTCTTATGAGGCCTACAGTCTCTATCCGGGGACAGAAACTGAAAAGTAAGTATACTTGTCAGCCACTTCCTCCTTTCCCAGCCTGCTGATGTGATGGTGGTTGCTAGGAGTTTCTCTTCTTTTCCTTTCTAACTCGTACTGGTGAGGACATGCCTTACAGTCAACTGCAGGGTACTCTCCAGTCCCAGCTTAGCAACTATAGTTACTCATTTTATACTAGGTAGAAACACAGTCTCGTGCCTTGAAAGAAAATGTGTGGAAAACTGGGCTAGAAGAATTACAGCTTTGTACTTTTCTAATAGCCTTTAGGTCCAGCTTTTATTTTTTTCTTTGGAAAGTCTTCTTATATATAGTTCATTGAGAGAGTAAGCAATAACCTGGCAAGGCCACCTTTCTTTGAATAATTTTTTTGTTATTATAAAGGTGACATCTGCTCTTTGTAAGAAATTCATCATTACCCGAGTGCATATAGTAAAGAGTAAAGGGTTTGCCTGACCTGTGGTGGTGCAGTGGATAAAGCATCGACCTGGAAATGCTGAGGTCGCCAGTTCAAAGCCCTGAGCTTGCCTGGTCAAGGCACATATGGGAGTTGATGCTTCCAGCTCCTCCCCCCTTCTCTCTCTCTGTCTCTTCTCTCCATTTCTCCCTCTCCTCTCTAAAATGAATAAAAATAAAAAAATAAAAAATAAAGCACCTCTTACCTAAGAGTGTGCCTTAAAAAAAAAAAAGAGTAAAGGGTTTGGCAGTGCGCTATTTCCTAAGATGGCTAGTGGGTATGTGACTATTATTCTGGTACTCTTTCTAATAATGTATGCATCTTACAAATATTCTTTTTAGGTATTCAGTATCTAATTTTAAAAAAATTAAGTGCATTATAGTTGGCTATAAAGCCAGCAATCACTTAATTTTTGATGACTGCCCTTCTACAAATATCACATATGTGTTTTTTTAATTATTAAAATTTTTCTCCGTAACAACATGACATACTATGTAAGACCTCATCTGTAGGTACAATAGCAGTTAAGAGGATTCATATTCATTTTTAAATATTCCTATTTGGCTTTTCTAAGTTGGTTCTTCTGTTCTTAGTCTACTCACATAACCCTCATAGCAAGTAGCATTTTGTAATTACTTGTTGATGTATTTACTTATTCTCTCTCCCTCTGGATTTATAAGTAAATCTACTCTAGAATTGGTGCTGAATAAATATTTGATGAATGAGTGAATTTCAGTTTGCTTCAGAATAGCTCTGGCTGGTTAGCTCAGTTGGAATATTGCCAGGGTTGCTGGTTTGATCCCTGCTCAGGGTACATACAAGAATCAACCAATTAAAAAAAAATCGCCTGACCATGCAGTTGTGCAGTGGATAGAGCGTTGGACTGGGATGCAGAGGACCCAGGTTCAAGACCCCAAGGTCGCCAACTTGAGCGCAGGCTCATCTGGCTTGAGCAAAAAAAGAAAAAGCTCATCAGCTTAGACCCAAGGTCTCTGGCTCAAGCAAGGGGTTAGGTCTGCTGAAAGCCCCATGATCAAGGCACATATGAGAAAGCAATCAATGAACAATTAAGATGTCGCAACAAAAAAACTGATGATTGATGCTTCTCATCTCTCTCCGTTCCTGTCTGTCTGTCCCTATCTGTCCCTCTCTCTGACTCTCTCTGTCCCTGTTAAAAAAAAAAAAAATCAGTAAATACGTAAATAAGTGGAAACGACAAGAACAAAAAAGAAAGGTCTAGAAATACTGAAATATACTGGTCTGGTATTCCAGCCTGCTTTGAAGTCATAAAATAAATCAAAAAGCCCCAGGAGGTTGAAAGGTAGTGATGGAGGGATACAGGACACCTGCATTATCTCAAGATTATGTTAGATGACCCATCTGGGCAGGCTAGCTTGGCAGGACTGCCCTTTGGGATCTCAGAAGGAGTCCTAGCATTTTTAGAGGTTGTAGTAGCATAAGAGTAAGTGGAAATGTTTTTTTGGAAATCAAACAAAAAACCCTTTGTCCATGGTTCATACTCAATTTTATCACCTCCTAGTATGGGGGGGTCATGAAAATGGTTTTCCTTTTTGTGCTACTCTCCTGTTCCTGCTTACAGAGAAGTAGCTAGTTCTTTCTTAGATTTGATAGGTCAGGCATTAAAAGCCATTTCCCTAACGTAAGTAACCCCACCCCCCAAAAAACATTCTAGAAATCTGTAGTAAAAATGATATAATTATTTGCTGCTACTAGAACTTCCGATAGAAATTTCTTCTTCTTTTTTTTTTTTTTAATTTTTTTTTTTTTTATTTATTCATTTTTAGAGAGGAGAGAGACAGAGAGGGAGAGAGAGGAGAGAGAGACAGAGAGAAGGGGGGAGGAGCTGGAAGCATCAACTCCCATATGTGCCTTGACCAGGCAAGCCCAGGGTTTCGAACCGGCGACCTCAGCATTTCCAGGTCGACGCTTTATCCACTGCGCCACCACAGGTCAGCCGATAGAAATTTCTAACAAGAGGCATTGATATGCTTGTCCTTTGGATTCTAGGAATTCAGCTTTTGGGAAATGTCTCTTAAGGAACCAAGTCATCACAAGCAGAAAAAGGCTATACTCATACTAAGGGTTTTTTTTGTCTATTTATTTTTTTTATTTATTTATTTTTTTTCATTTTTCTGAAGCTGGAAACAGGGAGAGACAGTCAGACAGACTCCCGCATGCGCCCGACCGGGATCCACCCGGCACGCCCACCAGGGGCGACGCTCTGCCCACCAGGGGGCGATGCTCTGCCCATCCTGGGCGTCGCCATGTTGCGACCAGAGCCACTCTAGCGCCTGAGGCAGAGGCCACAGAGCCATCCCCAGCGCCCGGGCCATCTTTGCTCCAATGGAGCCTTGGCTGTGGGAGGGGAAGAGAGACAGAGAGGAAAGCGCGGCAGAGGGGTGGAGAAGCAAATGGGTGCTTCTCCCATGTGCCCTGGCCGGGAATCGAACCCGGGTCCTCCGCACGCCAGGCCGACGCTCTACCACTGAGCCAACCGGCCAGGGCCTTTTTTGTCTATTTAAAGAGCAAAAAGAAACTAAAACAAAAACCTTGGATATATTCTGAGCAAACTACAAAGGGAACATGGCTTATTTTAAATAATGATATTACCACAGATGAAAATATGAAGACTATGGAGTATAATAAGAAAATGGCTACTATATCAGACCAAAAGCAGTGTACACATTGGTGTGTAGGTTCTGATGGGCACTATGTAAATCTTGGTAAATAAGGACTAGGAGGAGATTATGAGGAATTGTTTTTATTTTATTTATTTATTTTTTTACAGAGACAGAGTCAGAGAGAGGGATAGACAGGGACAGACAGACAGGAACGGAGAGAGATCAGAAACATCAATCATCAGTTTTTTGTTGCGACACCTTAGTTGTTCATTGATTGCTTTTTCATATGTGCCTTGACTGTGGGCCTTCAGCAGACCGAGTAACCCCTTGCTTGAGCCAGCGACCTTGAATCCAAGCTGGTGAGCTTTGCTTAAGCCAGATGAGCCCGTGCTCAAGCTGGCAACCTCATGGTCTCGAACCTGGGTCCTCCGCGTCCCAGTCCGACACTCTATCCACTGTGCCACCGCCTGGTCAGGCTTGTTTTTATTTTTTTAAAATTTAATAGTTATACTGTCTTTTCAATGAGAAAAATAACAGTGACCCCCCCCCCCCCCGTTTTGCTTGCAGTAAGTGATGAGATGTCCAAGGACTGCCTGAGCATCCTGTATAATACCTGTGTCTGTGTAAGTACCCTTGCCTCTGGGCTGCGGTATTCCCTCCACATCTGCAGTGCTTGAGAAGGGAAGAGTCAAGTGAGGATGGCAGATGTGAGAGCTGTCTCAGACATTGCAGGAGTTGGGCTTACTTTATGTGTGTCTGAGAACCAGAACCAACAGGTAGACATGGTGGGGAGGCAGAATTTCATAGTACAGTTGATCCTTAAGCAACATGAGTTGGAACTGCACAGGTCCACCCATGTATGATGTGTGCAGTTGAAACCTACGTTGTTTAAGTCGGCTGTACTTTCGGTCCTCATGTGGGAATTTGTAGGTGCGCAGGGCTGACTACTTACGTGTGGATTTTCAACTACACATAACCTCGGTATTATTTAAGGGTCAACTGTAATTGTTAAGAGCCAGGGTTACTTCCTCAGGTCCTGAACTCCTTTAACCGTGGATGTAGCCAAGCAGAGACTGAACAATTACTTGTCAAGGGGTACAAGCATTGGAAGAGTGTCTGTGACCTTTAAGACACCTTTTAACCGCATCATGCCTGTTCCTCCTTTTCCTTGTAAGAAGACCAAACAACCAGAAGCCCCCCTTATATATTGACACTGCTGCACCGACCACTGAGTGGGAAAGAATGGTGAATAAAGGAAGCACTTTAGTGCTAGAACTGGATTTTGGGTTCTGACTTTGGCTTAGTGTCTGTTAGTTGTCCTCCCAAAGTTTCAGTTTCTGACAGCATAGGGTTGTGGTGAGGACTAAGTGAAGTGACAGAGGGAAAAGTACCTCGGAAAGCAGTGTACAAATGTTAGTTGTTATAAGACACAGGACCTGTCTTTAGGAACTTATGTGGCAAACAGTAAACAGTGAATTACAGCACGTGGGAGAATGAAACAAGTGCCATTGGAGACGCGAGGCCTGCTTGCTGGGAAACGTTCAGATGTCTCACAGGAATCTGTAAAACCTACCAAAATCACATATTTTAGAAGTAGGTAAGAATGAAAAGGATAAAATAAGGAAAGGGTATAATGTACATCTAGGAACTGGTCCGATAAAACAGCGTAGACCTTAAATCATCTGTGTTATGGATGGTGCACAGAGTTGGGCTTAAGCTTCTTAGCACCCAACACAAATAGGGAAATATGTTTCCACATTTACCAGCTCAGCGTCTGCAACAGTGCTGTGCACTGGAGATACCCTGCAAGCCACTTCGGTGACTGGACGTTTCCTTGTAGCAACCTTTCTTTTAGAAAGGAAGCAAAACGGTAGGAATAAGTCAAATTACTTTTAAAAGTTTAAAATTTGCCCTGGCCGGTTGGCTCAGCGGTAGAGCGTCGGCCTAGCGTGCGGAGGACCTGGGTTCGATTCCCGGCCAGGGCACATAGGAGAAGCGCCCATTTGCTTCTCCACCCCTCCGCCGTGCTTTCCTCTCTGTGTCTCTCTTCCCCTCCTGCAGCCGAGGCTCCATTGGAGCAAAGATGGCCCGCGCGCTGGGGATGGCTCTGTGGCCTCTGCCTCAGGCGCTAGAGTGGCTCTGGTCGCAATATGGCGACGCCCAGGATGGACAGAGCATCGCCCCCTGGTGGGCAGAGCGTCGTCCCTGGTGGGCGTGCCGGGTGGATCCCGGTCGGGCGCATACGAGAGTCTGTCTGACTGTCTCTCCCTGTTTCCAGCTTCAGAAAAATGAAAAAAAAAAAAAAAAGTTTAAAATTTAAAATAAATAGGTATCATATTTATAATCTTTTTATTTTGTACTGACCTTTCAAAATGGAGTGTTTTTTGCACTCAGCACATCTCAAGTTCAAGCACTGTAGCTAGTGGCACAGTTATAGTCACAGCTATAAGGTGAAAATAAGCTAATTGTTCAGGAAATGTACAATTATTTTTGTAGCTAAGGCCACTAAGAAATTGTCCTTATTTTAAAAAAAGACTGTCTTAAGTAGTTGACTCCATCACTAATTGGCTTTTTGAGTTGCAAATACTAGTCCTTCAGGGACTGCCCAGAAAACAGTGTTTGAAGTTGCCTGGGTTGGAGTGGGGACTTGTGCAAATTGTGACAAACCTGGAGTGAGCATATACTCCCTGAAAGATATTTAAACTCAAAATTTTAAAAGTACTGCTAGTCAAATAAAACTTGGCCTACTGCCCTGGCCAGTTGGCTCAGTGGTAGAGCGTCAGCCTGGCGTGCAGGAGTCCCGGGTTTGATTCCTGGCCAGGGCACACAGAGGCGCCCATCTGCTTCTCCACCTCTCCCCTCTCCTTCCTCTCTGTCTCTTCCCCTCCCACAGCCAAGGCTCCATTGGAGCAAAGTTGGCCCAGGCGCTGAGGATGGCTCTATGGCCTCTGCCTCAGGCGCTAGAATGGCTCTGGTTGCAACAGAGCAACACCCTGGATGGGCAGAGCGTTGCCCCCTGGTGGGCATGCCGGGTGGATCCCGGTCGGGCACATGCGGGAGTCTGTCTGACTGCCTCCCCGTTTCCAACTTCAGAAAAATACAAAAAAAAACCCAACAAAAACTTGGCCTACTGTGTGCCAATTTATAGCTCCTGAGTTAGATACCAAGCAGAACTAGGTCATGAACCTGTGAGGATTATGGAAAAAACTCTCCCCAGAAAAATGGATTTGTACATATAGTTTTAGGGACTTAAGACCTAAGCCAAGAATTGATAAAATGTGGATTTTGTTTCCAGTGTCTGGAAATACATATTTGTATTTATAACATAGTCTGCTTTTCCTCTTCTCCCTTGGGATAGACGGAAGGAGTTACAAAACGTTTGGCAGAAAAAAATGACTTCGTGATTTTTCTGTTTACACTGATGACGAGTAAGAAGACATTCTTACAAACAGCAACCCTCATTGAAGATATTTTGGGTGTTAAAAAGGTGAGCTATGTCTTCAACAGGTAGATAACGAGGTGGGGGAGGGTGTCTCAGATCATTGGATTCTGAAACCTGAATTAACGTACAGAATGCTTTTTTTTTTTTTTAAGAGAGAAAGGAAGGGAGAGAGATGAGAAACATCAACTCGTAGTTGTAGCACTTTAGTTGCTCATTGATTGCTTCTCATGTGCCTTAACTGGGGTGGGTGCCTCCAGCCGAGCCAGTGACCCCTTGCTCAAGACAATGACCGTGGGATCATGTGATGATCCCACGCTCAAGTTGGTGACCCTGTGTTTAAGCTGGCGCCCGGGGTTTTGAACCTGGGACCTCCGGATCCCAGGTGAATGCTCTGTCCACTGCGCCACCACTGGTCAGGCTGTACAGAACTCTTTTAAAAGAAAAATTCTTCTGCACTCCTAATGTTAAATTATTTCTTTGTTACTTAAATATATTCAAGTAAAGGCTCAGTTATACTTTTTATACGAATGGGTCTTATATGACTTTTAAAACCTAAACACATACACAAATTGACATCAAACCAATTATAAAACTCAAAAGTTCAGATTGACTTCATGAATTTAATGTAATGGCTCATGTTTCTTTGCCAAAATCAAATTGCCCCTCATTCACTAACTATAGGTCTTATAATGTGAGATTTTCATAGCGTGCCTTGCCTACAGCTACAAGCTGCGTGACTTCATTCACTTACCACTTTTCTATATTTGAACTGCAGTGAAGCCTTTGTCTTTCACTTAAGTTCTCCTCTGTTTTTTTCCCATTAATTGTCAACAGTTAATGTTACTTGACACCAACACCGGAGGTACAAATATGAGCACTGAAGTCTGGCCACTTGGTCATAAGATGGACATTCAAATGATCCAGAACGTGCTTTTTTTTAAATAAAAACAACTATGATTGAAGTGAAGACACTAAATTAAAATTTTATCCTGGGCAACTAGCAGACCCCAGAAAACACACCCATAGACCTCTGTAAGAGAATCACTATATTAGCTTTTCGGTGTTATGCTTGCTAGGACCTGACACTTACTTCCCCAGTCTGTGTCCCATGCCTCCATGTTGGTTGCCGGTTGACAGATTTCTTTCTCTTACTACTGAGGAGGCCAGAGCAGCCTTGTGGAGTTGGTATTGCTGGGAAAAGGGCGTCCACGTCCCTTGTGTTGTCCCCAGCTTTTGCTGCTGTCTTTCTGCTGTCCTCTTCCCTAGGTCCTGTTTGTTATCACCCAGGCAGAAGCTGTATAAGTGGCCCATTGTCTGTAGGAACACATTGGAAATGTGTGCAGGTCCCAGACAGACCCTTTGTGCCCTTGATGAAAAGGCTTTGTTATTTTTCCACTGACTGTGCTCCAGCCAGTGTGTGAGAGGGGTTTCCAGGGTGGAAACTCCAGCCTCCCTGGCACTGTAAGCAGAGGAGGCTAGAATTGCTGCTTCTTTGTTGCCAAAAGTCTTGATGAGTTCTGCTAGACATTCTGGGTACCCTGGTGCGGTTTGCAAGGGAGACAGACACAGAAAGAAGGAACCCAAGCCACAAAGTGGGAAAAGGATTTATGACCCGTGCAACTGACAAAGGATTGGTAGTCAGAATTTATTAAGAATTCTTATACATTGGCAAGAAAAAGGCAGATAGTTCAGTAGAAAATGAGCAATGATTTGAACAAGCATTTCACAGAAGAGAAACATGGTCCATAAATATAAGAGAAAATGCTTAACCTTATTGATAACCAGGGAAATGCAAATCAAGACCATAGTGAGAGAGAGCAAATTTGATAAGAATGTATATCATTGGCAACACTTCTAAAATGATGATACTTTTTCATATCAGGATAGCTTTGCCTTTTTTTTGTTTTCTACTTGAACAAGTGTCTACTCTGTGACCCCGCACCTAGGTATGCACTGTCCTGAGGGCCATGACATCAGTGACGTGGCCTGAGTCACCTGGGAGCTATGCCCAGGCATACTCGTGGGAAAGCTCATTCTCAGAACAGGGATTCTTAGAAATGAAAACACTAAATTGAAGCCAAGAGGTTGTGAAATCAGTTCCATGGATCTACCAGCTAAATAGAAAAGATCAAAGTATATCATGGAAGGGTATTGTTTGAAGAAGGTTTTATTTCATATCTATTCACCTAAGTGAATGTATAAACTTATAGATTGTTATGGAAAACTTATTTTTTATTCTTGGGCACTGTCACCATGGTTTATAAGCCAATGCCCCCCACCCACCCCGAAAAACTGCACATGTGCATCAGAAACACAGAACAGGCCCTGACTGGTTGGCTCAGTGGTAGAGCATTGGCCCAGTGTGTGGATGTCCCGGGTTCGATTCCTTGTCAGAGCGCACAAAAGAAGCACTCATCTGCTTCTGTACCCCTCCACCTTCTCTCTCTTTCTCTCTCTCTATTTTTATATATCTCTCTCTCTTCCTCTCCTGTAGTCATGACTCAAGTGGTTTGAGCAAGTTGGCCCCAGGTGCTGAGGATTGCTCCATGGCCTTGCTTCAGTCGCTAAAATGGCTCATTTGCCGAGCAACGGAGAGGAGGCCCCAGATGGGCAGAGCATCACTTTGTAGGGTGCTTGCTGGGTGGATCCTGGGCCTCTCGCTTAATTAAAAAAAAAACACAAAAAACACAGAACAAAAAACTGAAACCAAGCCTATGCTCCATCAACAAGAGAATGGGTAGATGTACTCTATCCACACAGAAGAATACAAGCATACCTTGGAGATATTGTGGGTTCAGTTCCATACCACTGCAGTAAAACGAATATTGTGATAAAGTGAGTTGTAATCTTTTCACTGTTGGATGTCTCACTTTCTGTTTGTTCAAAACACATCGGTGAAGTGCAGTAAAGCAAAGCACAATGAAGCGAGGTATGCCTGTGTTAGAAAGTGATGGGAACAGATGAACTCTTGCTAAAGGCAACAGCACATCTGTATCACAGAAATTATTGCTAGAAGTCGGTTACAGAAGACTGTATTTGGTATATCATTTGTATAAAGCTCAGAAATAAGCAAACTCAATCATATTTATATGATCAAACTGTTTTCAAAGGCAGAGCAGTGATAAAACAGGATAGTGGTGGTTCCCTCTGGCAGAGAGGCACGGAGCGGCTGTTCACTTTGTTAGGCTTCACACCATATGTTTTCTGTGTCAGATAAAACTAAAATACATTTGACCCTTGAACAATGCCAGTTTGAACTGTGTGGATCTATTTATATGCAAATATTAAATTCATTTTTAATTAAAAATTTTTTCTTAAAATCTGCAAATGTCACGTATTACATAAACTTTTCTCCTTTTGAAACATCCTTTTATCCCTCAGATAACACCTGCTACTCTTCCTCCCGCTGATTTACTTCTACTGGATTGGGCATTTCTCCATCACAGAGAACACTATACCCAGATAACAAAAAGCATTTTATAAAATTCAGTACTCATGATAAAATTCCTTAACTTGATATAGAATATCTGTTATGGCCTGACCTGTGGTGGCGCAGTGGATAAAGCGTCGACCTGGAAATGCTGAGGTCGCCGGTTCAAAACCCTGGGCTTGCCTGGTCAAGGCACATATGGGAGTTGATGCTTCCAGCTCCTCCCCCCTTCTCTCTCTCTGTCTCTCTCTCCCTCTCTGTCTCTCTCCTCTCTAAAAATAAATAAAGTAAAAAAAAAAAAAAAAAATGAAAAAAAAAAAAAGAATATCTGTTAAAACTTACAGCAAATAGTAGATTTAATGTTAAACTTTAGGACTGTTTCTGTTAAAGTTGAGAAAAAGGCAAGAATGCCTATCACTTTCTCTAGGTAATTGGTTACTTGTGCATATGCAGAAGGAGATACCTTAGGAATGTTCATTGCAACACTGCTTAATAGTGAAAAATTGTAGTCCACCTAAACATAGTCTTTACTAAACCGTGGAGTAAATAATGAAAAATGAGTGAGCTAGAGCCACCTGCATCCGTGTAGTTAAATCTCAACATTGACTGAAAAGTAAGGTGGTGTGTGCACTGTGTGCAGAACAGTACCATGCGGGTTTATGGAAATGTTCGTAAGTATAAAAACATGGGAATAACAAACAGTCTAAAATAATGATTACCTCTGGGGAGAGAGAAGGGAATGCAACTGGCTGGGAAAACATCAGGGCCTTCAGCTATATTTGAAATACGTTTTTTCTTAAAAAGAAAACATCATCTGGAGCAAGAATGGCAATTTATGATTGATAAAACTTGAGTGGTAGGTTTTTGTTGTTTTTTGGGGGGTTTTTTGTGACAGAGACAGACAGATAGGTACAGACAGACAGGAAGGGAGAGAGATGAGAAGTGTCAGTTCTTCGTTGCGGCACCTTAGTTGTTCATTGATTGCTTTCTTATATGTGCCTTGACCAGGGGCTACAGCAGACCAAGTAACCCCTTGCTCAAGCCAGCAACCTTGGGTCTAAGCTGGTGAGCCTTGCTCAAATCAGATGAGCCTGCGCTCAAGCCAGAGACCTCGGGATTTCAGACCTGGGTCCTCCACATCCCGGTTCGATGCTCTATCCATTGCGTCACCGCCTAGTCAGGCTGTTTGGTTTTGGTTTTTTTTTTCTTTAATGGGCTAAATGAGCCACATGAGCAAAGGTGGAATAAGCACAGTGGTGCTCAAAGGGTTTGTTCCTCAGACCAGTCCTACGAGGGGGATTTGTCCCATACGCAGAGGAGCAGATAGAGACTTGACGGAGGTTCTCTAACCTTTCTAAGGCTGCACTGCTGCGATTTGCAGAGCTGGGATGTGAACCTAAGTGGCCGCGTTCTTAGGGGATGCCAGAGGCCTCGCATCCAGTCGCGAATGAACCAAGCACGGGCATCGTTTCATTTCTGTCTCCTGTAGGAGATGATCCGACTAGATGAAGTACCCAATCTGAGTTCCTTAGTATCCAATTTCGACCAGCAGCAGCTTGCTAATTTCTGCCGGATTCTGGCCGTCACCATTTCAGAGATGGACACAGGGAATGACGACAAACACACACTTCTTGCCAAAAATGCTCAGCAGAAGAAGAGCTTGAGCCTGGGGCCTTCTGCAGCTGAAATCAACCAAGGTGAGTCTCCAAACTCTCAGTTTTAAGATTGTAGTTCTAAGACACCTTCCTAAATTACCTGGCTTTTTCAGTATCTAAAGATTAATCCATGTGTGGGTTCCTAGAGTCTACTTAGAGTATCCCAAATTTAGGTGTTTGTTCTTTTTTTTTTTTTCTGAAGCTGGAAACGGGGAGGCAGTCAGACAGACTCCCGCATGCACCCAACCGGGATCCACCCGGCATGCCCACCAGCGGGTGATGTTCTGCCCATTTGAGGTGTCGCTCTGTTGCGACCAGAGCCACTCTAGCGCCTGAGGCAGAGGCCAAGGAGCCATCCCCAGCGCCCGGGCCATCTTTGCTCCAATGGAGCTTCGGCTGCGGGAGGGGAAGAGAGAGACAGAGAGGAAGGAGAGCGGGAGGGGTGGAGAAGCAGATGGGCACCTCTCCTGTGTGCCCTGGCCAGGAATCAAACCTGGGACTTCCACACGCCAGGCCGACACTACCACTGAGCCAACCGGCCAGGGCCTTGTTCATTATTTTGAGGGGCCAAGTCCATAGCCTTCCTCAGATCTTTTTTTTTTTTTTTTTTTTTTTTTTTTCATTTTTCTGAAGCTGGAAACGGGGAGAGACAGACTCCCGCATGCGCCCGACCGGGATCCACCCGGCACGCCCACCAGGGGGCAATGCTCTGCCCATCCTGGGCGTCGCCATATTGTGACCAGAGCCACTCTAGCGCCTGAGGCAGAGGCCACAGAGCCATCCCCAGCGCCCGGGCCATCCCTGCTCCAATGGAGCCTTGGCTGCGGGAGGGGAAGAGAGAGACAGAGAGGAAAGCGCGGCGGAGGGGTGGAGAAGCAAATGGGCGCTTCTCCTGTGTGCCCTGGCCGGGAATCGAACCCAGGTCCTCCGCACGCTAGGCCGACGCTCTACCGCTGAGCCAACCGGCCAGGGCAGATCTTTTGAATGGATCTAGAACCTCAAAATAGTTAAGAGTCATTGTTTATCAAGGTTATAGATACCTGTACCTTTTGAACCACAAGCCTCTCTAGGCCTATAGTCTATACCTTATTCACGCGTGCACAGACGTGCACACAGACACACGCATATACACACAAGGTTTCTCATTGCAACTTTGTTTGTAATAAAATACTAGAAATAGGCCCTGGCCGGTTGGCTCAGTGGTGGAGCGTCGGCCTAGCGTGCAGGAGTCCCGGGTTCGATTCCTGGCCAGGGCACACAGGAGAGGTGCCCATCTTCTTCTCCACCCCTCCCCCTCTCCTTCCTCTCTGTCTCTCTCTTCCCCTCCAGCAGCCAAAGCTCCACTGGAGCAAAGTTGGCCCGGGCACTGAGGATGGCTCTATGGCCTCTGCCTCAGGCGCTAGAATGGCTCTGGTTACAACAGAGCTATGCCCCAGATGGGCAGAGCATCACCCCCTAGTGGGCATGCCGGGTGGATCCCGGTCGGGCGCATGGAGGAGTCTGACTGCCTCTCAGTTTCCAACTTCAGAAAAATAAAAAAAATAAAAAAATACTAGAAACAACCTAAATGTTCAGAGACTGCTTAATTTATAGAATATTTCTATAATGGAAAATTTAATAGCTTTGAAGAAAAAAGAATTAAGAAAATCTCTATGTACCGATAGAATAATAGTACAAAGGAAAACGCAGAACTGTGTGTATAGTATGATACTTTGGTAGTAAGGCAGGGCAGGGGACTCATGCCAGATGGATTTGCTTGTTCATATATGGCATGTATACACTGAAAGCATACACAGAAAACCTGAAGTGGTCACCTGTTAGGAGTGGGTGTAATATTTAAGTATGTTTGATTTTAGAACCATGTGGGTATATTAGTTATTTAAATTTTTTTAAATACTATTCTAACTCTTCTACCCGGTACCTATCTTTGGGAGTCCCTGTATAACAAGGCATGTGTCATTGTTCTTAGTTTCTGTGTTGTATTCCATTGTATGGATATATTAATCACTAAGCAGTTGATCATGTAGTCATTTCCACCTTTTTGTCATGTAGAAACCGCACCAATGAACATCTGTGTATAGCTATCTTTGTATATATCACTGCTTATTTCCTTACGGTATATTTTCAGAAATGGACTACCTGGCTCAAAGGCACACAGATTTAAGGCATAAGTTATTCTGATTTATATTCCCACCAACAGATATAAGAGAGCCTATTTCCCTGCACCTGCTAACATCGATGTGTTTCATAACCTTATCAGCAGTTCACCTTCGCTTGGCCTTTCATTTTGCAGGGCTGCTCTCCTGGCCGGCTGCTGTCTGGTCAGACAGGGCAGCGTGGCTCCATTCCCGCCATGCCGGTGAGGAGCAGGCTGTTTGCTTTCGAGCTGGTTTCTGTTTTGAAGATTCCCCCTTTTGCTCTCTCCTCCACAGCGGCCCTTCTCAGCATCCCTGGCTTTGTGGAGCGGCTTTGCAAGCTGGCAACTCGAAAGGTGTCCGAGTCAACGGGCACAGCCAGCTTCCTTCAGGAGCTGGAGGAGTGGTACACGTGGCTGGACAACGCCTTGGTGCTCGATGCGCTGATGCGCGTGGCTGATGAGGAATCGGAGCACAGTCAAGGTACTTGTGCTCCGTCCCCCGAGGGGTGCTTTCCCAAGGACTTCACGAGTCAGTCTTGCCCTCCTTTCCAAGGAGGATAAACTGAAATTTGCTCAAAGTGGAACTTTTCCTCAGGGAATCCTAGATCATGATTAAGATTCCTTTGATAGCTAGTGACAGAGAACTCTCTGAATTTCCTCTAAGGATGCCTGACTGGAGGGGGTAGGGCTTTGTCACACAATTGAAGAGACCTTCTGCAGCCAGTAGCCAGAGCATTCTTCTGAACCCTGGGGTTTCTTGCTGTCTTTTCTCTCTTGAGTCTTCTCTCTCCGCTTTTCTGATGGGTAGGCCGCCTAGTAAATGTGTAAGATCCTAGTTCAGGTTCGGGTACCTGTGAAGAACTCAGGCCCATCTTGGGTCAGTTGCCCAGCCCTGAAGCATTTGACTCTGGCCAGCAGGAGGGCATCAGATTGTGCAAACCCAGAAATTCTCACTGTAATTGTGCAGATAAGATTGAAGGAAGAAATTCTGGGAAGGCAGAGTGCAGAGCTCTGTGGGCCTGCTTGCCTAGTGAAACTGTATAAATAAAACTTATAGAAAAAACAACAAAAACTAGCCAGGTAAAGTCTGTAGAAATTGTTCTGAGAGCATGCATACAGCTAGCAGAAAATACCTGCAGGAAAACCTACTAAAACTTAGAATATGGAGAGTCTGTGACAGTAGAAATTCCTGGGGTTCCACTCCGGGCAGGTGTGGCCAGAAAGATGGTGGCTCCCTCAGCTCCTGGAAACGATTTGGTATCTCAACGGGAAGGCTGGGCTGCCAGCTCTATAATTCCTTCCAAGTTGAAGAGGCTAAATTCTTTTTTTGTGTGTGTACTTTTTTCAAAGTTAGAAGCAGGGAGCAGTCAGACTCCTGCATGTGCCTGACTGGGATCCACCCGGCATGCCCACCAGGGGGCGATGCTCTGCCCATCTGGGGCATTGCTGCTGGAGCCATTCTAGCACCTGAGGGGGAGGCTATGGAGCTATCATCAGTGCCCAGGCCAACTTTGCTCCAATGGAGCCTTGGCTGCGGGAGGAGAAGAGAGAGAGAGGAAGGAGAGGGGGAAGGGTGGAGAAGCATATGGGTGCTTCTCCTGTGTGCTCTTACCAGGAATCGAACCCTGGACTTCCACACGCCGGGCCGACGCTCTACCGTTGAGCCATCCGGCCAGGGCCAAGGCTAAACTCTTGATTGAGTATGGCCAGTGTTGGGCTCCTTTCCTCCTCCCAGCTTTTTTGAGATCGACATAGAACATTGTGTGAAGTGTACAATGTGTTGATTTGATATATTCATATTTTGCAAGATGGTTACCACCACAGCCTTAGCTAATACCTTCATCTCATCACATTACCATTTTTTTTTGTGCTAAGAACATTTAAAGTTTACTCTCTTAACATTTACTAAGTATATGATAGAGTATTGTTAGCTGGGATCATCATGCTTAATCATTGAATCCCTAGAATCTGTTCATGTTGTCACTGGAAGATTAGACCCTCTGACCAGTATCACCCATTTCCCCAGCTCTGGCGACCACTGCTCGACTCTGTTTCTCTAAGTTTGGGTTTCTTAACTTCTACATATGGATATCATATATGGTCAGTGTATGTCTTTCTCTGCCTGAGTGATGTCACTTAGCATACTGCCAGGGGCTCCTCTCCTCTGCCCACCTCCCTACTGCACTCACAGTATGGAAGCTGTGCGCTCCAGGCCCAGCCGGCCAAGAAATTCTGCGGTTCTGTCTTCCTTTGCTCGGCTCAGTAAGACAGGGTCCACACAGGGGAGGGGACTTGTAGCTACTGGCTCCACTGGGAGCAGTAACACCAAGACTGTGCAAGGCAAGGGGGTGGTTAATAGGTAACAACAGAATGTGAGGAAGTTTGAGTCTAAGGGCATTCTCAAAAACAATGTAGATTTTGGTGTTAAGCAAATAAAAGGAGGCTATTAGCTCTTTTTGAGAACAAAAAGCCAGGCCATATGCCAGCTACTTTACCAGAGAACCAGGGAAGGAGACAGCTAAGAAGAGCTCTTCTGAGGTCAAAACAAACCTTATTCTCAAACACTAGCGTCCCCACTCGAACCAAATCAGACTTTAGAGTGGTTTCTGCCTTCAGGGCTTTGTCAGACACCGTGGGGCCTTCAGCCGGCAATTAGGGGGGCCTGACAACTGTGTTGCAGACCAGATGGGGCAGAAGGCTTAGCAGAAAGATCAGAAAGAGCCGGTTAAAGAGCATCCTGCTGAAATACTGTTGTCCGGGACACTGTGCACATGGCCACGGCTGCGCTGAGTGGCGACACCAAGTACAAGCCTCACCAGTCCTTGACTGAAATGGTCTAGACAGGGCACCAGACAAACAGGAAACAATAGCCTAAGGGCAGAAGGAGAATCAGTGTCCAGAGTTGCTACAGTATTTTCCTACAATGTCTAGTCCTTAACAAAAATTAAGGGACATGCAAAGAAGCGGGAAAGTGATTAACCAGGCGGTGGTGCAGTGGATAGAGCGTCGGACTAGGATGCAGAGGACCCAAGTTCGAGACCCCGAGGTCACCAGCTTGAGTGTGGGCTCATCTGGTTTGAGCAAAAGCTCACCAGCTTGGACCCAAGGTCACTGGCTCGAGCAAGGGGTTACTCAGTCTGCTGAAGGGCCGCGGTCAAGGCACATATGAGAAAGCAATCAATGAACAACCAAGGTGTTGCAACGAAAAACTAATGATTGATGCTTTTCATCTCTCTCTGTTCCTGTCTATCTGTCCCTATCTGACTCTGTCTCTGTAAAAAAAAATATATATATATATATATACACAATAAATAAATAAAAACACATGAATAAAAAAAGTAAAAAGGCAGAAGTAAATCTGACTTTGTCAATAGCATTAAATGTGAGTGGATTGAACAAGTCACTCAGAAGACTGTAACATTGATTTTTTTTTTAAAGATCTTTAAAGAGGCTACAAGGACTACTTTCTATTCAAAGATAGATGGAGATTGAAAGGGAAGGGTAGAAAAGATGTGTCATGCAAATAGCAAACATGAAATTGGCGTGGCTCTAAGTGATGCCTTAAAAAAAAGATGTCACCAGAGATAAAAAGGGACATTTTATAGTAACAGAAGGCTAGCTCTATTGAAAAGCTATAATAGTTATAAACATATTCATCTACCAAAAGAGCCAAAAAAATAATAATAGATAAAGCAAAAGCTAACAAATTTGAAGAGAAATAGACAATTCAGTAATGATCGTTGGAGACTTTAATATTTCATGTTCAAGACGTTACAAGTAATTACAGACCAATATCTCTTATGAACATAGATGCAAAAATTCTCAACAAAGTACTAGCAAACCAAGAACAGCAACATTGTCCACCAAGGATTGTCCACCTGACCGAGTGTACGTGCATGACTAAGTGGGATTGATACAGGATTGGATCAGTAGGAGAATCAGTTCCTGTTAATACCTCATCGTTAGAACAGAGGACAGACTACCTGATCGCTCTTCCAGTTCTTCCCACAGACCAGCCGACTCTTACATTGTCTTGGGAGCTGGGCCAAGGCATCCCAACATAGAAACTGAGTAATTACGTTTTTTCCCCAACCTGCAGGAGAATGTATGGGAATGAAATAGAATATTCTCAATTAGATTTTCTCCAGTAAATTTTTCTCAAGTTTTTGCCCACTGTGACTTTAGTTGTCATTAAGAGCTTGCAGATTAAAAATAAAAAACAAGTAGCGAGCAAGCAGCAGAAGAGAGTTCATTTTCTATTTCTGTTTAACATATATGTTGCTGACATGTGCCAGGCATTGTTTTAAGCACTTCCAGTATATTAAATATTTTTAATCTTCGCAACATTGGCAAGAGGCAGGTACTCTTTGCCATTGCCCCTGTTTTACAGATGGGTGGATACGGGAGCATAGCGACATCCACAGATCTCCCCAAGGCCACACAGCTAGGGTAGGGGGAGCTCAGGCCCTGGCCCCCGAGCCCGTGCTCTTACAACGCTGTTGCTGCTCATGGTTCATTCAGCAGCTGGTCTTCTGCAGTTGGGGTTTATATTGGTGACAATATGGCAGGAGTGAGTTTAGGCTCTTAGGCTGTCGGCATGCAGAAATCACCATGACTCCTGCACACCCCTGACATAAAGATGGCTGATAACTACTGCCCTGCCCCGTGAGCTTTTCGGGCCTTTGTCAGTGGCCTCTTGGGCAGCAATCCCAAGAGGAGCTTGAAAGGACCTTAGTAGTTACTGACTTGCCTTTTCATCTTTAAAATGAGGGGAGCTCAGGGGAAGTAACTCCTGAGGTCTGCATCTGACCATTGGCCTTTTAAAATAATAAGGACCTAAGAGTGAGGCTGCCCAAGATTCAGGTGCTGGGCTTTTCTTGTGTTCTCATTCAGGCCTCACAGTGACCCTGGCTGTCCAGGGCACTTCTCTCAGGCCCAGCTTACGGCGCAGTCAGGCCTAGTGGGGAGGGTGCCTGCCAGCCAGCCAGCCAGCCAGCTGTCCTTCCAGAGCCCTCGGGCTCTGTCACTGCTCTGTGGCCTCCAAGGGCATACTCCTCTGTGGCTTGCAGGAGCCACAGTGATGGTCTGTGAACCTTGTACTGAAGCCCAAAACACAGGGCCTGGCGCATACCACATGTCCCCAATTATCACTTAGCTGCTGCTGCTGTTCCTAACAATGAAATTGGGTAAGGTGAAAATCTGCTAGGAGGTAACATGTTTATTGGTATCACTCGTGGCGATTGGGATGCCCCATCTGCCTTAGAGAAAGTTGATTGAACCTTAGAAAAATGTAGAAGGTTCTTTGAAAAACTATGTGGAGAAATCTTCAGAAAGAACTCCCAGTCTTCCAGCAGCGCCCCCTTGTGGGACTGAGGCACAGGGACCAAGTCCTGAGTCATCTGTGACCTGGTGAGAGTGTGACACAGTTTGCTGCTAGACATCTGGGCACTTTCGGGGGTTGGGTGTCTGATGGTGGCAGGAGAGAGGACGGGGCGGAGGGAACGGGTCACGTTACCACATTGGCTGTGTCAGAATATTGGTCGTGTATGTTGAGGTTGATGAGCTGGACACTGGCCTTGGGGGCCTGGAGGGATTTTGTGGCCTCCAGTCACTGTCAGGCCTCAGAGCCCAGTGCAGTGGCTCCTTTACCTCAAGTCTGCTTCGAGGAGGGTTGAGGGGCAGGAACATGTCTCCTCACGAGCAGTGACTCAAGCCTGTCTCCCGGTGGCTGTCTCAGCCTCCATTGTGTTCCCTCCTCCAGGCGCTTCTGAGGAGAACGGCCTGCCTCACACTTCAACTAGGACCCAGCTGCCTCAGTCCATGAAGATTATGCACGAGATCATGTACAAACTGGAAGTGCTCTACGTCCTCTGCGTGCTGTTGATGGGGCGCCAGCGAAACCAGGTGGGCCTCCCACGGCTCAGAGCAGCGGGTCGGAGCGCATGCGTCCTGGGCATCGTGGTGTGCCAGTACTCCGCTGGGAGCTTCTCAGGACAGCTCTAGCCAAGCAAAGCAGTGTTTTCTCTTTTACACTGAGGAAACCAGTCTGATCCCAGAGCCCACAGTCTGCCACTGGACTGTGCTGTGGGCAGCATTTCTAGGCAAAGCATTGGTGCCCAGGGCAGAGTGGGTGGCTTAGCCATGTTACCTGACCTTGCTAACATGAAGAATAAGGGTCAGTGACTGGTGAGGCACTTGCCCTGAGAATGCACTGGGGGAGTTCCCAGCCTCAGAGGGGCTAGGGGATGGTGGGCCGGAAGCCAGCACTTTGTCAGGTTTGAAAACTAGACAGCTGCCAAGGGGCTCCAGGTGTGCTGAGGTTCCCTGAGTTTCCAAGTAGTTCCAGGGGAAGGAGCACCGCCCGTAACCTAAAGGAGAAAGAGGGCTTTGGAAGCATGCATTTCTTTTTTTTTTTTCTTCCTTAAGTGAGAAGTGGGGAGGCAGAGTGACAGACTCCCTCATGTGCCCTGACCAGGATCCACCCGGCAAGTCCCCTACGGGTGATGCTCTGTCCATCTGGGGCCATTGATCCATTGCTTGGCAACCGAGCTATTTTAGCATCTGAGGCAAGGCCATGGAGCCATCCTCAGCACCCGAGGCCAACTTGTTCTAACTGAACCATGGCTTTGGAAGGAGAAGGAGTGGAGGAGCAGATAGTCGCTTCTCCTATGTGCCCTGGCTGGGAATCAAACCCAGGACATCTATATACCAGGCCAATGCTTTACCACTGAGCCAACTAGCCAGGGCCAGAGGCATGCATATCTTTTTCAAGGTAGAGAAGGAGCCCTCCCCTGCTAGCTACCTCATTCTAGGTATGAAACTAGGCCTGGGGAAGGGGGGAGGTTAGTGGGCGGAGGCTGGGAGCTCAGTCATCCTTAAGCACCTTTTTTTTTTAAACAGTAACAGAGAGAGAGAGGGATAGATAGGGACAGACAGACAGGAACGGAGAGAGATGAGAAGCATCAATCATTAGTTTTTTGTTGCGACACCTTAGTTCATTGATTGCTTTCTCATATGTGCCTTGACCGTGGGGCTACAGCAGACCGAGTAACCCCTTGCTCAAGCCAGCGACCTTGGGTCCAAGCTGGTGAGCTTTGCTCAAACCAGATGAGCCCACACTCGAGCTGGCAACCTCGGGGTCTCAAACCTGGGTCCTCCGTATCCCAGTCTGACGCTCTTATCTACTGCGCCACCGCCTGGTCAGGCCTTAAGCACCTTTTTGATTCAGACACTGGACTGTGTGAAATAGTAGGATTGTTCTCATTTTACAAGTGAAGAGCAATTTTAGATAGGCTGGGTAGGGAAGAAACTGGAAAGGTGACACCTTGCATGGGTGTTCTGAAGAAAGTGAGGTGGCCTACCAGGTAGAGGGGCGAGCCATGGAGCTGAGTTGGGAGACCAGTAAGGAAGCTGAATGGGCTGGCAGGGGTAGACTGGAAAGCAAAGTGGAGGGGACAGCTGAGGGGTTGCAGGAGCCACAGTGCATCGGGCTTTCATAGGCCCTTTACAGACTTCAGTGTTTACAGACATTCTGTGCTTATAAAAGCAATATATTCCTCTCATTTTTTTTTAACATAAGGAGTAATTGCTTATGTTACACACTTGCTTTATTGATATATCTTGGTAAATATTGAATTCACTACACAGAAAATACCTTGATTCTCTTACTGGTGCTGTAGAGCCCATTGAAGGAATGCACCAGAATTTATGAAGCTGTTCTCTGTTGATGGACGTATAGGCTGTGGCTGGGTTTTTTGGTATTACAGATGATGCTGCCATGAGCAACTTTGTACATATGCCATTTAGTATTTCAGTGAATCTGTCTGAGAGTAAATTCCTGAAAGTAGAATTGCTAGTCAAAGGGAACGTGTATTTGGAATTGTTAGAGATGCTGCGAACTGTCGTTCCTCGCGCACCACTGCCCCCCTCAGCGGGGTGGGCCGTGCCTGAGACCCACTTCAACACAGTATCATAAAATGCTTTCTTCCTTGCCAGTATGGGAAAGAAAAAATTAGTTGTGATTTGAATTTCTCTTAGTAATATAAGTGAGGCTGAGCATGAGTACTTGGCGTATATTGAAAAACCTCACATTTTCCTGTCTGTATCCTTTGCCCATTTTTTTCCTGTAGGATTGGTCTTTTTGTTTAAGAGATTTGTAGGATTCCTTACAAAGGAAATTAACTTTTGCCTGTGTGTGACACAACATTGTCAGTATGGTCCCATTGGTCATATTTAAACTGTGACTTTGCTTACTGTGAGTTTTGCCATGCAGAATTTTAAGAGGTTTAGGTGGCTGAATTCAACAGTCTCCTCTTTTGGTGTCTAGGTTTGGAATAATGATTTGGAAAGTCTTTCTTATTCTGATCTTTTTAATTTAATTTTTATTGACTTTAATTTATTGTGTTTACATAGATTCAAGTGTCCAGCCCCAGCCCCGTGTTCCCCTCGACATCCCCCTAACCCTCGCCCCCCAACACCTTTCCCCCTTCCCTCCAGGATTTGCTGTCCTGCTCTCTATAACGCTGTGTTATGTATATATAATTTCACTAATCTCTTTCCCTCTCTGATCCCATCCTCTCATCCCCTTTCCCTCTGACCACTTTCCCTCTGGTCCCTTTGATCCCGCCTCTGTCTCTATTCTGTTCCTCAGTTCACATTGCTCATTAGATTCCTCAAATGAGTGAGGTCATATGGTATTTTTTTTTCTCTGACTGGCTTATTTCACTTAGCATGATAGTTTCCAGGTCCATCCATGTTGTTGCAAAAGGTAAGATTTTCTTCTTTTTCACAGCCGTGTAGTATTCCATTGTGTGTATGAACCACAGCTTTTTTATCCACTCATCCACTGAGGGACACTTGGGCTGTTTCCAGATCTTGGCTATTGTAAACAATGCTGCAATAAACACGGGGGTGCATTTCTTCTTTTGAATCAGTGATTTGATATTCTTAGGATATTTTCCTAAGAGTGGGATGGCTGGGTCAAAAGGCAGTTCCATTTTTAATGTTTTGAGGAATCTCCATACTGTTTTCCGCAGTGGCAGCACCAGTCTGCATTCCCACCAGCAGTGCAGAAGGGTTCCCTTTTCTCCACAGCCTCGCCAGCACTTATTCTGTGTTGTTTTGTTGATGAGCGCCATTCTGACTGGTGTGAGGTGATACCTCATTGTGGTTTTAATTTGCATTTCTCTAATAATTAGTGATGTTGAGCATTTTTTCATATGCCTATTGGCCATCTGTATGTCCTCTTTGGAGAAGTGTCTATTCATTTCTTTTTCCCATTTTTTTATTGGATCGTTTGTCTTCCTGGTGTTGAATTTTACAGGTTCTTTATAAATTTTGGTTATTAACCCCTTATCAGATGTATTGTCAAGTATGTTCTCCCATTGTGTGGTTTGTTTTTTTATTTTGCTCATATTGTCTTTCACTGTGCAAAAGCTTTTTATTTATTTTTTTTTTATTTTAATTTTTTTCCTGTATTTTTCTGAAGCCGGAAACAGGGAGAGACAGTCAGACAGACTCCCACATGTGCCCGACCGGGATCCACCCGGCGTGCCCACCAGGGGGTGATGCTCTGCCCCTCCGGGGCGTCGCTCTGTTGCGACCAAAGCCACTCTAGCACCTGGGGCAGAGGCCAAGGAGCCATCCCCAGCACCCGGGCCATCCTTGCTCCAGTGGAGCCTCGGCTGCGGGAGGGGAAGAGAGAGACAGAGAGGAAGGAGAGGGGGAGGGGTGGAGAAGCAGATGGGCGCTTCTCCTGTGTGCCCTGGCCGGGAATCGAACCCGGGACTTCTGCACGCCAGGCCGACGCTCTACCACTGAGCCAACCGGCCAGGGCCTTGTGCAAAAGCTTTTTAGTTTGATATAGTCCCATTTGCACAGTATGACTCCTAGGATAGTGGGAGGATTAATGAGCAGAGTTTAAAAGTGTGTTTGTGTGATGCCCTGGCCGGATAGCTCGGGTGGTTAGAGCATCATCCTAAAGCGCAGAGGTTGCCAGTTCGATCCCCGATCAGGGCACAGACAGGAACAGTTCAGTGTTCCTGTCTCTCTCTTTTTCTCTCTCTCTCTCTCTCTCTCTCACTGAAATCAGTAAATAAAAATTTTTTTTTAGAAAGTATATTTGTGGGGGAAAAAAAGTATATTTGTGTGTAGCAGAGGTAGGGATGTGTGGATGTTTTCTGTAAGCCTCAGCCGTCCCTGCTGACGGCTGCTTTCTTTGTCCTGAAGATTGTTACTGCACCGCATGAGGCTCTGCTAGAGCTCTTCCTCACATCAGTCTTACGGTGCTTCTGCCTTCCCGCCCCAGGTGCACAGAATGATCGCCGAGTTCAAGCTGATCCCAGGCCTTAACAATCTGTTTGACAAGCTGATCTGGAGGAAGCACTCAGCATCTGCCCTTGTCCTCCACGGTCACAACCAGAACTGCGACTGTAGCCCGGTGAGCGAGGGACCCCAGGGACAGAAGGGCTCTACTTGCCAGGAGTCGTTCCCATCAATCCCATATCCCTGGTTGACAAACCGCGGCTCTGTGGCCCCTTGAGTGTGGCTCTTCCACAAAATACCATGTGCGGCGCTACCTCGATAAGGAATATACCTACCTATATAGTTTAAGTTTAAAAAACTTGGCTCTCAAATGAAATTTCATTCGTTGTACTGTTGATATTTGGCTCTATTGACTAATGAGTTTGCCAACCACTGCCTGGAAGCTGTGCTGATGAAGGGTCTGGCAGAAGCCCCTGTGGGGGCCTCCAGCCCACTTCTCTTAGTAGGCTGGGGGCTGGGGGCTGGGGGTCGGGTCCCTCCAGGCAGGGCAGCCGCTCTGTCACCTAACAGCAGTTCCTCCCGTGCTCTGTGTGCTGTCATTCTGGGCCCTGGTCGTTGGCCTGCAGCAGCCTCACATCAGCGCCCTGCCTCGGGTGGTGTTCAGGGCTCTTGTCTTGGTCGCGGTGCCCTGGAGGGCGCAGTGAACACGGAGTGGGGGCCATTGTGCCACTTGTTTGTTGGGAGAACTTGAACAAGGCACTGAGTCTCTGAGCGTCTGTTTTCTGCAAAAGGAAGACCACCCTCCCTTGCCTGCTGACCTCAGAGGCCACATGGAGGCCCGCCCGCCGCAAGGGGCGTACACTGTCGGGTCGCCTTGTCTCCTGGGCAACCGCTTTCCTGTCCGGCCTTGTCAGCGTGCGCGTCCGCCCGTCCGTCTGAGGGCTTCATTTCAAGCAAATATATTCTGCATTTCTAGACATTCTGTTTAGCTCTTTGTCAAAACTACTTGGTCTTTATTCAAATTATGTTCGTGTTTTGTTCTTTTGCCTTGTATCTCCATTTAATTATTTGTAATGTACTTTTTTATGGTTTCTTTGAGGTTGCTCTTGGGGTACTGTTGTGTCTGAATTTTCAGACTGAGCGTGGGGTGCCGCTTTGCCTCGTGCTCTGTGATGTGTGTGGAGAGGTCATCTTTAGGGCTTGCTGTCCCTGTGACTGTCTGTGCCGCCTGGGCCCCGGGGGTATTTCTACAGAGCACCTGCTTCTGTCTGCCGGGCACTGCAGGGGCCGCCCTGTGCTTGGACAGCTGTTCCGTTGAGTGTCTTAGCCCGGCTCTGGTCGCGAGCCTGGGGCTCGTTGTCCCTAGGCGACAGGTGGAGGTTTGCTGACCCTTCTTTCACTAGAGGAGCACCCACCCCAGGCTTTGTACAGGCCCGGCTCAGTCCGGGCCAGTCCCTGCAGGGCACTGGAGCCCGCCCGGTCTGAGGAGCGCACTTTTCCCTCCAACCCCAGCGCTTGTGCACGGTGCTCCGACTCCATCCTCTCTCGTTTCCAAGTCCTGTGAACTTAGCCTCACATTCAGAAGAATGTTCGTTATTTTTTAATCCAGTATGTTGTGTTTTTAGCAGGAAGAGTCCACATTAGTTTAATCTGCTGTTGGCCAGATGTGGACGTCAACAGAGGGTGTTCTGACTAAAGAAAAGGCCGCCTTGTGCATGGGGACAGCAGCTCAGAGGAGCAGGGACACGCGCAGGCTCTCACCAGGGCTGTTTTCTTCTGGAACACTGTGACTGTGGTATTAACATCCAGGTGCACGTGTATTTTAGGACATCACCCTGAAGATCCAGTTTTTGAGGCTGCTCCAGAGTTTCAGCGACCACCATGAGTAAGTATGCACTGTCCCCAAGGCGAGCCGCTGCTCTGTCTCCTCCCTCTGTCCCATCGCAGACCTCGGCTCAGGCAGAGGGCGGGAGCCGTGAGCGCCCCTGTCCCAACGTGGGCGGCACCGCCATGCCACCGCAGTGGGAGCTGCCCGCCGTTGTGCCCGGCCCTCCACTCAGCCTCCTCTCAGCCTTGCAGCCCCTCTTGGAAGTGAGGGCGGAAGTCCTTGGCCCCCTTGTTACCCTTAGTGTCATACAGCCCTTGAATGTCTGTCCCTTTGAACCAGGGTGGACGGCCTGGCTATTCCAGGGACAGCAGGAACCTCAGAGGAGAGAGTGGACTGTTTGCTTACAAAACAGATACGGTGTTTTTCACCTGCAGAAGATGTGCTTTTCCTTTTTTTTGAAACACATTCTACCCTTCCTTTCGTTTTCCAGGAGAGGGGAAGCAGGGCAGGGGGGCGCACGGCAGCTGACCTGGGCCCTGACAGTGGGGAAGCAGTGTGGTGGGGGCCGCGGCGAGCAGGCACAGAGAGGGGGCTGTCCGGCCCCTGCCGACTGCGGCTGGGCAGGGAACTGCGCCCTCTGTGTGACAGCTCTGAGTTTCTACCCAAGGAAAGCCTGAAATTAAGCTTCATGTAGAGGGGCATTGTGGAAGCTAAGGGAGCATACCTGAGGACAGGTGGCCTCTGCGCCTCCTCGTTGCAGCTCCCCCTGGGTCCTGCTGCCCATCCTGTGTGGGCGCTGCTCTGCCGGAAGGCCACAGGGAGGCTCCTGAAGTGTATGAACCCTCTGCAAACTGGCACTGATGTGTTCTGAATGTGTACTTTTTTATCTGAGGAAGTAGGTCCCTTACTCTCATCAGACTCTTAACCCTTTGAGTAGTACGGACTTCCATGTACATCCTCGTGCCTCTTGACCATCCAGGCTACAATCATACAAAAAATTTTATTTTAAAAATGTATAAGGCAGGCCCTGGCCGGTTGGCTCAGTGGTAGAGTGTCGGCCTGGTGTGCAGGGGACCCAGGTTCGATTTCCGGCCAGGGCACATAGGAGAAGCGCCCATTTGCTTCTCCACCCTCCCCCCCTCCTTCCTCTCCGTGTCTCTCTTCCCCTCCCGCAGCCAAGGCTCCATTGGAGCAAAGATGGACCGGGCACTGGGGATGGCTCCTTGGCCTCTGCCCCAGGCACTAGAGTGGCTCTGGTCGCAGCGGAGCGACGCCCCAGAGGGGCAGAGCATCGCCCCTGGTGGGCGTGCCGGGTGGATCCCAGTCGGGCGCATGCGGGAGTCTGTCTGACTGTCTCTCCCCATTTCCAGCTTCAGAAAAATACAAAAAAAAAAAAATGTGTAAGGCAACATTAAAAAAAGGCAAATGTTGCCCTGGCCGGTTGGCTCAGTGGTAGAGCATCAGCCTGGCGTGCAGGAGTCCTGGGTTCGATTCCCAGCCAGGGCACACAGGAGAAGCGCCCATCTGCTTCTCCACCCCTCCCCTCTCCTTCCTCTCTGTCTCTCTCTTCCCCTCCTGCAGCCAAGGCTCCATTGGAGCAAAGTTGGCCCGGGTGCTAAGGATGGCTCTGTGGCCTCTGCCTCAGGCAGTAGAATGGCTCTGGTTGCCGCAGAGCAACGCCCCCTGGTGGGCAGAGCATCGCCCCCCTGGTGGGCATGCCGGGTGGATCCTGGTCGGGCGCATGCGGGAGTCTGTCTGACTGCCTCCCGGTTTCTAACTTCAGGGGGGAAAAAAAAAGGCAAATGTATGTTCTTCTTATTTCCATAAATTGGTTATCAAACAAACATGATTTTAAGTTAATAAAACTGTAACTGAACTAATTTCATTTTTTGAAGGAAAAAAAACTCCCAGGGGTCAGCGAGCATGAAAAACATCCCTAGTCAAAGGGTTAAATCTGCGCACTTCTGTACGCCAGGCACTGTGCTAGGCCCGGAGAGACGTGGCGGGTGCAGACAGTGTGGCCCCTGCTCTCCTGAAGGGTGCAGCCCTGGGCTGGGGAGACACTAGTCAGAAGGGCCCCATTTATCGGGAGGGCACCGTGACGATGACAGTGTTCAGGAGGAAGGAGTGCGGTGCTGGGAGCACGTTTGACAAGGGGCCTGACCTCGTGGAGGGTGGGCAGGACCTCTTCCTGCAGAAGTAACGTGTCAGCTGAGACCCGAGGGGGAGAGTAGTACCTGGGGTGAAAAGGAAGAGTGAGGGGGGTGTTCTAGCTGGGCGCCATGGTGCTCAGGAAGGCGCGCATGGGGCCGTCTGGCCCAGAGTGGGGCTGCAGAGGGGATTGATGGCCAGGCAATAAGACTTGGGTTACGTTACAGACTTGGATTTTATGCATTCTAAAGCAGTGCAAAACTGGGAGCATTTTTAACAGGTGATTGACACACTCAAATTCCCATGAATATCACTCTGAGGGCTGTGTTGGAATCGCTTTCTATGGGGAGACCATTTAGGAAGCTGGCTCTATCCACATGACTCTGGTGACGACAGGCCTGAAGGGTGAAGGAGGGAGAGGAAGGAGGCCGACATGCCTCTTGGGGTTGGGGGTGCTGGAATAGGGCCAGGTTTGAAAAGTGCAGACATGCCTCGGAGATCATGTGGGTTTCCTTCCAAACCGCACTAGAGCAGGTCACGTAGTAAGCGTGTCGTGTTCTTTTTGCTGGTAGAGAGTCTTGCCTTCAGTTTGTTAAAAACGCAACATCTGTGAGGAGCAATAATGAGGCATCCCTTTAGCATGGTGTTTCGTTAGGACACATTGGGTGGACTTGCCTTGAGAAAGCAAGTAGAATGTGTGGTGGCAGCAGAAGGACCTGCGCTGCTACGGGCAGGGGCCCCATGCACCCGCCAAGTGCCAGCCTTGGGGGCATGAGGTGTCGGGACAGTACCTAGGGGGTTCTCAGATCCTCCCTCTCCACCAGGAGCGGGTCAGGGGCTGGCCCAGGGCTGACCGGCAGCCCCAGTTCCCGTCCTCAGCCCCTGCCCCCGTCTGTCTCAGGAACAAGTACCTGCTGCTCAACAACCAGGAGCTGAACGAGCTGAGCGCCATCTCCCTCAAGGCCAACATCCCCGAGGTGGAGGCCGTCCTCAACACGGACAGGTGCGTGGGGGCCAGCGCTGGGCCTCTCACACTGGGCTGCGGTGTCCTGCGGGCTCCCGTGTGCAAGGCCCGTCCTCATGTCACCCGCGTTCTGTCACTGGCACGCCATAGCAGCCTTCAGAGGGAAATGCCCTCGTCACCTCCACTTTACAGACTGGAGAGCAGGGGCCCAGCACGACCACCTACCGAAGGTCGGATATGCTCTCCCCGCCCGCTCTCTCCCCTGTGCTGACCTCTTCCTTGCATGGTGGCAGCTGCAGCCAAGCAGGACAAAGGAGCAGGCTCCCACGCCCCTAGTGAAGCCCCGCCCACTGGGTGCCGCCTGCCTCCCCCTTCTAGAACTGGGCGAGGAGGTCACAGGCTTTTGGGGCTCAAGGCAGGGAGGATGAAGTCACAAGTCCCCAGATAATTTTCCCCGTTGACTTGAGACGGAGAAAGAAGAAAGAAAAGAGAGGGAGGGAAGGTGGGGAAGGGAGAGACAAGCATCAGCTTGTTCCACTTAGTTGGTCCATTTAGTTGTGTTCCCACCGATTGCCTCTTAAATGTGTGCTGACCAGGGTTGAACCCGTATCTCTGGGCCGACGCTTTATTCACTGAACCACCCAGCCAAGGGCTGCTTCTCTTTTGGAGGCAGCAGAAGTTTTGGGGACTTCGTGCCCTGGCACTGGAACCCTGGCTGTGAGGCTGGGACCCTTCACTGCTCAGGGGAGACCTCTGCAGCCAATACATCCCTCCTGGTTTTGTCTGCCACGTGTGGGTGTGGGACAAGCCCGTTCCAGGGCACTGCTCTCCTCCTGCCAGTCTCAGTGTGGTGGTTCTGTGTCCTCAGCCGTAGGACCTCCATTCAGCTAGACCAGGCGGTCTGAGTGGAGGTTCTGTGATGTAGTTGTAATACTGACGTGGTTGTAGGAGTCTGCAGATACCAGTTTCCTGTGCCGCCATCTTAACCAGAAGCTGGTCTCCCTGTCTTTCTTACTTAGGAGTTTGGTGTGTGATGGGAAGAGGGGCTTATTAACTCGTCTGCTACAGGTCATGAAAAAGGAGCCAGCCGAGTCATCTTTCAGGTAGGTCTGGGGACAGGCACCTGCCACTCCTCAGGGTCCCAAGATCCATCCAGGTGTTTCTCAATTGGCTAGAAATGCCTCCTTTAGTCTCCAGCATCTGCTCCGGCATCTGGTTACTGTGGGTGAGCGGGGGCTTGACTGTCGCCCCTGCGCTGACTTAGTGAGCTTGTCAGCTCCTGCTGCGTGCAGCGTGTCGTTCAGTAACTGACCAAGCGCTCCCCAAGCCCCTGTTCTGTGCCAGTGCTGGGAAGGTGGGGAGAGGTAGCAGCCGCTGTCCCTGCCCACGCAGACTCTGCCCACGCAGACCCCCCGGGTTGTGGAAAATGCACAGAGAATGCTGTTTCAGCGCAGTGTGGCGAGGCGTAGAGCCAGGACCTGTCCCGGGGCTGTGGGAGCAGAGGAAAGCCCTCTCCTCTGTGGGGGCGGGTGGGTAGGCGGGCTGGACAAGGAGGGACTCCCAGAGTTCCTGACACATCCGAGTGCTGAAGGCTGTTGCCAGGGTTCTGGGTGAGGGAGGCTGTTCTCAGGCTGGTGTGAGCTCTCAGGAGGCTCTGTGCCCATGTGAGCCCCGTTCTGTTCAGCCTGCCTTACCTAGAATCCCCATAGAGTCACCGCTCTGCCACGAGGGGCAGGCTCCATCAATATCAGCCCCTCGGCTCTAGGACAGCCCACCAGGTACGAGCCCAGTGGCCCGTCCACAGGTCTATCAGGTTCCCTCACACATCCTGGCCCTCTCACCCATGTCCTCCTGTCCTCCTGAAAGGACAAAGCCTAGAGGACATTTCCATAGGGGACCCTCAGACACAAACCCCTTCCAGACAGTACCCAGTGGAGGGCTGTTCCTCACCGTACTGTCAGCTCCGCGCAGGTGGGGACTCGGCTTACTCCCGGTGCCTAGTACAAGGCCTGACGCGGGAGGTGTTCTAGAAGTGTCTCTTGAATAAAAGGAATGACAGCAGACATCTCCAAGCCCCTTGGGGAGTGGACTGTGGGCCAGAGGAGGGCGGCCTTAGCCACCTGGGCCAGGGCTCAACGTTTGGGTCGCAGGTTTTGGCAAGCCCGGGCTGTGGAGAGTTTCCTCCGAGGGACCACCTCCTATGCAGACCAGATGTTCCTGCTGAAGCGAGGCCTTCTGGAGGTAACGGCCTGGAGGGGCCAGGGTGTGGGGGTCCCGCTGTCCCCGCCCCACGCAGTGCTTTCCCGTCCTGAGACCTAGACGGCTGAGCAGGGACAGCTGAGCCTGTTGTAGAAAGCCAGAGCAGATGCCTGGCATGGGCCCTGAGTTGCCAGCTGTGGGTTCCCCGTGGGATCTGGGGTGACCTTGGCGGAGCTAAGTGTCTGTAGTTAGCCAGCAAGGCCTTTTGGCCCTGAGGGCATTTTGCTGCCAACTAAAAGTTTATTTCCCTTTATCCATAAGTGGCCTTTAGGAAAAGCAGAATTTACAAGAGGGGAGCAAAATGGCCAGTTGTAATTGGCTTATATATATAAATAAGAAACCCATAAATTGCTGTAAGTCACCTGGAAAATAATTGATCCAAATTGGTGTAACTTCAGGAAAATGAAAAATGGAAACAGTTTGACTGCCATAGAGGACCTCATGAAGGAGTTAAATGGGACCTCATGAAGGAGCTTTTCTTGATAAATTCATTTATTAAATGTGTTTATTCATAAACATAAAGACTAACCGCGGGGTAAGAATGTGTCTTGTGCCCTTAAACCCTGTGCTTAATGTATCCGGGTGGCCTCAAGTGCGCGGGCAGGGGCCGTGGTCACAGCTGGAGAAGCTGCCCCTCGCCTGAGGGCTGCAGAGCCCTGGCCACCTTAATGCCCACAGAGCAGGTCACAGGCTTAGCTCTGAGAGCCCTGGGCAATTGAGGGCTGTTCAGCTGCACACTCCAGCTCACCCGTGGAGCCACCAGCCTCTTCAGATAAGAATCTAGACAGGGAGGCAGATTTTATCAGCCTGGATGCTTTCTCAAAGCAGATGCTGGGTGGCCTGTCCAGTGGGAAGAGCACTGGACATGGCGTGGGCGCTACATGCCGGGCCTGTGGGAGGTGGGCAGCTAAGAAGAGCTCTGCCTGGGTGGCAGCTGCGCCTGCCTGTTGGCTCAGGGCTCAGCCACCTTCCTGCCTTCACCCTGCCGCCTCTCACCCCCAGCACATCCTCTACTGCATTGTGGACAGCGAGTGCAAGTCGAGAGACGTGCTCCAGAGTTACTTTGACCTCCTGGGGGAGCTGATGAAGTTCAACGTCGATGCCTTCAAGAGATTCAATAAGTACATCAACACTGATGCGAAGGTAGGCAGAGCCCGGGGCTCCCTGGGATCTGCCGCGTTGTCCCGGAGTTGTCCTGCAGCCCTTGTCCTCGCCAGTCTCCACCCGGTGCTCGTTATAAAATGGAGACTGCCGGGGCAGAGGGGGATCAGTGGGCGTCCTAAGCAGGCATTCATTAGCATCTGTGTATACCGAGCATGAACATGTCAGCTGCTGACAGGCAGGTGTGAAAGTGGGAGCAGGTGGGCCATGAGTACAGCCCTGATGCCATGCTGAGCCTTGGATGGGGCTGGGCCTGGTGTGCTGGGCTCAGGCATGTGACAGGAACCCAACTCAGACTAGGGTAGTAAAAACGAGCCTGCAGCCTGACCTGTGGTGGCGCAGTGGATAAAGTGTTGACCTGGAAATGCTGAGGTCGCCGGTTCGAAACCCTGGGCTTGCCTGGTCAAGGCACATATGGGAGTTGATGCTTCCTGCTCCTCCCCCCTTCTCTCTCTCTCCTTTCTAAAATGGAAAAAAACAAAAAAACAAAAAAAACGAGCCTGCACCCTCCAGTGGAGAAAACATGACGCGGTATCAGACGGCTGGTCGGGCGCCTGCCTGGGCTGCTGGTTAGTGGGTGGTGAGGGCAGGCCAGCCCGCTTGTCTGAGCCTCTGTCTCTGTTGGAGACAGCCAGGCAGGGGCAGATGCGTGCGCCTTGCCGCGACCCACGCGGCAGGAGCCCGCCATTCGCCTGAGCCCGGTCTCCACTCAGTTCCAGGTGTTCCTGAAGCAGATCAACAGCTCCCTGGTGGACTCCAACATGCTGGTGCGCTGTGTCACTCTGTCACTGGACCGCTTTGAGAACCAGGTGGACATGAAAGGTAAGAGGGCCAGCGCGCCAGTGCAGATCCGTCTAGTGCGGCTTTGCAGACGTCAGACACTCGCTTCCATAAGGAGACAAGAAAGGCTGGAGGCAGCCACACCAAATGCCCCGTGCCTGGGGTCAGGGTGGTGGCTGTCCGAGTGATATTCTTTCTGCTCTTACTTTTCTGTGGTCCACGCGGCCTGTACTGAGCGTGCACAGCATGTTAATGAAGAGGGCAAACCAGGTTGCAGGCAGAATGCAAAACATTCTACCTCTCCTGGGCAGGGACTGCCTGGGGTGAGAAAGACCTGGGAGGTGACCAGGGAGATGCCTCCAGGACAGTGGTCCCGGAACACAGCTGGAGGGAGGGGGCTGGGCTCCCCCCGGGCTCTGGTGAGATCGCAGGCTTAGCCTGGGTGGCGGCCCAGCTGGACTTCCCCACTGCAGCGACTGACCCTTTCCGTTAGTTGTCTTGACAGTGGGGCTCGTGGCCTCAGTCAGGACCCAGGGTGGCTTGGCTCGCGAGGCCTGGTGGCAGTGGCCTCCAGGCCACGGACCAGCTCTTGATCCAGTTGCTCACATCTCTGCCTGTCTGTCCCCAGTGGCCGAGGTCCTGTCCGAGTGCCGCCTGCTTGCCTACATATCGCAGGTGCCCACGCAGATGTCCTTCCTCTTCCGCCTCATCAACATCATCCACGTGCAGACGCTGACGCAGGTAAGAGGCAGACAGCGACGGCCGGACAGCTTCTCCCTAGGAGCGCCCCTCCCTGGGGCCCTGCTCGCGGTTCTTCCCGTTGACTCTGAGGACTGCTTCCAGGAAGGCATCAGTGCCCCTCTTTACAGATGGGGCCTGAGGAGGGAGAAGACCTCCGAGGCCGCAGCGGGCTGGGGAGTAGTGGGGTTTGCACTGAGGCCTGACTCCCTGTGCAGCGCTCGCCCCACCCCACCTGCAGTGCAGGCTTTGGGCTTGGACCTGAGCTCAACTCCCAGCCCCTCCACTGGGGAGTGGTCCTTCCCGGAGCTGCATGCCCTCCTCTCAAATGGCGATGGTCCTGCTGCCTCTCAGAGGTGGCTCTTCTGTTCCCTCACCTGACAACCGTAGTGAGGCCAGGCCCTGGGCTGGGGTGCAGAGTGAGCGCACCAGGCCGAGACTCCCCTCCCGGTGCCCCCAGTCTAGTGCCAAAGGAAAGGGAGGGGAGTGCTGCACCTAATGCGTGCACCCAGCCCTGCCCCAGGAATCGAAGCTTCTGGAAGCCGTGCCTGATCTCCCTGGGAGACGGTTGATGGATGATGAGCCCATCAGGGTGGGGCTGGGGTGGGGCCCAGGGCCCAGGAAGGTGCTCAGGGCAGGGTGCTGGCAGCATAGGTCCCCAGGGCCTGCTGGGGCTCCCAGCACACCCCTGACCCGGCCGGCCTGGGGCCTTGCAGGAGAACGTCAGCTGCCTCAACACCAGCCTGGTGATCCTGATGCTGGCCCGGCGGAAAGAGCGGCTGCCGCTGTACCTGCGGCTGCTGCAGCGCATGGAGCACAGCAAGAAGTACCCTGGCTTCCTGCTCAACAACTTCCACAACCTGCTGCGCTTCTGGCAGCAGCACTACCTGCACAAGGACAAGGACAGCACCTGCCTGGAGAACGTGAGTGCCCGTCCCGCTGGCTGGCGGGTGGGCTGCGGGCAGACCCAGGGCCCCTTGGTCATCCGGGGGGTGTGGTCCCTGTTGGGCCACGTGCTGGGCAGCTCTTGGTCCCCTTACCATGGCCCTCCCCACGGGGTGCTGGGCTCGCCCTGGGGCCTCCAGGCGCCCCCCAGCCCCTCTCTCTTTGCCCAGAGCTCCTGCATCAGCTTCTCATACTGGAAAGAGACCGTGTCCATTCTGTTGAACCCAGACCGCCAGTCGCCCTCTGCCCTCGTCAGCTACATTGAGGAGCCCTACATGGACATAGACAGGGACTTCACTGAGGAGTGACCTTGGGCCAGGCCTCGGGTGGCTGCTGGGCCAGGGCCAGTGTGGGTGAGCGTGAGCACGCGTGCCTCATGCCCTGCCACGTCCCTGCCTCTCCCCTGCCTCCCT
This sequence comes from Saccopteryx bilineata, assembly GCF_036850765.1. Taxonomy (NCBI): domain Eukaryota; kingdom Metazoa; phylum Chordata; class Mammalia; order Chiroptera; family Emballonuridae; genus Saccopteryx; species Saccopteryx bilineata. The sequence goes on from NC_089495.1 coordinate 202,617,820, forward strand.
GCTGCTCTCTGCCTGCCCCAGACTTCAGGTACAGGCTTGGTGGGAGGGAGTGTCTATAAGTTTCAGGCCCCTGGGTCTGAGGGCCAAGGTCATTGGGGAACCTTAGTTCCTTAAAGAGCCCCATGATGCGGACGGGCACTGTGCCCACACTTCCTTCAGTACCTGGGGCCTGGCCCACCCAGAGGTAAGGGGACTTTTAAAAATAGCTCTGTCCGAGCTCCTGCCCAGTCTCTTGGCTGTCTGTCCTGGGGTGGGGAGGGTGAGATGGGCAGCCTCCCCCAATTCCTGAGCCAAGCTTGCCGTGGCCTTTGGACCCAGGCAAAGGCTTCTGAGCCCTGGGCAGGGGTGGGGGAGACTGGAGAACGCTGCCTTCCCCCAAGCCTGCCCCTCTGTTCCGCCCTCGTCTTCCTTTAGCTCTTCTGGTCCTGTTTGCTCATTGGCCGCTGTGTTCACCCCAGGGGGGGCCCCGAGGGAGGGGGGCCTGTTCTTCCTAGCCCCTCGGTCACAGGCTGGCTGTGTCCCGCCCACCCTGTCCCAGAGCAGGGTCTCCTGAGCCCAGACACAGGAGCCCAGCCTCGGCCCCTCCTTGTGTTGCCAATTTATTAACAACAAATAAACCGGTTAAATGGAGACTATTAAAGAACTTTATTTTAAATGACTGATGTGGACCTGGCTTTTATCTGTGGGACCGTGTGATCCGCTCCCTGCCTGAGCCGCCCAGAGCTGCAGACAACAGCGTTTCCGCAGGGCTCAGCAGACGGAGAGGCGGCAGGTGAGGGGTGGCGGCGGGCGTCACTCCTTGTGCTGCGGGGAGAAGGGTGGCTGAGTGAACGAGCCATGCCACCTTCCCCCACCCCCAGGCAGGGGACAGGGTGGTGCCAGGCTGCCCCTCACCTTGGGGCCCAGGGCATCCCGGGTCCGTGCCCGCAGTTTGTTGGCTTGGGTCTCTGCCATGTCGGCCCGCTCCTCCGCGTCGTCCAGCTCATGCTGGGCCTTGCGGTACTTGGCCAGGTTGGTGCTGGCCTGCTGCTCCTGGGGCATGGGCAGGCGGGGTCGCTCTGGTGACTGAGGGGGTCAGTCGGGCCCCCACACCTCACAGAAGGGGTCTGGCTTCTCTTCATCCTCATCTCTGCTCCCCCCACCAGTACCCACAGCAGGAAAGAGGGGTTGAGACACCCTCCAGAGGTGCCCACGTGCCACACGTGGACCAGGAGGGAAAAGCACATGGGGTCCCCAGAAGCAGGTGGGTCTCATCTTGGTATCAGAGCTGTGAGAAACTCTTCCCGCTGGGGCTGCAGGGTCACGAGCTGGACCACCGCCCTTTAAGGCAACCCACGTTCACCTAAAGCCAACGCTGGGAAGCCATGGCCCAGAGACGGCGTGGGGCTGACTGCAGCTGGCCGCTCGCCTGGGCCCAGCCTTGAGGTTGGGTTATCATGGGCATCCCGACCATCAGGTGCAGCTCCGGGGGCCCTGCTCTATGCGCTCACCGCCTCCTCAAACTGCCGTTTGTAGCTCTTGACCTTGCTCTGCAGCTTGTCCACCAGGTCCTGCATGCGAGCCAGGTTCTTCCTGTCCTCCTCGGCCTGCACAGGCAGAGCGGACTCAGGTCTTGCCAGGACCGGGCCAGCCTTTGGGCCTCCTCTTCTGAGTCGGGACTAGCACCCACCTGGTACGCAAGCTCCTTGACCCGCCGCTCGTGTTTCCGCACACCCTTGAGGGCTTCGGTGTGCTTCTTCTGCTCGGCGTCGAGCTCAGTCTCTAGCTCTCGGACCTGTGAGCAGCCAGGGGACAGGCCTGATGCCCTGAGCCGGCCCCATGCTGCCTGCCATGCAGGGGACAGCCCGCTGTGCAGGGGACGGGGTGGGGCCAGCACACGCACCTTGGCCTCCAGCTTCTGCACCTGCTTCTTCCCGCCCCGGAGGGCAGCTTGCTCCGCCTCCTCCAGCCGTGCCTGCAGCTCCCTCACTGTCTGCTCCAGCGTCTTCTTCATCCGCTCCAGGTGTGCGCTCGTGTCCTGCTCCTTCTTCAGCTCCTCAGCCATCATGGCCGCCTGTGAGGGATGGGGGGGAATGGTCAGGAGGTAGCCGGCCCCTGGGCTCTGGTCCCCGAGCTGATCCCACCAGCCCCAGCCTGGCCTCACGTCCGTGATGGCCTTTTTGGCCTTCTCCTCGGCCTCTCGCCTCTCCTGGGTGGCCTCCTCCACCTCGCCGCTCAGCTGGGCCAGATCCACCTCGAGCTTCTTCTTCTGGTTCAGGAGGCCTGTGTTCTGGGGGTGGGTGCAGACCCTCAGAGCTGGCCCTCAGGCAGCCACCCCACACGGCCCCGGGACCGGCTGTCCCCACCTGCGAGTGCAGGAGGTTGAGGCGCTCGCTGGCCTCCAGCAGCTCCTGCTCCGCCAGCCGCCGACTGCGCTCGCCCTGCTCCAGGGCGGCCCGGAGCTCCTCCAGCTCGGCAGCCAGCAGGGTCCCCCGCCGCTCCAGGGCCTGGGCCTGCTCTCGGAGCTCGGCCACCAGCCGCTGCTCCTCGTCGCGCCCCGCCTGCTCCTCCTTGAGCTGGGCCTGCAGCAGCCGCGTGGCCGCCTGCGCCTCCGTGGCCTGGCGGGTGGCATGGCCCAGCTGCAGCTCCAGGTCGTTGAGGTCGCCCTCCATCTTCTTCTTGAGCCGCAGCGCCTCATTGCGAGCCCGTGTCTCTGCGTCCAGGGAGGCCTGCAGGGACTCCACTGCCCGCTGCTGGTTGCGCCTGTGCAAGGGGTTGGAAGGCAGTGGGTGTGCACTCCACCGAAGGGTAGGGAGACAGGGCCCCACTCTTACAAATGCTCAAGGGATGCTATTGACATGAACCCATTTTGTGGAATAAGTGACTCGTCCCTCCCAGGTCAAGCCCCTTGTGACTTTGTGTCCCATCAGAGCAAATTCACAGACAAGCCTGAGGCTTGGGAGCAGACACATGGGGCTGAACCCCAGCCCTGCCCCGACTGTCCCTTGAGCAGGTCCTGTAGGCTCTCAGCTTTACCTGAGCAAGCTGAGTGGGAGGGGCAAGCTGGTGTCCCAGCCAATCTGTGCGCACCACCTTTCTCCCGTTCAGGGGGGCTGGGAGCCCAAGGACCACGGACCCTGGGTGCTGGTGGGTGGGAATGCCCCGGCCCCCATACCTCAGGTTAGTGCACTCCTCGTCTTTCTCTACCAGCTTCCGGTCCACTTCCGCCTTGACCTGGGACAGTTCCAGCTGGATCCGCAGTGTCTTGGTCTCCTCCAGCTCCAGGGCCCCCTGGGGGCAGAGAAAGCTGCGTGTCTTCCGGGAGGAAAGGCCAGGGAAGCGGCGGGTCAGGTCCACCCCACCCTGTGGCCAGCCCCTGACCTCAGCCTCCTCCAGGGCGGCCTGGAGCTCACTCTTCTCCCCTTCCAGCGCCTTCTTGGTTTTCTCCAGCTCCTGGATGCTCTTCCCACTGAGGCTGACGTGGTCTGTAAGGTCACTGATCTCCTCTGCAAAGTGCACAGGGCACTGAGGGTGATCTCATGGCTCATGCTCCAACCCAGGTCACATCATTCACCCCCAGCTCCAGAGTGACCCCACCAGGGCATTCTGTGTGGTTCCAAGGTGCTTCCAGTGACCCCAGAGCAGGTTTCTGACCTTGGGGTGGATCATACCCTGCAGGTTCTTGTTCTCCCGCTTGAGCGTCTCCAGGGCCTCGAGAGCCTCCTCGTGGCTGTGCCGCAGCCGGAAGAGCTCGGTGCCCAGGCCGCGGGCCTCCCTCTGGGCCGCCTCCAGCTCCTGCTGCATCTCCTCCTCTTGCCGCCGCCGCTCCTCCAGTGCCCGCTCCAGGTGCCGCTGCTTCTTGTCCAGCGCAGCCGCTGCCGAGGTCGCTCGCTCCAGCTCCAGGGTCACATCCTCCGACTCTGTCTGCAACCGTAGCTTGGCCTTCTCCAGCGACGAACACTTGGCATGCGCAGCCTCAACACCCTCTTCTGCCTCCTGCAGCCGCAGGGCCAGCTTCTTTCTGGGCCACGAAGCAGACAGTGCGGACCATGGAGCAGACGGACAGCGAGGCTGGCAGAAGTGTGGCCCCTGCACCTCCCACTTTCCCATCAGGGCTCAGAGGCGCAGGCATCACCTTGTGTGCCGATAGCCTGGCCGGCAAGGCACTCACTTAGCCTCCTCTAACTCCTCGGTCCTCTGGATGGCGTCTGCCTCGTACTTGCTCCTCCACTGGGCCACCTCTGCGTTGGCCTTGGACAGCAGCCGCTGCAGCTCGGCCTGGGCCTCGGCCTCCTCCTCGTGCTGCTCCCGCAGGAGATCACAGTCGTGCCGCAAAGCCTGCACAGCGTGGGCCAGCGCACTCTTGGCCTGCAGGGACCCCAGCGACCCGAGCATCAGGCCAGGCTGGTGACCCCGATGTCCACACCACCCTCTCTGTGGCAGCCAGTGGCCCACTCACCTTGGTCTCCTCCTCCAGCTGCCTCCGCAGTTCCTCCAGGCTCTGGGTTGCCAAGGCCTTCCCGCGGCTCAGTTGGCTAATCAGAGACTCCTTCTCCTCGAGGAGGCGGCTCAGTTCCCCTGCCGTCCAGGTGGGGAGCAACCAGCAGGTCAGGTGGGCACAGGGCAGCCCTGAGGCCCCAGGGGTGCGGCTGAGCCCCTGGCCTCACCATTCTCGGTCTGCAGCCGTCCACGCTGGGCGAGCGCCTCTGCCAGCTGCCGCTGCAGCTCCTCCACCTTGATCTTGGCCTCACTCAGCTGGTCCTCGTAGGTCCGGCACAGCTTCTCTGCACTGGCCTGGGGGCCAGGGTCAGGGTGCGTTTGTGAATCAGAGGGCAAGATCTGCGGCTGCCAACCAGACTGGGGCCTGGGATGGGGAACTGGAAGGCTAGACTCGGGCCCGGGAGTCCCAGAGAAAGCAGTGCCCCAAGTTCAGGGTCAGAGATTCCACTCGTGGGCTATGGCTTAGAAGATGAACACCAGAAGTGCTGGACTACTAGTCCCGAGGCTAGAGGGATACTGGAGTCTGAGGCCAGCTATTAGGTTAGGTGGTACAGTGGCCCAGGGTCGAGCCTGAGTGCTGGGATTCAGGACAGAAACGGGACAGTTAGTAGGTCCGAGCTCACAGGTCAAGGGCTGAAAGTTAGAATTGGATGCTGGTTCAAGAGTGACCTGTAGTCAGGGTTTGAGGTCAGGACCAGTGTGGGGCTGGGGTTCGATACCAGGTGATGGGTCAGGATCTGAGGCAGGGGCAGGATGGGTGGGGGTCCGTACTGGCACGGGGTGGTCATGATCGGCAGTTGGAGGCAGAAGAGGAAGGACGGCAATGTGGGGTCAGAGCCGGGGGTCGGGACAGGAGCGAAGCAGACACCTTGCCGCGGGCCAGCGTCTCCACGCTGGTGCCCAGGTCGTCCACCTCCATGCGGAGCTCGCTCTTCTCCTTCTCCAGCTTCTGCCGCACCCGCTGCAGGCTGTCCACCTGCTCGCTCAGCTCCGCGGCGCTGTCTGCCTGCTTGCGCCGCAGGGCGGCCACCGTGGCCTCGTGCCGCAGCGCCGCCTCCTCCAGCTCCCGCCGCAGCCGCCCCAGCTCGGCCTCGCGCTTGCGGCTGCCTTCCCGCTGCCCTGCCGACGCGCCGCCGGCCTCCTCCAGCCGCTCACTCAGCTCCTCCAGCTCCCGGGCCGCCTCCGCCCGCTGCTTCTCCACGCGTGCCCTTGCCGCCCGCTCGGCCTCCAGCTCCTCCTCCAGCTCCTCCGCCCGAGCCTGGGACCGCAGGCCAGCACACCGGTCCCCTCCTGCCCCGTCCCCACACACACCTGCCCTGTCCCCCCTCACCTGCACCGTCAGCCTTGCGGTCCCGGCACACTGGGCCCCTCCTGCCCCGCCCCCAACACCTGCGCCAACCCCCCACACGCCTGCGCCATGCCCCCACACCTGCAGCTCCTTGATCTTCTTCTGCAGCTGTGCCCCGAGGAGTTGCTCGTCCTCCACCCGCAGGTTCAGCTGACTCAACTCAGAGTCCTTCCTGGAGGTCCGGGAAGAGCATGAGCCCGCCCTGCTTCCAACTCCCACCAGCCTGCCTGGGCCCCGCCCACCCCCAGCACACCCCCAGTCAGGCACTCTGCACCCAGGGACGCTGTGTGGCCTCAGAGCCTGGCCAGGGCCTTGTCCAGGGAGGGCAGGACACTGCCCTGGCACCTAGCAATCCCATCTCTCAGCCCTCCACGTCAACCTCTGCCATCACGTGGCTGACTAGAGCCCGGAGGGAGCGAAAAGCAGATGCAGGCTCAGGTGGCCCCTGCGGCCGGGGTCGCTCTGCTGCCCACCCCACACCTACTTCTTGAGCTTCTCCTCCAGCTGCTGCTTGTCCTGGGCAGCGTCTGTCACTGCCTCCTGCGTCAGCTTCAGGTCCCCCTCCAGCTTGCGCTTGGCCCGCTCAGCGTCCATGCGCAGCTTCTTCTCCTGCTCCAGGGAGCACTCCAGCTGCGGGGTGGGGGCAGGTGGCTCAGCCCAGGCCCAGCCGGCCCAGCCATGGCCCAGCCATGGCCCAGCCAGCCCCTCCCCACCCCCACCCGCCAGCCGTCCTGCGCAGCCGCTGTGGGCCCACTCACGTCTTCCACTTGCTGCTCCAGGCGGAGCTTGGCCTTGGCCAGCGAGCTCACTCGGTCCTCCTCGGCCTGCAGGTCGCCCAGGGCCTGCTGGTGGGCCTCCTGCAGCGCCTTCTTCTCCTTGGTTAGCCGGGCCACCGACTCGTCCAGTGCTGCCATCTCCTCTGTCAGGTTCTTCACCTGGGCCAGGGCCAGGGTCACCATGGGGATGTCCCCCCACCCTCTGGGAACAGCAGCTCCCCCTTTCCACGAGGGGACCACACACAGGCAGGCAAGCCACTACTCTGCGCCCCATCCCATCTCTTCATCCCTCAGGGATAACAGTTCTGGGCTCCCCAGGGGAACTACACGGGGCTGTTGACAGGGATCGATGACAGAAGGCCTGTGAAGGCAGCTGGGGGCTGCAGAGCTGGGGATCGGGGTCCCTGCCCCCAAGGAGCTTACATTCCAGAATGGATGACAGTTGCTATGGTTTGCGGGGCCCCTACTGTGTGCTAGGCCTCGCAGGAGTGCCCGCAAAGGCTGGTTACATAGACTCCACATGTGCCCTCATGAGGTCATGCTGCCCTTAACCCCACTGGACAGAGGAGAAAACAGGCCCACAGAGATGTGACCGCCCAGGCAACAGCAGGGCCCGGCAGGACCAGGAGTGGTCCGGCAGCCACCCGCCCACCTTGTTCTCAGTGGCTTGCTTCTCCTTCTCGGCCTTGGCCAGCGTCAGCTCCAGGTCATCGATGTCCTTCTTGAGCTCCGTGCACTCATCCTCTAGCTTGCGCCGACGGGCGGCCAGGTCAGCGTTCACCTCCTCCTCATCCTCCAGCCGCTCGCCCAGCTCCTTTGCCTTTGCTTCGAGCTGTACCTTGGACTTGATGAGCAAGTGGCAGCGCTCCTCAGCGTTCGCCAGGTTTTCCTGCTCCTGGAGGGGACACGGGGACGGGGCTGAGTCGAGGCAGTGCCAGGTAAGACGGCCGAGGGGCACCGGCCGGGCCCTGCAGGAGAAGGTTCATTTGTCCATGCAAAGGTTTGACTCAGTGGGGCTCTGGGGACCAAAGGACGCCTGTGACCTGCTCTGGGCCCTGAACAGGGGCTCCGGTGGGGTGAGGGCTTGGGTAGAGGGATGGGCAGGGTCAGAAGTGGCCCCTTCAAGAGGGCAGCCCAGAGTGAGGCCCAGATGGGGGCTCTCAGAGAGAAGCTCTGGGCTGAGGCCTCCTGAGGGGCGTGGGGGAGCAGCGGGCATGCCAGGCCTGCCCAGCCGTGGAGAGGCTGGAGTACCCTCTCCCATCACCATGTCCTCATGGCGCCTGGCAGCCTGTGTCCTGCACCAGCAGGTAGGTTCTGGGACCACAGGCCCGACTCTGTCTTCCCAGAGTGTCTTCAGAGCTAGCCTGGCACACAGGCGACGCACAGTGTTTGCCGAAGGAGAGAAGGACTGTGGGCTTGGAGAGACTCTGGACCCTTGATCCCCGCCCCCTGGCTGTTACTGTGACCTGCCTCATGGGTTTCCGTGGCCCTAACCAGAGAAGGGAGCACGGGTCTGTTTCAGGGATGGCAAGGAGGCAGACACGGGAGATGGGGTCCCACTGCAGCTGTAGCAGGAAGCCCAGGTGGCACGGGGGTGGGAGTACAGGACACGTGGCCAGACGGCCCGTGGCTGGGAAGGCTGGGACCGTGGGAGGCTGAGCATAGGCGCAGCCTCCTCTGTGGCACCTCTGGAGTAGGAAGATAGACCCAGCTAGACCTGGGCACCCACACCACACCTGGTCTGCCCTGGCCCGGGGCTTGGTGGGCGTATTTCCCTGGAGCAGCCTGGGGTTCCGGGCTTGCCAGGGGGACTGGGTCACTGAGGGAAGCCCTCTCCCTTCCCCACCCCCACTCACGGCCTGCAGCTGCAGGGCCAGGTCATTCTTTTCCTGGGTGACGCTGACGTGTGTCTCCTCGAGCTCCTGTCGCTTGGCCTCCGCAGTGGCCAGCGCCCCTCGCAGTGATCGCAGCTCTGCCCGCAGGGCTGCCAGCTCCTCCTCTGCCTGCGCCGAGCGCAGCAGTGGCTTCATCTTGAAAAAGAGCTTCATCCACGACCAATTCTTGACGGCATTGAAGGCGCGGATGTTCCACTGGATGGTGAACAGGGCATCCCTGGTGGGGGGACAAGGGGACCCGTAGGCTTAGTGCTGGTCCCTTCATGGTAACAGCCCCAATGTCTCCTGAGCCCCTCCGCTCCCTGGGCCAGGCCCTCAGTGTGTGATCTCCTTAATCCTCCCAAAAGCCCTCCCAAGTAGGTCCTAACGCCTCTGCTTTGTAAGTGGGATTGTGGGAGAGGCTCAAGGTCACACAGGCATGCCTCCGGGGAGGGGCGCACGAGCCCCGAATGTCCTGGTGGCCCTCGTATACGCTCTACAGACACAGGAGTGGTAAAGCCACCGTGCTCTGGGATCAGACTGCCCGAGCTCACACCCCGGCCTCCTCCCTTCCCACCACTAGCCAGTAAGAGGCTCTGACTCAGACACCCGCCCTGCTGAATGGAGGTCATCACAGCACCTCCATCTGAGGCCTGTCCTCTCCTTTACACGAGGATAATGCATATAAACTGTCTTGTCTGGCACTTAAGAATCTTGGAAAACACTAGACACCATTATACCCACTCTGGGCCATGCTCCGGGCAGGCCTGGAGTGGGGACAGGTGCTCGTACCACAGCTTCGAGGTGAGAAAATGGAAACTGGGGAGTTGAGGGGCATAAACAGAACCCTGCCCCCTCAGAGACGCCTCCAACCAGCCATAAAGTGGTCTGACCTCCAGGACAGTAGGACAGGGTTCGAACAACCTGGTGGTTCTGTGAGCCGGGGGGGACAGCAGTCCCACCACAAACCCTGTCCCAGGTCCCTGCCCCACACCCACCTGCCTCCAAGCAGGTGCTGGTACTCCAAGCGCATGAGGCGGCCCCGCCCCCGCGCCTGCAGCAACGTCAGGACCTTGGCCAGACGCTGGTCACGCAGCTCCTCCAGGGTGCCCAGCAGCCCCGCCTTGAAGAACACCTGGGGTGGGGTGGGGAGACAGGCATGGCCTCTAGCCACCAGCAGGTCTCCTGTCCAGTGTGACCCCCCCCAGGGTTAGCCCCCTTGTGTGCCCCAACCTTGGTGTGGCCAAACTGGTACTGGGTGTGGTCAATGTCTAGGCAGCCCAGCAGCTTCTCCGTGGCCTTCCTGCTGTCCACAAAGGTGTCGTCTGGGATGGCACTGGGGTTCAGGATGCGGTACCTGGGAGAGCCGGGAGGGCTGCTGAGGAGGGGGCAGGGTGGAGGGCAGGATCCACCTAGGCCTGTCGGAGGCTGGAGCAGAGGCCCCAGGGGCAGACACCGGACAAGCTGGCTGGCAGGCCTCGTGATGCTGGGGGAATTGGTCATGCTCTGAAAAACCTTAGGTTCTATTTAAATGCATCCAGTACTAGTTCTTTAAGAGGTCACAGTTGTTACAAAAGGCATGCAGTAACTTTTATAATGTTCTTTTTTAAGAAGGCAAAAAATATAAAGAAGGTGATATGGAATAGCACATCATTCTGAACGGCCAGTCCACCAGGAATTTCGTGCTAGTCCATGAAAGGGTTAACTACCCCGATGTGTGAAGTACCGAGTCTGAGGGTCAGTGTGGAAAACCTCTGGTGTAGCGATCTCAAATTGAAGAAACGTTTGGAAGAGAATTCTGATTGACAAGTGGACACACTTGCACATGTGTACAGGGCTGCGCGGGTCAGCTTAGCTGTGGCCACACTGTGAAGGCAAAACCCCTGAAACGCATAAGGCCCCGCGCTAGGGGACTAACAGAGAAGGCAAGATCACCTGGGGGATATGTCACAGCATGATGGCGTGTACCAGGTCCACTCACCCAACGCCGAAGAATGCACACTGTGAGAGGACCCTAGTGTAGAGTATGGCCCCTGGGTGGTAATGGCGAGTCTGCATAGGCTCATCGGTGGTAACAAATGTCCCCTCTGGAGGACAATGTTGCTGATGGGGGGGCTACGCATATGTGGGGATGGGGGGAATATGGGAAACCTCTGTGCCTTCTCACTCCATTTTGCTGTGAGCCTAAATCTGCCCTAAAAAATAAGTCTTAATTTTAAGAAAAAGGATGATACTGACTCCTCCTTATAGATAAGGGGCAACCACCAGGACATACGGTTACATGGGAAACAAACTCACAGACGTGTGCATGTGTGTGTGCCCCTGTGCGCAGCCTCTGTACAAACACATAGTATAGCGGTCAGCCTGGATGACCAGTTACTTCTGGAAGAAGAGGAACTTTGGCTCCTAGTAGCCGGACTATCCAAAGTGAGAAAGGGAAGGGGGGCGCTAAGAGTACTGCGTGAGTGCTCACAGGGGGCCAGTCTGGTCCATGGGAGCCCTCATCCACTTCCCAAGTCTGCGTCCCACTCTGCCCGCCCCACGCTCCAGACTAGTGAACCCAGCCTCGCCTAGGACTTCTAGGACATCTGCTGGAAACCGTTCAAATTGGACATGTTCAAAGTAGAGCTCCATTCACTATCCCCAACCTCCCCATCAGCAAGGCCTGCTGGCTGCGCCTCCGACATCGATCCCAAACCTGTCTGCTTCCCCCCATCCCGGCTGCCCTCAGGCCTCGGCCACCACCCTCTCCCGCTGGGACTCCTGCCCGGCCCCCTGCGGGTCCCCCTGCATCCTCCGCAGTGATGGACTGTCTGTCTGGTTCTAAACTGTGTGCCCTTCCGCCCCCCCCTTGGGCTGATGTAGAGTTGGGGGCGGGGTCTGTGTGGGGCTGGGGCGGGACCACACCTACCGCTGCCGGAAGTCTGCGTAGAGCAGCCTGTTGGGGAATCCTTGGCGGCAGATGCGGATCCCCTCCAGAACCCCATTGCAGCGCAGCTGGTGCAGCACCAAGAAAGGATCCATGACCCCTGGACGAGTGGGAGGCACAGGAAAAGGTCTGAGGTCAATGGACGCACCTTCGTGCCTCAAAGGAAGACCACAGTCCATAGATGGGCTCTGCGGAAGGGGCAGATCCTGCTTCTAGTCTGCCCTGGCTCCGCCCCTTCTAGTCTGCATTGTCCCCGCCCCCCAGTGGTCCCCGCCCACCTAGCCTCTGGCTGACTACCTGGGGTCTTGTTCTCATTGGGGACAATGCAACGGACAAAGTGGGGCTGTGTGGCCCGCAGGTTGGTCATCAGCTTGTTGAGGTTCTCCTGGAGGCGGAGTGGAGAGAAGGCACACAGGCAGAGAAGCAGGATTGGAAACCGCAGTGGATCGACCCGCTAAGAACTGGGGGGCCAGGTGTCTCAGTGTGCCTCCACACATCTGGCCCTTTACTCTGTTCCTGTCTGTGACCCTCGGCCCTCTTCTGCTTGACTGGGTCCCTGCCACCAAGGTCTCCATTCCCCCACCCGCTCCCTCACAGCCCTGCCCAGGCAGCGTGGGGACGGGAGGCAGCACAGACTTGCTGTGATGTTCACGTGGAGAGGAGTTAAACATCACTGCAAGTCTTAACAGCCGCCCGCCCAGGATGCAGGAACTGAGTGTGGGGCAAAGACTGGGGGAGGCTGCGGGGGAGGCCTGCCCGGGGCCCAAAGGAGGCCTCACCTTGTGCAGCTGAGACACAGTTTGGAATGAGGCTGCCTTTTTACGCTTCTCTTTCACCCCAGACTTCGGAGGCTCAGCTAGGAGAGACATGGGGACCAGTCACTCCAGGGACATCACTCTGCGAGTCCCCTACAGAAGGGCCGTCTAACCCCTTGGTACTCACTGGAGCAGGACCCGGCATAGTTCTCGTAGAGGGTCGCTAAGAGCTTGTTCTGGGACTTTTGGAAGATGGGGACCACGGTCTCATTCAGTGGGTCCTTGTTTTTCTCCAGCCAGCCCACAATGCTATAAGGCACCTGGCAGAGACCCGACAGGTGCTGAGCCATGGCAGAGAAGCCCAGGGGAGGGGGAGAGTGGTCAGGAGCTGGCGTTGCCACAGGCACCTACCACACCAGCGTAGTGGACCACTTCAAAGTGGGCCTGGTATTTGCGCTTCTTGTCCGGCCTTGGCTGCTGGAAATTGGGCGACTTCCCTGCGTGGTTATCGTAGAGCTTGGCCCGGAAGCTGGCGTCTGAGGCCTTGGGGAACATGCACTCCTCCTCCAGGATGGACAGGATGCCGAGCGGCTGGGGACAGGGCCACAGGCTTGAAGGGCCCGCTGTGCACCGGCCCCTCCTTCCGGAAGCCTCCCCAGACACCCTCACCTCAGCCACCTGCTCAGAGGGACAGAGGCCAGACCTGCACGTGGGAGCCCTGTCTTCTAAGACAAAGAAAAATCTATGCCCTGGTCTCCAGCCGGCTTCTGCACAGCTCGCAGCTCTGAGGCATCTCCTTTGCTTACGAGGGCTGTGCAAACTCCAACTGGCACCTCTGCAGCCCCGCCCCCCACTTCCACGATCTCACACCCATGCACACACAGCAGTCAGAAAGAGCAGCTGGGTTCAAATCCTGGCTTCCTCACTCACTAGCTGCAGGGCCCTTAGAGACCAACCTAAGCCTCTGCTTCCTTAACCTGCCACATGGGGAAATGAATTCTTTGTGCTGCTTTAACAGCTAAGAAAACCTGCCAACCACCTAAATAAATGTCCAAAAAGGAGACTCCAGAAATGCATCGTCTGAAAATCACCTGCTGCGTGAACTGCTGAGCCTTCAACTACGCTCAGGGTTGAGCCCCCTCTCAGAGGAAAGGGGGAGACATGTGTCCGTGTCCGCAGGAGAAAACCTGAGCCCCGGCCCCAGGGCTTGGAGGAAACCGACCAGAGTGCCAAGATTCTGGTTGCGTGAGGCCCGGGGACGGTCGCGTGAGGTCGTGTGAGGGCCGGGGGTGGTCGCATGAGGCCCCAGGATGGTCTTGTGAGGTCATGTGAGGGCCGGAACGGTCGTGTGAGGGCCGGGGGCGGTCGCGTGAGGCCCGGGGGCGGTCGCGTGAGGCCTGGGGGCGGTCGTGTGAGGCCCGGGGGCGGTCGCGTGAGGCCCGGGGACGGTCGTGTGAGGGCCGGGGGCGGTCGCGTGAGGCCCGGGGGCGGTCGCGTGAGGCCCGGGACGGTCGCGTGAGGGCCGGGGGCGGTCGCGTGAGGGCCAAGGACGGTCGCGTGAGGGCCGGGGAAACGTTTTCCCCCTTTCCTTTACTTCTGACTTTTCAAATTTTCTGTTATTTCTTTGCTCCCATTCTTTAGCACAATGGAGAAACATGTATTGTTTCACAATCAAGTAAATAAGGAAGCAAGCACAAGCTACTCCATCTCACACCCAGGGCAGTTCTGAGGACCCAGTGAAATTGTGGCTGCAGCAGGGCCTGGGAACTGCGAAGCTGTCCGCCGTGACGGGTGCTGCCAGCAGCGCCAGGGCACACACTCGCACAGGCATTGCTCACACATGTCACCAGCAGTGTTTGCACACAGTCCCCAGCATACCTATCTCTCTCTCTCACACACACACACACACACACATGCATTCCCACTATGACTGGTGCAGAGATGCGGTCACAGCCTGCACACGCACAAGCTCACTTCGGGGCACACTCACACGCGTGCACACTTGCCCAGGCCCGCTGGCTGCACCCGCCCCCGCCCTCGCAGCGTGAGCTTGGGCTGAGCTCCACCTTCTCGATGAGATCGATGCAGGGCTGCAGGTCCAGGCCGAAGTCGATGAAGACCCAGTCGATGCCCTCACGCTTGTACTCCTCCTGCTCCAGCACAAACATGTGCTGGTTGAAGAACTGCTGCAGCTTCTCGTTGGTGAAGTTGATGCACAGCTGCTCGAAGCTGTTAAACTGCACAGGGCAGGGCCGGGCTCAGGCAGCCGCTCGCAGATGGGGACAGGGAGGAACCGGGAGGTGTAGGAGTTCACCCTGGCCCCCAAGCAGAAGCCCAGGGCTCCTGCCCCCACCGCTCACAGTCCTCCACCCCGCAGAGAACAGAGCCTGGGATGTGGGCCCGCTCCAACCTCAAAGATCTCAAAACCAGCGATGTCCAGGACCCCAATGAAGAACTGCCGGGCCAGCTTCGTGTCCAGTGTCTGGTTGATCCGAGACACCAGCCACCGGAACAGACGATCATAGGTGGCCTTGGCCAGAGCCCCGACGGCAAACACCACCTGGAAGTGTGGGGATGCCGGGCTGGGACCTGGCAAGGAGGGGCCCTGTCCCAGCTGCCCCCAGGTGGGCCCTGGCCTGCGAGCAGCTCACCTGCTCCACGCTCTGGCCCTTGGTCACATACTCGTTCCCCACGCGCACTCGGGGGTGCAGAAGGCCTTTGAGGAGGTCCCCACTGTTGACTCCCATCAGGTAGGCAGCCTTGTCGGCACCTGGCAGGGCACACGGGGAATGAGGAGGACGCCAAGAACTCGAGCCCCTGGGGTGGGGGCTCAACTGGCCTCAGCCTGGCACTAGGTGAGGGGGGGGGTCAAGTTCGGGGCCAGCAAATTGTACATACAGCTCAGGAAGGGGAGGGTCTGGTGCTGAGAAGTCAGGTTACAATCAGGGCCAGGTAGGATGGAAGTCAGAGGCTGTGGCCAAGGACTAGGGTTAATGGTCACGGACAGGGCGTTGGGATCGGGGTCAGGGCCACTCACTCTCGGTGCCGTCAGCCTCGGCCTGCTCCTCCCGCTGCTTCTGCTTGAACTTCATGTTGCCAAAGTGCAGGAGGGCGCCCACGATCTTATAGCACGCGCATTTCTCGTCCACACTGAAGCCCAGGATGTCCATGGCGTGCTGCAGTGGGGGGGCGGCGGGATCAGAGAAGTCAGGGCTCCTCCAGGGCCCAGCCAAGCTCCGGGCACTGAAACTGCTTCTTGACCGCGCCCCAGCCCCATGCAGCCCCCTGCACTGCGGGCGCCCCACGCCGCTCCCACCCCAGACATACGTCAGTGGCCATGAGCTCCTCCCCGTCGTCCATGTTGTCCACGGTGATGACGCCCTGGCTGCAGAAGTGGTAGTCGTAGGGGTTCATAGACAGAAGCAGCATGTCTGGGGGACACGGGACAGAGAGGGTGGGTCAGCAGCTCTCCTCCTGCCCTGATCCCAGCATGGTGGGTCCTGGGGCCAGCCTTGCAGGAGAGTCTAGGGGCTCCCGGGACTTCACACAGCCTCTCTCTCCTCCCCACACCCACGTCCACGGCTTCTCTCTCTCTATGGCTCTCTGAGGAATGTGCCCCGGCCGCTACACCTCATTCACCCCTCCAGCACTGCTCCTGGCCAGCCCTCTGGCCCAGACCCTGTGCCAGAGCACCGAGAGGACCACTCTGCCCTGGAGGGGCTTCCTAAAGAGGGGAGCTGGGCCTAGACACGGCCACCGGTCCTTTCTTGTTGCTGGGTGGGGCCTCGCTACTCTCAGGACAGCAGGAGGGACAACTTTGCAAAGGCAGTGGCACTAATGGGCCAACTCCCTGCATGAAGAGAGGGTTCAGCAACTCAAGTCCCAGGAAGGGAGTGGGGGAAACAGAAGGGGCTCAGAGGAAAGACGGAATGTCACAGACCCCAGAAGAGTGAGAGACTGGACACCCAGGGCCTGGTCCGACAGGGCCCGCAGCCCTATGTGCTCTGACCCCCCTCCCTGGCCCGTACCCTGCAGCTCTGGCTTCTTCCCCGAGAGAATCTGATAGTAGACGTGGTAGCCACGCTCTCCGGGAAGCTGGAAGATCACCCGTGACTTCTCCAGGAGATCTGGGACACAAGGAGGCACTGGCTGACCATCCTCTGCACCTCCCCAGAGCGGGCTACCCCAATAGGGCCGAGGGGCAGGGCAGAGGTGTAGGCAGGGGCAGGGGTGCATGTAGAGACATCGTGTGCACACGTCACAATGTGGGAATGTGTATCTGTCTATACACCCGCGTGTACTCATGTGGGGATGTTTGGACACAGGTGTCTGTGGGGGGGTTCACTGGTCTATTCCTCCATCTGTGCCTCCATTCCTTCCGCCATGACCACACTCCTCCCCTCCGGAGCAGAGCCTCCAGGTGTCTGCACAGGGGCGCTCGGGGCACGAATTACGATGCTGCCTGCCATCACCATCTGCCTTTGCTCGTCCACCAGGATCTGGCCGTAAATCCCAAGGTGGGGAGCAGTCTGGGGGGGGCCCTCCATGCCTGCGGCACGGGCACCTGCTGCCTATACCGCTGGGCTGGGTGGGGCGGGACAGGCAGCCACTCAGCAGGCGTTAGGAGGGCTTCCGGAAGGAGAGGGCTACAAGTAGAGGGGAGGCTGGGGCAGGAGGGGCACAGGCCCGGGGTGGAGTCAGGGCCCTATTCTGAAGAGCCTGACCAGCCATATAGGGTTCGGGTTTCCATCATAAGGTACAAGGATCTAGAAAAGATGTCTAAGCAGAAACACGATGTGGTCAGATTAGCATCCATGAGAAGGTCACTCTGGCTGGAGATCAAGCAGAGGAATGGAGGCTGATAGAATGTTCCAGTTCGAGGTAAGGTGGCCTGAGCTGGGCAGTGGCCGGGGGGGAGGGGTGGACAGAAGTGCCTGAAGCAGGCAGGAGCCCAAGGCCTAGATGGAGGCTCAGTCAGAGCAGAGACTCTGGCCCAGCCTCTGCCCCTGTCCCGCCCCACCCCAGACTCACAGCTGTCAATATCCGCAGAGGCCAGCTTCCCAGAGGGACCAAAGTGAATGCGGATGAACTTGCCCTGTGGGCAGAGGCGCAGTCTCGGTCAGGGGGTCCAGCCAGCACTGCCCTACCCACTAAAGGCTCCCCCGACCCGAGTCTCCCAGCTGCCGACCCCGCCTGCGGTGGCCACTCACGAAGCGGGACGAGTTGTCATTCCGCAGGGTCTTGGCATTGCCAAAAGCCTCCATAGCAGGGTTAGCCTCAATGATTTGATCCTCGAGGGTGCCCTGGGGGTTGAGGGTACTCACTGACTGGGACACCAGAGCAGCCATGGTCCCATTATCAGGCCTCTTCTGGTGGGGAAGGGGACGGCAGGGTCCCCAGGACCTCCCAGTGCTGCCTGCCCCAGTCACACTGGCCCACACTTACCCCAGTCTTCGTGGCCAGAAATTGCTGGGGGCAGGGAGGAAAACAATGTTAGAGGGTGCACGGTCTCACCAGGCCGGGGGCACAGTGGTTAGCAGGACAGTGAATGTTAACCCCTGCCACCCCTCCCCCCATGTCTCACCCTCCAGACTACAAGGAGAAATGCTAGAAAGTAGGAGCAAGCATGGCAGGGGGCTGAGTCAGGGTGAGGGGGTCTCCTGTTCACAGCCCTTCCCCTCCCCCAGATGCCTCTGGCCTCTTCCATAACCCCTCGTTTACCACATTCAAGGAAGAGGCCCCTGCCCAAGTCCTAGAGGTCTCTGACTAGAATCTACTCCCCTTGACAGCCCCGATCAAATGCCCCTCCTCCTCCAGGAAGGCTTCCCTGATGCTCTGCAGCTAAAAGAAACCTCCTTCTCTTGAACCTTCTTACCCTCACCTCCCTCGGTGAGCCCTTCCCCACACTTCTCCTTTGCATTGCAATTACACACATCATTGCCCAACTGCACACCTACCATTATTCAAAATGGCCCTGCCAGGTGCCTACTATTACCTTACTTTGCAAGGGAGGAAACTAAGACTCAGAGCAGGGGTGTGACCTGCTCAAAGCCACAAAGTGGAGGGCAGAGTAGGCACTGAGCCTAGGCACCGGCCTCCCTCAACACCCACAGTCTCCCATAGGTCTCACCCAGAGACTTACGGAACTGAGATGACCCCCCCACCATTTTCCCCTCCTAGGCTCATCCTTGTCTTCCCTCCATTTCCCTTTCCTTCTCTTCCCTAGCCTGGATCCTGCCCGCCTGGAAAGAAAGGGAGAATGGGTTCTAGAGTGACAGATGCCATGCCACTAGGGGACTTCGGTTATTCATTCACTTCCAGGGAGCCCAAGACTTTAACAATGCCCCAGAGATATTAGGGGGACAGAAGCAGGAGGGAATGACAAGAGCCTGTCCCCTGAGCTCGACCACACATAGTCTCAGCCAAAGCTTTGGAACAGGGCTCTCTCTGGCAGGTGTGGTCAAATTTGGGACCAAGGGGCAGAGAAGTTGATAAGGCTTTTAAGTTCCAGCACCCACAGCCCCTGTGGGCCAGCCCACCCCCAACCCCACCCCTCATCCCTACATGATAAGGGCTCCTCTCGGACCAGGGGCCTCCCTGCCCCGGCCCTGCCAGCTCTGGGCTCTTCCTACCCCCCATGTGTTACTGGACAGAGCCCCAACTTTCTGCAGCATCCTCACAGACACTCGAGGGGTTGGGGAAACGGGGTGGGGAGAGGAAGGAGGAGACCAAAAAAGTCAACAGCAAAAACAAAACAACAAAAACACCACCACAAAAAAAGAGAAAAAAAGAAAGAAAAACTGAAAACAAAAATCATAAACCAAGAAACTCAAATGGGGAAAAAGGAAAAGGCAAAAAAAGAAAAAAGAAAAAACTTAAAAGAAAATTAAGAAAAAGAAAAATGCCCCAGAATAAAGCAAGGCACAACAGGACCAGGCGTGGGCTGTGTGGGAGGCAGCCCTGCGCTTCCACAAAGAAAAGGCTGCCCGTTTGGGGGTGGGCTAGGGGAGACAGCACACACAGAGGTCTGAACCACTGGCCTGGGCGCCAGGGATGAATGTGTTCCTCAACAAAAACAAAAACACTGGTCTCCCATTGTTTTAGAAATGTTCAAAAACCATATAGAAATCACAGGGTACAAAATTGGCCCTGCCCTGGCTGTTGGGATGCCAAGGGCCTTTGGCTCTGGCTAAACTCTGTGTAAGCCTGCTTATGCAGGTCTCTGGTGCACGACAACCAGGAAAACGATCACTTCTTAGCAAAAGCGGCCTATTTGGTGAGCTCTCGCAAAATATGAAGGTCACAATGGGAGGGCAAAAGCTACAGAAAAGTTTAGGAATAGCGGTGTGGTCCCATCCCTCTGTCACAGGTGGGAACACTGAGACAGGCCTAGCACTTGGTCACATAGCCTGGCAGAAGTGGCCACAGCCTCGCTGGTCAAGCCTTGCTCAGGCCTGAGTCCCCCACACGAAGGTAGAAGGCTCAGGCAGGGTTGGAGACTCTGGGGAATCAAGTTAAAAAAAAAAAAAGAGAGGAGGAGAAAGAAACAAAAAGAAAAACAATGAGAAGCAAAGGCGAGCAGGGCCCAAAAGGGCGGGTCTTACGGCCTTCTTGCCCGGCCCGTCTCCCAGGGCAGCGACGATGGCAAAGTACTGAATGACGCGCTTGGTGTTAACCGTCTTACCGGCCCCCGACTCTCCGCTTGGACAACACAAACATAAGTCACCAATGCCCATCTGGCCTCTCTAATTCCTCCCATCTCCCAGTGCCCCACCCTGCAAGCAGGGCCACTCTGCCCTCCCCCAACCCAGCTCCCAAGGTAGGAGCCCCAACTCAACCCCCCACACACAACAGATCAGCCCTCAGAGGTGTTGGATTGTTCTCTGTTGATGAGAACACATGTAGTGCCACTGTGTACTGAGCACAAGCTTAGCTGGGCCAGGTACTTTACCTGTGCGGGCTCATTTAAACCTCAGAAACCCTGTACGGCAGGAACCATTATCACCCCATTTTATGGATAAGGAAATGGGGCTCAGAGAAGTTATGTGACTGTCCCGGCTGTGTGCCAGGCGTGTGCATTAGCTTGCTGACTCCTCATAGCTCTGCATGGTGGTGGCTAGGATTGTTGTTTCTACTGATGACAGAGGCTTAAGGGCACCAGCAGGAGGAAGTGAACACAGAACATGAACTCAGGTCTTTCTGGTTTAAAAGGCTTTGCTCTTAATCACCAGGCTGCACATACATACACACTCACACACAATCTCCATATGAACTTGGCATGTAAGAATTCCACCATTTTCTCATGAAGGCAAACTTGGATCAGAAGTAAGAGCCAGAGATAAGGAGATGGTAAGGAGGAGAAAAGGGAAAGGCATCCCTCTGCCCCCTTGGGCCAGAATCAGAACTCCCATGAGATCAAGGTGGGAGAAGATTCCCCGCCCCGAGGAGAAGGGGTGTCAGGGCTGGCTATCGCTCTGGTGCATGGGGACCCCCTCCCTGCTCACTATCCATAACAGGTCTAGCTAGAATGGGGGCAGAGAACGAGCTCTAATTTAACTTCAGCTGGGACACTGGCTCCAAGTAGTAGTCCTGCCCTAAGCACTTTATTTTATTTTTATTTTTTTATTGATTTTAGCAAGGGAGGAAGGGAGAGAGAGAGAGAAACAAGAACATCAATCTGTTCTTGTATGTGCCCTGACTGGGGATCGAACCAGCAACTTTTGTGCTTTGGAATGATGTTCCAACCAGCCCAGGGTGCCTTAAATACTTTAGAACCAACTCTAGGGAATAACTTTGGTTCCACTGTCTTCCTGCCAGATGTCCAGCATTTCCCACCCCATCCCCAGGGTCCCACACTTACGTGATCAGCATGGACTGGTTTTCTCGGTCTGGAGGAATGGAAAGGAGATACAGAAGTTAGCCAGGATGAGGGACCAACCACAGCTGGAACACATTGGGTATCCATGACCCTGGGGCAGCCCCTCTACCAACCAGAGCCAGAAATAGGAAGGACCTGATGGGACCCTCCAGACTGCAGGCTAGCTCTCGTTAGAGAGACAGAATGGCTAAGCTATAGTGTGGGTGGCAGCGTCCAAAGGAGGGCAATGCAAGCGGAGGGGAGGGGGCCTCTGCAGAGGCCTCCCTGGAGCTGGGGTAGGGGTCTTGGGTGGGAAGGGAAAGAGAAGGAGTCCAGGCTGCCCTTACTTCGCAGCATATCATTGTAGGCGTTATCCGCCACCGAGTATATGTGGGGTGGGGCCTCCGAGCGACGCTTTCCCTTGTACGCGGCCACCACAGAGGGCGTGTAGACCGGCAGCCATTTGTAGGGGTTGATGGTGACACAGAAGAGGCCGGAGTAAGTCTGAGGAGAGAGTATAGATGGGCTGTTGGAAGGCAAGTTTCCATTCCCAGGCCCCAGCCCTCACAATATGACCTTTGCAATATGCCCCAAGGAGCTACTTAACTGTGCCACGTGATACCCTCTGTGGTTGCCCTAGCCCCAACCTATGGCTTACTCCTGCCCACAGCCCACGTTCCCATCTCCGGGGCCCCACTGCTGAGCCTTAGGCTCACCCTGAAGCTGAAGCTCCGCCCCTACACTGCCGCCCCACCTCTACCCCTGCCCCAGCCCGTGGCCCCACCCCTACAGCCCCATGACGTCACCCTGGCCCCGCCCCACCTGCACACAGCCCGCCCCCTTCTCCATGGCCCCGTCCCCACAGCGCTGTGGCTCTTCCTCTAGCCCCGCCCCTGCTGCTCTGACCCCGCCCACGGCCCCTCCCCGCCTCCTGGCTCACGTAGATCATCCAGCGAGCATATCGCTGCCGCAGGTTGTGCAGCACCGTGGCCTCGTTGAGGTGCGTCATCATGGCCATGTCCTCCAGCAAGTCGAAGCGGGGCGGGTTCATGGGCTGCAGCTCTGCTTCCCGCACCATCATCAACTGCCGGGGAGGCCGTACGGTGGAGTGGCGGGCAAGCAGGTATCCACTGACCTCCGCCTCACCCCTGTAGGCTCCCAGACCACCTTTCGTACATAGCACGCCAGCCAGGAGCTGCACTCCGGGGGAGGGGCGGGTGGAGAAGCTAACATGGGAAAGGGGGCAGCCAAACCTTCTGGTCTTTGGTCTCCACGTTGACTCTGCCCCCCGTAGCCTCCGACTTGACCTCAGCCTCCACGTAGGCATCCTGTTCATCTGGTACCCAGACCCGCTTCTTCCCTGGGTTGTCGGAAAGCATTGCAAATTTGAGAGCGGCCTAGGCACAACCAGCGGATGAATCCCAAGCCATGTCCATAGTATCCCTCCTCCCAGCATCCCCTGTCAAGACACTGGAATACCTAAAGTAGATCCTTCCAGACCCAGGTTCCTGGCAGGGCAGCGCTCGGAGGGTCTCTAAAGACCTCTGGGGATTTCCTGACTCGGGTATCAGTCCTTTACTGCCCTGATTACACACTTGGGTTCACATTCCTGCTTCTGCCATATGTGCCCTGTGACCTCAGGAAAATACCTCATTTGCTCTGGGCCTGTTCTCTCAGGCAAAATACTATGGGCATCTACTGAGGTCTCATATGGAGCGGTGTCTCTGTCGGGCACATGATTCTCCAGGGGATCCCACCTCCTCCATGTCAGTGAAGATTCAAACCCAGGTCTCCTAACTCTGTGTCTTGTGCATCTTCCTGCCCAGCCAGCTGGCCCCAGAGCGTCAGAGAGCCCATATTCCATGGTGGTTAAAGGCAGGGGCTCAGGCTGCAGACCCCCAGGTTCTGTTCCCTGTCCTGCCACTTACTAGCCAAGTGCTTTGGTCAGGACCAGCCACGGAATCTGCAGGCCCCGGTGTTAAAGTGCAGACCCCTCGTATTAAAAATGTCAAGACGGTCAGAGAGTGTTAAATCAAGCATGAGGCCCTTCTGAGGGTAGTGCCCTTTGCAAACACAGAGAAGGTACACCATGAAGGCGGCCGTGGTCCTGGTGCCCCAGCTCCAGGTTGTTGAGACTATGCATGGCAGGTCATCTTCTCTGGGCCTGGCACACAGTAAGCGCCTGGTACACATTGCCTTTTGTTATTATCGTCCTATGAACAAACCAGGTCATAAATAGTAATCTTTATTCCCGTCCCTAGTAAACAGAGGCTTTGGCTCTATGGAAAGCACTAAAAATAACTCCAGCACAGGTTTTTTGGATGGGTGGAAGCAGCCTGCATCCATACCAATCACTCTCACCTCAGAGGCCTTGGGCTCTAGCCGCAGACTGCAGCTCCGGAGGCAGGTGATACTGTCCCATTTTACAGAGGAGGACACCGAGGCTTGCTCACAAGCATAGTGATGTGCACAGAACTTAGCCTCAGGACCCCAGGCTCAGAGGGAAAGGTCCAGGGCTAAAGCTGTCAGGCCAGAGTGCGTGCTCCTCCAGCCGGAGCTCAGTGTCGCCCCTCCCCGCTCCCGGTCTGAGTCCGTAAAGGCTTCTCTGTGGCTGTGCCCCTCTGCCTCCACTTACCGTCCCATGGGACAGTGTGCACCTTCATCATCTCCTGGTAGCCCTGCCGGAGGTAGCGGGCGGACTCCCCGAGTTCACTCACGTCCATCATGGTGGTGGCCCCGAGAGGTGGAGGATGAGGGACTAAAAATCTCGAAGGTCTAAGGCGGTCCGAGGCAGTGGGCACTGGAAGACAGCAGTGACAGGGGAACTGAGGGACTGCGGCTCCAAACTGGGGCATGATCCAACAATCCACAAGACCTAGTGCGAGGGGATTCCCGGGGGCGCCCCATCTCGGTCTCCCTGGCAAGCCCCCAACACACACACGCACACTCTCAAACTCCAGAGCATCCTCTCCCACAGATACAGAGGGCCCCACACCGGCCCACGGGCACCCTGACCCACTGGCTCACCTGTCCCCCCCTTCAGCTCCAAGCCCAGCCCTGAGCACCCTCCTCAGAACCACGGTGAGGGCTGGGAGCTGGGCCACCCCTTTTATTGCTGCCGTCAAGGTCAGCACGGAGGAGAGCTATGTCAGCAATCTCCACGTGTCACAGCCCCCCCAGCCTGGCCACAGGACACAAAAGTCAAATTCCCTTTTATCTCCACCAGCACAGCCCCTGGGCTATTTTTACCTCCTATTGTCAGGGGAGCACAAAGGCTGGAGAGAGACACTCCGCTGAGAGACAGTGAGACTGGGATTCGGCCGACAGGGGCAGGGACACAGCAGGAGTGGGAGGGCTGGGAAAACTGCGGTGCTCAGGGAGGGAAACTGAGTCACAGGGAGTACGATACACCCGGAAGAAGACTCACAGCCCCGCAATGGAGAGCAAGGAGATGGAGAGACGGGGAACCACACAAAGCCGTCTGGGACAACTTAGCCCAGCTCTCTTTATACATCCCGGGAAACTGAGGCCCAGAGGAAGGAAAGGACGGGCCAAATTCACAGATAAGCAGCATCAGAAACCAGGTCAAACAGAGAAGCAGAGTGAGACATCCCTCTCCAAGGACCTGGCTGCCGGGTCTTTCCCCTACTCTGTCCCCAGCTCTCTGGAGCCCCCAGGGAAATAACACAAAGAAAACCAGACGTGGGCCATACACATAAAGGAATGATTTGGCTAAAGAGGAAACGAGTCAAGGAAATTTAGATAAGTTAGGAGCCCCTTCATACTCTGACATTCAAGATCCCCTTCAGCCAACTTCCCACTCTTAGCCCCCTGCTGCACCCCACATTCAGCAGGGACTGGGGGTGCTGGCACTCAGTCGGGATGACACAGGCTTTGGAATGTGTCAGGGCACTTCCAGGCTCTCCTGTCCATCATCCCATTCAGGCCTTGGTGACACCACAGAATTTTAGAGTCAGTTAATCAAAGGATCCAGGAACCTCAGACACTCGACACCTAGAACAACACAGGCCGAGAGCCAGGATCATAGGCAGACATCAGGCTGAGCTCACACAGAAAAATCCTCCATGCCAACGGGCTACCAGTTCTAGATACACAGATGTATCTGTGCTCCATAAAAAACACAGAAATATATCCAAAGATATATTTTCAGCCATACATAGTTCCAAACAGACAAAATGAACACAGGATGATAAAAAAAAAAAACAAAAAAAAAACGGAGAAGCGGGCCTCCGAGGGAGGGTAATGACTGCAGGGGGCACGAGAGAAGCCTCTGGAATGCAGGAAATGCTCTCTGTATGGAACTGAGTGGTGGTCCCACAGGCGTGCTCATTCTGTAAAACCAGTCAAGCTGCGCACCTAAGATGAACTTCACTGTCTGCATGTTACACGAACACTGTTATGAGTAGCTTTGGGTAGTACGATGGATTCTTACACAGTAAACACATCCTGTTCTAGAAACCAAAATTCCCAGCATCCCACACACATCCCCTTCATCCCCGCTCCCTCCTCTACTGTTCTGACTTCTAATGTCACAGATTAGTCTTCCTCATTTCTATGAATGGGATCCTGCATTATGTATCCCTTTCTTCTTTCTCTCCACATTATCTTTGTGAGAACATCATTCTGCTTATTATCTCCCTAGAACGTAGCTTGTTCCTTGCCTGCCTCCCCACATGGCAGGGCAGGAGATTGGCTGAGACACCAAGCACCTTGAAGAGGACCTGCGCAAAGTAGAGAGCCAGTAGATAGCTGTGAAGAAAATGAACCAAAACTGACTGGTTCATTATAAAATTGATCTTTTATCTATTAGGTTTTATTTATTTATTTATTTTTACAGGGACAGAGAGAGAATCAGAGAGAGGGATAGACAGACAGGAAGGGAGAGAGATGAGAAGCATCAATCATCAGTTTTTTGTTGCGACAGCTTAGTTGTTCATTGATTGCTTTCTCATATGTGCCTTGACCGTGGGGCTACAGCAGACCAAGTAACCCCTTGCTCGACCTTGGGTCCAAGCTGGTTTTTGTTTTGTTTTGTTTTTTGGCTTAAGCCAGATGAGCCTGCACTCAAGCTGGTGAGCTCGGGGTCTCGAACCTCGGTCCTTCCGCATCCCAGTCCGAAGCTCTATCCACTGCGCCACCACCTGGTCAGGCTCTATTAGGGTTTTAATCCTCTTATGTGGTCAGAGGGCTTGAGCAACTTATAGAAAACCAGAGGGTAGGGAAAACTCTGCTTACTGTTCAAACAAGCTCAGAATGTGGGACTTCTTGCCTAGGGCCCAAGCAATACAATTAGCCTGGAGAATCAGAACTTCTAAGAAGCTTAGCTGATACCAGGAATTCTGGGATTGCCTGCACAGTGTATAAGTCTGGGGCTGAGAAACCTAAATAAATAAGTCTAGAACTTCCCTGTAAATTCACTTTACTACCCCGGGCATGCCTTTCTCCTGAGGTGAGCTCACAGACAAACATGGCAAAGCCATGAGGAAACCCAAGATGCTTCTGAGAGCTGCAACAAATGCTGCGGCCTCAAGGACTTACGGTAAATAAATACCTAAAGAGCTGTCCTGGAGCAGAGGGAGCCTCTGTGCCTAGTATGACCTCAAGAGCAGACCCACGGGCCGTGGGTGACAAGGAAGCAAAGCTGGACCTACACACATAAAAGGACTTTTTCACACTTGGAGGCGGTCAGCCTCGGAAGAGAGCGAGCCTGCCAGCAGCAGGGAAGAGTCGAGCAGAGGCTGCAGCGGGCCAACACGTGTGCGCCTGGGTTTAGGATCTGGGTGTTGGAATCTCAGGCCATTAGAACCCTGAGGTATTGGAATCTGGGGTCACTAGAACTCGGCAGTGCTAGAATCCTAGTGTGTAAGACTGGAAGCAAATATGACAAAATGTGTACAATGGTTTGTTAATTATTCTTTGTACTTTTCTATATCTTTTACTTTGCTCCCCCCATTTTCTTTCCTGTAAATTGCATTTATTGGGGCAACATTGGTTAACATAATTATACGGGTTTCAGGTGCTCAATTCTATCACACATCCCTTATGGCCCTCCAGGGCACCTGCAATCAGGAGCAGGAGGGCTGGAAGGGAAATGGTCTCATCCAGACCCTCAGCTTAGTTGAGGACACCAAGGTCCTGAGGGGAAGAGGGAGGCCCAGGCCAGACTCTAGGACCCCACTCCCGGGGTGAGCTCTCTACCCCGACATGTGAAAACCGGGAGAGGAGAAAGCCACTCCAGTCAGGACCAGCATGAGGGCCGCTAAACCCCCTGCGGCCTGGCCCACAGTGTGTCCACTCTGCTGGGCTGGAAGGATCCTCCAGACCACAATCTTCTGGGCACTTAGGGTACTGACAGTGCTGGGAAGGGCTGTCAGAGAGGGCTGGGCCGCAGGGGCTCGGGACAGGCCTGTCGCTGTCCTCAGGGACTGAAATGCTATCTGCCCACCCCAGCCACACCCCCCACAGCAAAGCCAGGGAAATGTGGGCTTGGACAGAAGGGGCAGGACCCAGAGGAGAGGGTAAAATGGCCAAAGACAGAGCTTGGAAGTGTTAGGACGTGGGGGGGGGGGGCAAGCTAGACACCAGGGTCTAGGTATGCCGACGTCTCCCCACCAAAGGCCTCAGATAAGCAAGCAGTTGCCAAGAGTCCTGAGCCCACAGCTTAATATCATCAGCCAGACCTGGAGGCAGCCGCTGAGCTGGGGCTATTTTGGGGAGATTTTCATGAGCAATGAGCAGATGGGGCAAAGCCCAAAAGGGGCATAACGGGTCTGGTCTCTCCTCTTCCAGCCCCAGATGCCAGGCAGGTAGGCAGAGAAGATGTGACTTGGGAACTAACGCCAGCCCTAAATATAGCTGCCATCAATGCACCCCAGTGCCTGGATGTCCTTCTTGGGAGAAGACATTGAAGGGCTCCTACAGCTACAAGAAATACATGACTTCAATTCACTTTCCATCTGACCGCTTCTCACCCGTGTCCAGGATAAGAACAAGACACTCGTGGTCCAGAAGGAAAGGCATTCAAGAAAGATGCTAGAATGGAAGCGTTTTAAAGGATAAAAACAAGTCTGAGGCCCAGACTGGCAAGAAGAGGGGCATGACAACAAGGCCCCTTCCCTCACAGAGCAGCAGTACATGCACAAGCAGATAGGGTTTGTAAGGGAACGGGAGGTGACGGCACATTCTGGAAGAACCCACAGAGTAATGCTGAGCGGGTGCTGGGGGTGAACTCTGCTCAAGCTGGTCAGTGAAAGCCTCTTTGAAGAGGTAACTTGCAAGGTGGGACCTGAAAGAGGAGAAGGAGACAGCTAGGCTAAGAGCCAAGGGAAGAATATTCCAAGAAGGAGCAATAAATAAAAAGCCCTCAGGCAGAAAATAGCTTGGTGGCGTGTTTGAGGCCCTGTCACAATGCACGTGCCCCTGGCGGGGAGCGAGGGATTTTACAGGTGAGACGAGACAGGTAGGCAGGGCTGGAGATCGGAGTCTTACAGAACCTGGAAGGAGGTCTGGGTTGTGTTGTGCGTGGGACAGGAAGTTGTTAGGACAGGGTGTGGTGCATGATCTGAAGTTTAACCGTGATCTGAAGTTTAACTGGATCACTCTGGCTGTCACCTAGAGAAGGGACCAGTAGGTTTAGGAGGTGAGGAGGCTGGAGACATCCAGGTGCGACGTGGCAGGGAGGGGCAATGAAGGTAGAGGAGAGGGGGCAGAGAGCATGCACCCAGACTCCTACCAGAGCAGCAGCCCAGGGCGAGGCTGGGCCCCGAGGGCCGGAAGGGAGGGAGGTAAGGCTGGGTGGAGCCGCTGGGACAGGACTCCGAAGGGCTTCACCAGCCAGATTAGGATTTGATGCTTTGTCCTGCAGGAGTTGGGGAGCCATCAAAGGCATTTTTATTTTAGTTTTTTCATCAAAGAGCTCTAAGCAAGGGTGTTTGACAGTGTGGTCAGATTTATGTGTTCACAAGATCCCGTGGCAGCTGGTGTGGAGGACGGACCGAGGGGCGAGGCCGGCGGCAGGAAGATGGACTTAGGGGGCGGCTGCCATAACGGTCCACCTGCGAGGTGGTGAGGCCCAAGGAGGGGCCCTCCACCCTGGCACCCTGGGGGTGGCAGGGTCCCTGCTTGTTCCAGGCCTGGCCCCCTCCTGGGGCCCTGGGCAGCTGCAGAGGGCCTGAGTGGGCCCCAGCTCTGATGCTTCGAGCAGAAAATAGGATGAGGGCAGCCAAAAGGCATCAGGACTGTTTATCCGGAGGAGGGACGCCTCAGCATGGATTTATGGCTGAAAGGTTACTAGGGGGGAGGGGGACCAGCTGTCCCCCATCCTCACACAGGGCAAATAAAGGAGGGGACTGTGGCCTCAGCTGCAGCAAGAGGGAGGGAGGTTAGACACATGGAGGGAAATGTCCTGACAGCCATCAGAGGATGAAAGGGCCCTTCAGTGGTCATGCAAACCAACTCCCTCATTGACTAGCTGGGGAAACTGAGGCACGGAGAGGCAGTTTCTTGCCTAAGGTCACAGTGAATTAAGGCTATGACTAGACCCAGCAGCACAGCCGCTCCCCCTCAGAGACCCCAGGGGCCTCCCAGGGCACTCCTGAGAGTGCCTTCTTGGACTGCCCAGAGGGAGCTGGGCCCGGCTGCCACAGGGACAAGGGTGCCATGGAGCCCTCCTGGAGAAGGGACAGTGGGTGGACAGACCTCTGCTGGACTGAACTGGTCCGGGCCCCAGCGCGGGCTCTGGTCCGGTTTCTGATCTGCTGCATCCTTGAGTTCAACCTTATCTTGGGCCCTCACTGTCTCCACAGTTCTCTGTCTCTGTCCCCACCCCCAACCAATCTCAGTGCTTTGGGTATTTGGTGGGAGCATCTTCTATCTTTCAATGGTGTTGGTCTTTCTCTGTCACCCTGTCTCTCCCTGCCCTCTGAGACTCTGTATTTCTGTGCCTTGGCCTCTGAATCAAGTCTCCCTAGAGCTGAGCGAGGCCAGCCTCCCACCCTCGGGGGGCCCTCCCTGGTAGAGTGCCCCCATGTAGACAATGCTTGGGCCCAGTGCCCAAGCTGAAACAGGTGACAGCAGCTGTGGATCTATCTATAGCTCCCTTGCCCTTCAATTGTTCCTAACTTCAAACAATGGTTGGGCCCCGGATTAGAGACGCCCCCACCAGCCCTGCTGAAATGGATCCCCAGCGCAGGGAGGAGGCTCACGGGAGCCACGTTGTGATCTCTCGTGAGTGTCTACCTCTGTTCGGACCTCCATGTTCTCACCTATATCTCTGGGTTCTAAGACCTCTCACCTCAGAGGCTGTGTGAGGAAAGGACCCGTGGATAAAGGAACAGGGTGTGCCTGACCAGTGGTGGCGCAGTGGACAACACGTCAACCTGGAATACTGAGATCACTGGTTCGAAACCCCGGGGCTTGCCAGGTCAAGGCGCACATGACAAGCAACTACTACATGCTGATGCCCCCTGCTCCTCCACCCCTTCTCTCTCTCTAAGAGTCCATAGGAAAAGAAAAGAAAAAAGGAACAGGTGTGTGCACACAGCAGACCTGCTATGGGTGTGTGCATATGTGACATGTGGGTGTCCCTCTTCCTGCCCTGGTGGACACACAGTCACGGCCATGCTAGCGCCATGAAGGCTCTTTCTTACTCTCTGCTGGAGTCCCGCCTGAGCCTGGCCACGGCAAGTGTTCGACATCCACTTCTTACCTTGACCCTTCGGCAGAGTAAGGAGGAGCTATGCAGCAATATGACTCAGACACGAGAGGCAGGGTGGTGACAAAGGACACTTATCTAAAGCCAGGCTGCCCGGGATTGGATCCTGGCTCTGAATGAGCATTCTGATGAGCATTATATGAGTTAAAACATTTGAAGTGCTTAGAACAGGGCCTAGCACATAATGGAGACTCAGTAAGTTGCTGTTGTTACTTTCAAGATACATCACTTGGTGAGAAAAGTGAGGGAAAGAATGCGCGGGATGTATACAAACGACGGGAGGAGAGTTGTAGCCTGATGTGCTCACCTACGGAGGGGCCACCCGTGGAAGGTCGTGAGAGCGGCTGTCCCCAGAGAGGAGAACAGGCGGCTGGGGGCCAGGAAAAGGAGGGAGACGGACTTTTTTTCCCTTGCATACCCTTTCAAACCTTTGAATCATGTATTCAAACATTTTTTCTTGGCCTGACCTGTGGTGGCGCAGTGGGATAAAGCATCGACCTGGAACACTGAGGTTGCCAGTTCGAAACCCTGGGCTTGCCTGGTCAAGGTACATATGGGAGTTGATGCTTCCTGCACCTCCCCTTTCTCTCTCTCTCTCTCTCTCCCCTCTCTCTAAAAATCAATATATAAAATATTTTTAAAAAAAACAAAAAACATTTTTTCTTAAGTGTTTGCTAAGTAAGGGTCACCTCCAACATGATGCCTGGAAAGGCAGGGCCCTGCTCCACATCAGCGGGCAGGCCTGGGGGAAGGGGGCCTCAGGCTGTGGGTCACTGACCTCAGCCCCGGCTCTGACTTCCCAGGACACCTTCTTCCTTCCAGCCAACAGCTAACAAGACATGTCCATGAAAACCCTCCCAGGGCAAACGGGAAGCCAGAGCGAGGCTTCCTCGTCCCTAGGCCAACCAGCCGGGGTGGAGGGGGCGGCAGAAATAGGCTCCGGCCCTCTTCCCTGGCCCCAGCCCCCAACTCCTCAGCCCAGGCTATTCTTAGAGCCCAGATAATGCCAGCAGTTGCTGCTGCTCATATCGGCTTCCAGAACCTCCCGCCCAAGAGGCCTGGGACTGCCCCACCCTCCGGGGTGCAGGCCTCCCTGCCAGGTATGGGCATCCTGCTGGCTGGCTCTGTCCTGCCCTGCACGTGCTGCACACAGTCTGGCCACGGCAGGTAGGTCAGGGGTCTGGGTGCTGGGCCCCTCTAGGACTCCCCTTGCCAGGCAGCCGGGTGGAACTGAAGGATGTCCTAGAGTAGGAGGTGTCCCCCCTGGGGGTCACCATCCAGATATTGTGGCCCAAACCATGCTCAGAATATGAATGAAATGGGTGGGGGCCACGGACATGGGCAAGCCGGGGGAGCAGCGGTGACAGGAGGGAAGTGGGAAAGGGGCCTGGGAGGGCCAGTGTATGGAGCAGGAAGGAAGCCCAAAACAGGAGGTCTGGGGAGAGGTGCAGAAGAGGGTCTGACAGCGCCGGGTCCAGCGGCAGACGGTCTAACTCCGTCCCTCACTTGCTCTGTGACCCTGAACTCGTCTGTTTTTCTCCTGAAGCATCTATTTCCATCATAAAATGGGCATAACCTTATTTCATCGGGTTGTTGTGTGGAGTCAATGTATAAATATGTATTATATATGTTCGTGTGTATGTGTGTTCTACAGTTTGATCACCTGTGCAGATGTGTGGATTCACCACCACACACAAGATACTGAACAGTTCCCACAACAACCATCCTGTACTCCTGGCAGCCTCTAATCCGTCCTCCATTTCTAAAATGATCAATTAAAATGTTACATATAAATGAAATCATACGGTCACAAAGTTTGAGATTAGCTTTCTCCACTGGCGATTAATCCAAGTTGTTGCTTATATCCAGTTTGTTCCTTTCTGCTGCGAGTACTAGTCCATATCACGGAGGCAGCAGTTTGCTTAACCCCTTACCTATTGCAGGGTATCTGCACAGGCCTGTTTGAGCTCGTATTACCTGTGTCTTGGAGAGGGGATGCTAAGGCCGCCCACGTCCTCCAAATTCCTGTTCCATCTGTCTGGGGACCAAGGCCAGGGATCCTCCCCACACACTTGACCCCCTCCTCAGACCTGGCATTGGGACTCCGTCACTCCCACGTATGCCAACCCCCAATCCTTAGGGACCAGCCAGAGGAGGGTCTCTCAGGAGTCGCTGGACCCGCTTTAAAAGGTGTGGACTGGAGACTGGTAGGCTGACCCCGGCCAGGAGGCCTGCCGGCCCCCAGCCTCATCCCAGGCAGCCCCACCCCCTCACTCACCCCACCCCAGACACACCAGCCTCCCTTCTATCTCAGGGACTTGTCTCTGCTGTTCGCTCCACCCAGAATACTCCTTCCCAAACTAGGGCATGGCCGCCTCCTTCTTGTCCTTCAAGTCCCAGCTCACATATCACCTCCTCGGATAGGCCTACCTTGACTACACTGGCTAAATTAGGGCCCTCCTATAAATGTTCTCTCTTCCCCATTGGTATCACATCTCCTAACTTTTAAATCTGTTACACTCATTGGTAGGTCTGCTTATTTATCGTCTGTATCCCCTCCAAGACTAGGTCTTTGAAACCCAAGGACAGACAGGTCCTACTCTGCATCCCCAGCAGCTAGAGAACTTGGCCCGGAAGAGGTACCCATGGGTGCCTGCCAAATGGGCCAGGACCACTGGGATGGGGGCCTCTGACTCTCAAAAGTCATTTTTTCTCAGGGGCCTCTCACTCTGTTCCTAGCTGCCCCCTCCATGCCAGGCCCTGTGGGCACTGAGACTTGTGTTTGTCACCCACACAAGCCTGGACAGGCCTCTCCTGTCTGCATCTCTGGGTCTAGCTAAGCCAGGCTAATGATACAGTACAGTACTTAAGAGTTCTGGGGTCAGACCGCTGGAGTGAAACCCCTCAGTTACTCTGTTCCTTGTCCGTAAAGTGTGATTAGTGATAACAGCACTTAAGCCACAGGGACGTGAGACAAGATGTGTAAAAAGAAAAAGCACAGGGCCTCGTACATCATCGCTTAACACATGATCATTACTGTTCCTTTACTTATTAGCATTATTTTCATCCAAAAATTCAGCAGAATAAACAAGGGAAATGCATGCCATCAATACAGAGATCATGACAAGGTCCCCCAAAAGGGTCATTCCTAAGACTGTGGGACCCTGTTCTCACCCTTCCATAGCTCCCTTCTGGCTGTCTCTCGCTAGCCCCCTCTTCTCGGTGAGAGTATGGGGAGACAGAAGGGCAGCGGGACTACCCCTCTCTCTGCGGAGACGCTGCTGTCACTCGTTTCCAGGTGACGAGTGCCTTCTCAGTCTCCTCCACACTTCCTCGTGCCAGGGTCTCCCTGCAAACCTCCAGCACAGTTCAGGCCCAGAGCCCTGATGTCCTTAGCCACCGGCAGAGCAGAGTCATCTATCTCTTGTTAAACTTGTTAAAAATACAGAGTTCTGCCCTGGCCGGTTGGCTCAGCGGTAGAGCGTCGGCCTAGCGTGCGGAGGACCCGGGTTCGATTCCCGGCCAGGGCACACAGGAGAAGCGCCCATTTGCTTCTCCACCCCTCCGCCGCGCTTTCCTCTCTGTCTCTTCCCCTCCCGCAGCCAAGGCTCCATTGGAGCAAAGATGGCCCGGGTGCTGGGGATGGCTCTGTGGCCTCTGCCTCAGGCGCTAGAGTGGCTCTGGTCGCAACATGGCAACGCCCAGGATGGGCAGAGCATCGTCCCCTGGTGGGCAGAGCATCGCCCCATGGTGGGCGTGCCGGGTGGATCCCGGTCGGAGCGCATGCGAGAGTCTGTCTGACTGTCTCTCCCTGTTTCCAGCTTCAGAAAAATGCAAAAAAATAAAAAAAATAAAAAAATACAGAGTTCCAGCCTCTCCCTCCCCAAAGACTTCTTGAATCAGAATCTCTGAGTGGGGCCAAGGAATTTGTATTCTCTCCCAACCCCGCCCCCGACTATTCAGCCAGGTTTAGAAACCACTGGTCTACCCTATTCCCCGTGTTTCACAGGCAGAGAATCCACAGCTTGGGAGAGGAAGGAACTTTCCCCAACCACATGATGACGTTAGTGCCTCTTTCTCCAATGAAATACATTGAGCTGGGGGTCCAGAGGCTTGGGTTCAAGTCCAAGTTTTTCCAGTCATTACTTTGGGCAAGTCATTTCACCTCTCTGAACCTTGCTTCCTTGCTGTGAGTTGATAACAGCTGACAGCCAGTGTTGCCTTCCCTGTGCTGCACTGCCAGTTTCAGTGGTGGCTGGCCCCCAGCTACCTGTCACCACGACCTCCCCTCTCCTTCCATTGTAGGTTTGGATGGCTAACAGCTGGGGAAGCCTCTTGCAGGATGAGCAGCAGCTGGAGGAGCTGGCGCGGCAGGCGGTGGACAGGGCCCTGGCTGAGGGAGTGTTGCTGAGGACCTCACAGGAGCCTGGCTCCTCAGATGTAAGCATCCCCCCAGATCACACTGCTCTGGGTCCCTCTGCCTACTCTGTGGCTCTGCTAGGCTGGGAGCAACTGCTTTGAGTCAGAGATCACATTTTTGCTTTATTTGTTTATTTTGAATAACTAAAATTAATCTCTAGCCTGACCTGTGGTGGCGCAGTGGATAAAGCGTCAACCTGGAAACGCTGAGGTTGCCGGTTCAAAACCCTGGGCTTGCCTAGTCAAAGCACATATGAGAGTTGATGTTTCCTGCGCCTCCCCCTTCTCTCTCTCTCTCTCTCTCTCTCTCTCACTCTCTCATTCTCTCTCCCCTCTCTATAATGAATAAATTTTTTTTAAAAATCTTAAAAAAAAAAAAAAGTACAGATAAAATTAATCTCTAGAAGTATGTCAAGTAAAAAGCACTATATGAATTTAAGTCTGGGGTTTGATGTGTAACTTAGGCAAGTTACTTAGCTCTCTCAGCTGCAGTTCCTTCAAATATTAAAAAAGATAATAGGGCCTGACCTGTGGTGGCGCAGTGGATAAAGCGTCGACCTGGAAATGCTGAGGTCGCCGGTTCGAAACCCTGGGCTTGCCTGGTCAAGGCACATATGGGAGTTGATGCTTCCAGCTCCTCCCCCCTGTCTCTCTCTCCTCTCTCTCTCTCTGTCTCTCTATCTGTCTCTCTCTCTCTCTCCTCTCTAAAATGAATAAATAAAAAAAATAAATAAAAATAAATAAATAAAAAAAAAAAAAAAAAAAAAAGATAATAGGGCCTGACCGGGCGGTGGCGCAGTGGATAGAGCGTCGGACTGGGATGCGGAAGACCCAGGTTCTAGACCCTGAGGTCGCCAGCTTGAGTGAGGCCTCATCTGGTTTGAGCAAAAGCTCACCAGCTTGAGCCCAAAGTCACTGGCTCGAGCAAGGGGTTACTCGGTCTGCTAAAGGCCCGCGGTCAAGGCACTTATGAGAAGGCAGTCAATGAACAATTAAGGTGTTGCAAAGCGCAATGAAAAACTAATGATTGATGCTTCTCATCTCTCCGTTCCTGTCTGTCTGTCCCTGTCTATCCCTCTCTCTGACTCTCTCTCTGTCTCTGTAAAAAAAAAAAAAAAAAAGATAATAGGCCCTGGCCGAGTGGTAGGGCGTCGGCCCAGTGTGTGGAAGTCCCAGGTTTGATTCCTGGTGACGAGTGCCTTCTCAGTCTCCTCCACACTTCCTCGTGCCAGGGTCTCCCTGCAAACCTCCAGCACAGTTCAGGCCCAGAGCCCTGATGTCCTTAGCCACCGGCAGAGCAGAGTCATCTATCTCCTCATCACAGAGCTGCCTCCATCAACCCTCCGGCCAGCCACGCATATATTTACTGAAAAGTAACCTTTGCTATTACTCTGGAAAATCCGAATGGGATATCATTTAGCACCCCGTAGACTGGCCAGAATGAAACAGCCGGACAGTACTGAGGCGTGGTGAGGGCAGAACAGAGGCAACTCTAACACACTGCTGGCAGGAGTGCGAGTCTACAGAACCACTCAGGACAGACATCTTGTGTATTCTAGTAATTCTGAATATGCTCAAGACCTTCAACTCGCTGCATAAGGCGGCACATATTAGACTGTTTACTATTGGCAATAGCAAAGTACCAGAGACAGCCCAAAGGAACTTCCACAGGAGAAGAGTAGATGAAATGTGGTATTTTTTAATGCAATAAAATCTATAGCACAAATGAAAACAAATAAACTAGTTACTGTTATCAACATGGCTGGTTCTCCAATATAAGGCTGAATGAGAAGAGCAAGCTGTATAAAAATATATGTGAGGCCCTGGCCAGTGGCTCAGTGGTAGAACATCGGCCTGGTATGTGGAAGTCCTGGGTTCAATTCCCAGCCAAGGCACACAAGAGAAGCACCCATCTGCTTCTCCACCTCTCCCCCTCTCCTTTCTCTCTGTTTCTCTCTTCCCCTCCCACAGCCAAGGCTTCACTGGAGCAAAGTTGGTCCGGGTGCTGAGGACGGCTCCATGGCCTCTCCCTCAGGTGCTAGAATGGCTCTGGTTGCAACGGAGCAATGCCCCAGATGGGGAGAGCATCGCCCCCTAGTGGGCATGCTGGGTGGATCCCAGTCAGGCACATGCAGGAGTCTGTCTCTCTGCCTCCCCACTTCTCACTTCAGAAAAAAAAATACATACATTAGCATTTAAAGTCCAAATAAATAGGAAGAACATCATATACTGTGTAAAAACAAACACCTAGCCTGACCTGCGGTGGCAGAGTGGGTTAAAGTGTTGACTTGGAATGCTGAGGTCGCCGGTTCGAAACCCCAGGCTTGCCTGGTCAAGGCACATGTAGGAGTTGATGCTTTCTGTTCCTCCCTCCTTCTTTCTCTCTGTCTCTCTGTCTCCTCTCTCTAAAAAATGAATAAATAAAATCTAAAAAGAAAAAAGATCTACCAGAAGACATTTAAAAAATAAAAAAAATTAAACACCTAGTAAAAGGATTAAAATGCATAGGACTTACCTTGCACCATATATAAAAATTAACTGAAAAGGGAACAAAAGATCTAAATGTAAGAGCAGAAACTATAAAATTCTTTGAAGAAGACAGGTGTAAATCTTCATGATCTTGCATTAGGCAGTGGTTTCTTACACATGACAAT
Organism: Saccopteryx bilineata; assembly: GCF_036850765.1. Taxonomy (NCBI): domain Eukaryota; kingdom Metazoa; phylum Chordata; class Mammalia; order Chiroptera; family Emballonuridae; genus Saccopteryx; species Saccopteryx bilineata. Next base: position 202,655,644 of record NC_089495.1, read on the forward strand.
CAAAGCGCAAGCAACCAAAGAAAAAATAGACCAACTGGACTTTATCAAAGCATTTGAGCTTCAGAGGACACTATAAAAAACCCAGAAAGACAACCCACAGAACGGGAGGAACTATTTGCAAAGTATATAGCTGACAAGGGTCTGGTATCCAGAATATATAAAGAATTCTTATAACTCAACAACAGAAAGACAACCCAATTTTTAAAAGGGTCAATGACTTGAACAGACATCTCTCCAAAGGAGATATACGACTGGCCAGTATGTAAATGAAAAGATGCTCAACGTCATTAGTCATGAGGAAAACGCAAACTGAAATCACAATGAGATACCACCACCAGGACTGTCGCAATCAGACAGTAACAAGTGTTGGTGAGAATATAAAAACTGCAACTCTCATACGTTGCTGGTGGGAATGTAAAATAGTATAGCCACCTTGGCATACAGTCCGGCAGTTCCTCAAAAGGTTAAACAGAGTTGCCATATGACCCAGCAAGTTCACTGCTAGATATATACCCAAGAAGTAAAAAATACACATCCACACAAAATCTTGTACACGAATGTTCAAAGCAGCATTATTTATAATAGCAAAAAGGGGAAACAACTCAGATGCCATTAACTTATGGGTGAACAAAATGTAGTATACAGTATATATGCTACAGAGTACTATTCAGGCACGAAAAAGGAATGAGATACTGATACATGCGACAAGATGGATGAACCCTGAAAACACTTACGTCCTCACTTAATGTGGTTAAGAGGTTGTGCGACCTTAAGCGAAACAACCAATTGGTGTTTGAATATGGATAACAAAACCAATTTTATCATAGGCTAACTGATATAAACAGGGGTTAAACTCCTACAATTTTAATGAAGCAAATTTAACATTGAACAAAACGAACATTCGTTTAACATTGAACAAAACGAACGTAAGTGGCGGAAGCCAGACACTGAGGACCACATATAGGGTTCCATTTATATTAAATGTCCAGAACAGTCAAATTCACAGCGACAGAAAGCAGATTAGTAATGATCCCCAGGGGCTGGAGAGAGGGAGGAATTGGGGAGTGACTACTAATGGATATGAGATTTCTTCTGGAAGGGTGAAAATCTTCTGGAATTAGTGGTGATAGCTGCACAATCTTGTGAATATAGTAAAAACCACTGAATTGTACACTTAAAAATGTTGAATTTTATGGTATACGAATATCTCAAGAAGAAGAAATGCACAGGAATAATAAATACCGATTCAGGAGAGTCTTCACCTGGGAGTGCAGTTGTGGAGGACCTTCAGCTTAATTAGCAATGTTTTATTTCATAAGCCGGACGGTGGGTATTAGGGTGTTTGTTATACTAATCTTCCTACCTTTTTCGAGGTATTCGTAATAAATAAAATTTTAAAGTGTTTACTGAGTGCTGACCTAGACCAGGCACTGGGCTACCTGGGTGGGGTAATAATGATAAAATCAGATCTAATCCGGCCCCAAAGTCAGTGGACAAAGAGAACTAACTAGTAAGAGGAGAAGAGGGGCTGTAAGTCGGTCCTCTCTCCTTTCCGGGCTTGTTTCCTCGTGGATGAAATGAGAGCTGGACCAAAGGCTAGTGAGCAGAAAGTCTCTGAGGGTCCTGGGGGGCGAGGAGGGTATCTCCCTTCATCAGCCCACAGCTTTAAGAGTTCATGGACCATGAGAGCACAGGCCCAGGAATCGGTGCGAGTGCCGTCAATCACCGCAGGCAGGGCCGAGGCAAAGCCCAACTGAGTCTCTGTTTCTTCTCAGCGTCACAGGGTCAGTGCCATCTCCCTCCCAGGATTACTGCGGGGGTGTAAATGAGATAACACATATAGAGTGTCTGGAACAGGCCGGGCACACAGTAAATCCTCAGCACATGGGAAAGGCCTCACTTTGATTCCTCAGGCATTTCCGGAGCTGATCTGCGGGGCCAGGCCTGCATTGGGCTGGAAGGCAGAGGAATTCCATTCTGAATGGTCAGGCAGTGCCTCCCCCCCCCCCCCACGTCCCCAAGCCAACGGGGGCGACAGCCTCATAAATAACAATACCAGGCAGGGTGATGTCATTGCTAAAAAGAGGCACCACACGCACACCGCAGACCACATGCAGTGCAGACCCTGGGACGGCAGAGATGTCCCACTCGAGAGGTTCAGGCTTGGAAAGAAGGAAAGTCTTGAGTTCAGAGAGACCTCAGGCAAGTTCTGTCATCCTGGGTTCCTTGACCTGGACTCCCGGAGTGGGTCCTAGGAGATCTGTGACTTCCTCTACAAGGTGCCAAAAGGAGTCTGTGGCCACAAAACTAACCAACCAACCTGACCTAAGTTAGCATAAATTCTTACCCACCCCCCAATGGAGATACAGTGTTGGCGACAGGTTGTGTGACTTTACGCTAAACGACAGATAACAAAACCAATTTTATCATAGGCTGACTGATAGAAACATGAATTCTCAATGTTGTCGATGGGCTGTGCGACTTTAAGCAAAACTATGGATAACAAAACCAATTTTAACACAGGCTAATTGACATAAACAGGAGTTAAGTTCCTACAATTATAATGAAACAATGTTGAACAAAATGAAGCTATTCAAGGACCTACCTTGAGAGGCTGTGAGATTAAATGAGGTAGTTTGAGAGGTACCTGAAACGTCTTAAACTGTCATCTCATGTTGGCCTCCGCCCCTTCCGCCCTCCCCGGCTTATTCCCGTCACTCAGCAAGTACTGAACATCTGCTGTGGCCGGCACCGCTCCAGGTGTTGGGTGCAAAGTGGCGATCAAGACAGATTGTCCCTGTTTCTGTGGAGCTCAGTCTAGTGCAGTGAAACACTAGGTACATAAAATGTATCATTTCAAACACTAATTGGTGTTAATGAGAAAATACATAGGCCCTGGTCGGATGGCTCCGTTGGTTAGAGCATCGTCCTGAAGTGCAGAGGTTGCCGGAAGTTCTATTCCCCAGTCAGGGCACATACAGGAGCAGCGTGATGTTCCTGTCTCTCTTTCTCTCTCTCCCCTTTCTGCTCTTGCTAAAATCAATAAATAAAAGTGAAAAGAAAAAGAAAATAGGCAAGATAGTGTGATACAGACTGATGGGGTAGGAGGTAGGGATGACAGCTGAAGAAGAAACATCTGAGTAACAAGTAGGAGCCAGTCACGGCGATATTAGGGGCTAAGTCTCCAGGCAGAGGGAGCAGGAAGGGCCCAGGCTCACTGGACAGACCCTTGGCCAAGAGCCCCACCACAACCTGGGTGCCCAGGAGCAAGTCACATAAACTCTGAGGTTCAGGTGCGACATCTACAAAATGGGAATAAAACCACCTTACCTGCCATAATGTGAGGGAACTCAACCAAAAGGCTGTTAAGGTCTGGAATCCTCCCCAAATCTCACCAACAGACACCTGATAAGTCATTTGACACCCATCTTGGAAGAGGGGAACCTGTACAGAAAACCCTAGGTCATGATTCTTGATTTCTCATTTCATGCTGCACTAGAAATAGCTTTTCTTGTTCCTGGTTAACACAGTAGGCTTCTCCTGCCACCTGGGGCCTGTTATAGTAACTGCTGTTTCACACTCTTCCTCAGGCATGAAAAGAGACAAAGGAAAGGCATCACAGAAACACTTCTGTGGTAATGACCAGACTCCATATACCCCACCCCAACAAGATTGGAGAGCTCAGTCTGTCCTGTAGACAGAGAATATAAATGCTTTGTTTTTAGAAGTTGGGCCTTGCCTGACCAGGCGGTGGCACAGTGGATAGAGAGTCGAACTGGGACGCTGAGGACTCAGGTTCGAGATCCTGAGGTCGCCAGCTTGAGCGCGGGCTCATCTGATTTTTAAAAAATATTATTTATTTATTTATTTTTAGAGAGAGGGGATAGAGAGAGAGAGAGAGAGAGAAGGGGGGGGAGCAGGAAGCATCAACTCCCATATGTGCCTTGACCAGGCAAGCCCAAGGTTTTGAACCGGCAACCTCAGTGTTCCAGGTCGACGCTTTATCCCACTGCGCCACCGCAGGTCAGGCTAGGGCTCATCTGATTTGAGGAAATACTCACCAGCTTGGACCCAAGGTCACTGGCTCAAGCAAGGGGTTACTCGGTCTGCTGAAGGCCTGCAGTCAAGGCACATATAAGAAAGCAATCAATGAACAACTAAGGTGTCTCAATGCACAACGAAAAACTAATGATCGATGCTCCTCATCTCTCCCTTCCTGTCTGTCTGTCCCTGTCTATCCCTCTCTCTGACTCTCTCTCTCTGTCTCTGTAAAAAAAAAAAAAGTTGGGCCTTGGCCCTGGCCACTTGGCTCAGCGGGAGAACATTGGCCTAGCGTGTGAAAGTCCCGGGTTCGATTCCCGGCCAGGGCACACAGGAGAAGCGCCCATCTGCTTCTCCACCCCTCCCCCTCTCCTTCCTCTCTGTCTCTCTCTTCCCCTTCCGCAGCCAAGGCTCCACTGGAGCAAAGTTGGCCCCAGCGCTGAGGATGGCTCCATGGCCTCAGCCTTGGAGGCAACAGAGCAACACTCCAGCTGTGGAGAGCATCGCCCCCTGGTGGGCATGCCAGGTGGATCCAGGTTGGGCGCATGTGGGAGCCTGACTGTCTCCCTGCTTCTAACTTCAGAAAAATACAAAAAAATACCAAAAAAAGAAGTTGGGCCTGACCTGTGGTGGTGCAGTGGATAAAGTGTCATCCTGAAATGCTGAGGTCACTGGTTCAAAATCCCGGGCTTGCCTAGTCAAGGCACATACAATGAGCAACTACTGAGTTGATACTGAGTTGATGCTTCCTGCGCCCCCACTCCCAGCCCTTCTCTCTCTCCTTTCTCTGAAATCAATATATTTTTTTAAATCCTTTTAAAAAAAAAAAGAAAGCATCCTGACTCCTGGGTCAAACCACTTAATTTATAATCAGTCATACAGCTTTGCGCAGTGGCAGTATTGGAGCCAATGAGGTTTTAATCAGTCATAGTACTCCCTCCTAAATACCTCTTTAATCTGTCCCCCCTCTCCATCTCTTTGGCCACTGCTTCACTTCACAACTGCCTGGGAGCTCTCTCCAGCCTTAGTTTCCCCACTTTCAAACCATTTGCCATACTGTAACCAGAGCCAAACACACAAAATAGACTGTTTCTCCCCTATTTAGAATTCTTAAGCCTGACTAGGTGGTGGTGCAGTGGATAGTGTCAGACTAGGACACGTAGGACCCAGGTTCAAAACCTGGAGGTCAGTTCAAAACCCCAAGGTCTTTGCCCTGGCCGGTTGGCTCAGTGGTAGAGCATCGGCCTGGCGTGCAGGAGTCCCGGGTTCGATTCCCGGCCAGGGCACACAGGAGAAGCGCCCATCTGCTTCTCCACCCCTCCCCCTCTCCTTCCTCTCTGTCTCTCTCTTCCCCTTCCGCAGCCAGGGCTCCATTGGAGCAAAGATGGCCCGGGCGCTGAGGATGGCTCTGTGGCCTCTGCCTCAGGCACTAGAGTGGCTCTGGTCGCAACAGAGCGACGCCCCAGATGGGCAGAGCATCACCCCTTGGTGGGCGTGCCAGGTAGATCCCGGTCGGGCGCATAGGGGAGTCTGTCTGACTGCCTCCCCGTTTCCAGCTTCAGAAAAATACAAAAAAAAAACCCAACCAAACAAACAAAAAAACCCAAGGTCGCTGGCTTGAGTGCAGGCTCATCTGGGTTGAGCAAGGCTCACCAGCTTGAGCCCAAGGTCTCTTGCTTGAGCAAGAGGTCAATCGCTCTGCTGTAGCCTCCTCCCCACCCCCCACTCCCATCAAGGCACATATGAGAAAGCAATCAATGAACAACTAAGGAGCCGCAACGAAGAATTGATGCTTCTTATCTCCCTTCCTGCCTGTCTGTCCCTCTCTCTGTCTCTGTCACACACACACACACACACACACACACACACACACACACACACACAAATTCTTAAGACAGTACCCCACTGCTCATTGGATAAATGCCAAACTCCTTCACTGGTATCCAAAGCTCCCTTGCCAAAGCTGAGCTCCTTCCTATTAGCCTGCTCCCACTTCCGGGCCCTTCCCAGGATCCATACCAATTTCCTCATGTCCATACCAATTTCCTCATGTCTCTAAAACAAGCCTAGCCACACTCAGAATTATGTGCCTTTGCTGTTTCTGAGCTTCCAACAATGTCCCCATCCTGCCACTCACCTCCAGGCCTACTTCCTTCACTGACCACACATTTCTACCCAGAGGAGACCCCCAAAGCCTTCCCTGATTCCCCAGAAAAGCACCGTTTACAGGTCAACTTTCTTAATCAAATGTGAAAACAGGGGCTGTGTCTTATGCATGGTTAACTCCTCAGAGCATGAAGTGAAATTCAGTTTAACTAAAATTCCTATCAGGTGCTTCAGAGTGAGAAGAATCCACAATCCAGAAAGAAGAACAGTTAAAGCACTCAAAAGGCGCCAAGGAGTGAGGTAACTACCAAAGGTCGGCATTTTAAAACAAAAACAAAAAAAACAACTGACCCAGATCCTGATATAAGTGATAGTGGACATTTTGAGAAACACTAGGTCACCCTCCACAGTTCCTAACTTTTTAAAATTGCTGGAAAAGTAAAAATGCTTTCATTTTGCCTCTAAGGCTTTTCCTGCATCTGTCCCAGAGCTAGAGAAATCAGGTGGGCTTTTCTGGGACTCCGGTCGGTGGAAAACAAGCCTGGGTTCTATCACTGGTGCAGCTTTAACATGCTATGGAACCCTGAGCCGGCCTCTGCCCCTCTCGGGGCCTCTGTTACCACACCTACCCCCACCAGCTGTGTGTCCCCGAGGGAGTGACTGCCCCATTCTGGGTATCAGTTTCCCCTTCTTCCACTGGACGTCACCAGCTCTGACGCCCTACGAGGTATGCAAACCCGCAGCGCCCCACCGACACAGCCCGACTCCTCCCCTCCTTCCCAAGGTCTCGTCTGCCAGGGTCCAGAGGACGCACCCCCTAATGCTGCCCTCACACAGACTGCCCCTTCCCGGCCGCCGTCCACATCCACGAGCACGGGTCTCCACCCCCTCCTTGCTCTTTCTGTGCCGCTGAGCGGCCCGCGCAAGCGCATTGGGTCGCATGGCGCCCCGCCCCCTGAGCCTCAGGTAACGGCTCCACTCAGGGGCCTGGGATCAGAAGATCAGTGCGCAGCAGCACCGAGACCAAGTAAGTGGGTTCCCGCGACGGTGGCCGGCAAGGGTCATGCTTCCTCTGGAGGAAGGACGTGAGGGAGGAACTAGCCAGTGATTGGAACCCTGGAGGCCAGGGGATCTTGCCGAGCGAACTCAATGGCAGGAACCCGGACATTGGTGGCCAGTGAGGGGGTTGGGCTGGTGCGTGTTGCTCTCAGATTTTTCAGATCTCCTGATTTAACATGAGGCCGCTGTCGGGACAAGGTGTTGGTGAGATTAGAGACCGAGTTAAAAAAAAAAGAAAAGTGGGAACTATTAGGACCAAAGTTTGTCCAGGGTGGGAGCGAGCAAGCCCTTGAAGTGGTGCAGACCTGGGCAGGAGACCATGCTGTTGCCCCGGCACCACACAGGCACTGGCCTCGCCCTCGGGATGAAGTCCTACCTGATTTCTGTGTGGGCGTTTTATGGCTGTTGGTGATCTAATCCTAGTCTGTTATTCATTCATCAATTAGTCATTTCACATTCAGTGAATACAGTAGTAGGTGCTGGAGGTAGAGAACTGATCAAGACAGACACGATGCAGGGAAATGAAATGGGCTGTAGACGCCCTGGGTGGAGACAACAGGGTTGGCTTCTAAAACGAAGTCATGAACCTGGTTAGGAGTGGTGGGGAGTGGTTCCAAAGAGAGAAAATGGCACGTGCCAAGACCCGGAAGGGAGAAAGAGGCCCGTGTTTTCTCGTTACTGAAGATAGCTCACTCTGAATCTGTTTAGTGCCCAGGGGCTCCTGTTCAGTGGAGCTTCTAACAGTGGAGATGGAGGGAAACCAAGGGATTCAACAGGCTGTATATTTAGATAGACTCCACAGGAGTTGGGAAGAATGGAACATAGGAGAAGTATGTACAAGGCTTGAGTGCCTGGGTAGGGTTCATCAGAAGAGGAGCAGGTCTTTGGGGAGACAACAAATTCTACCCTGGTTCTCTGAGGACTCCCAATAAGCGGTTGGACATTCTAGTTTGAAGGTCAGCAAAGCACTGCTGTAAAGGAAGAGATCTGAGGGGCATCAGCAAAATAGAAGTAAAGCCACAAAACTGGTTGAGACTAGAATGAGGAAAACAAAGGACCCAATCAGCACTTTCCATGGTGATTACTTTTATTCCTTATCTTTCTCTGTGTCTTCAGTACCTAGTCAAGGGCCTGGCATTTACAGGCCAGTCAGTGTTTGCCAACTAAACAAAAGCCCAACAGCAGTCAGAGACATTGGAATCCCAGAGGTGCAGAGATGGGGGCTAATGGAGGACTCCATTGCTCTAATGTCTGAGTCATAGGTTCTCTGCCACAAGACTGCTGTGTGACCTCTGACAAGTCTCCCGCCTGTAAAGTGGGTACAGCCAAAAAAAAGGAGCTTCCATGTAAACAGATCCAAATGCTAAGGAACTGCACATAGATTTTTCTTATTTAATCCACACAGCGACCTTATTTTTAAAGGAAGTACTATTATTATGGACCCAAACCCCGGTCAGACTGACCTCAGAGCTTTGTTCTTTACTATGACTGCCCTTATCTCGTGCTCATTCTTTCAAAACTCTGTGCTGAGGCTGGCAGACTTTCATAATTGGTCTAGCAGCAACCCTTTCATGGGGAGAGAGGCATGGAGCTGAATGTGATAGAAGTTACTTGTCATTTTTTAGCCCTCTTCCTGGACCACTGAACTGGGCAGCTGTGTTTTGTTCCTAAAATCAAATGACAGTAGGGAAGAACAAAATTAATGACTGGTGTAAAGGTGTAAAGCCAGTAGCCACGGCCACCATCACAGCTGCCTGGCCCATGCAGGGTTGCATTAGATTCGGACAGATGGTAATGAAACAAAAGAGCCAAGAACTGGGCCCTGGCCGGTTGGCTAAGTGGTAGAGCGTCAGCCTGGCGTGCAGAAGTCCCGGGTTCAATTCCCGGCCAGGGCACATAGGAGAAGCGCCCATTTGCTTCTCCACCCCTCCCTCTCTCCTTCCTCTCTGTCTCTCTCTTCCCCTCCTGCAGCGAGGCTCCATTGGAGCAAAGATGGCCCGGTCACTGGGGATGGCTCCTTGGCCTCTGCCCCAGGTGCTAGAGTGGCTCTGGTCTCAACAGAGCGATGCCCCGAAGGGGCAGAGCATCGCCCCCTGGTGGGCAGAGCGTTGCCCCCCTGGTGGGCGTAGCGTTGCCCCCCTGGTGGGCGTGCCGGGTGGATCCGGGTGGGGCGCATGTGGGAGCTGTCTGACTGTCTCTCCCCATTTCCAGCTTCAGGAAAAAAAAAAAAAAAAAAAGAACTGGTGGGCCATTACCATTAATCCTAGCTTGCACCCGGCGGCAAGAAATACACACAGTGGGAAAACACTTCCCTTTCCATTCAGGGCTCCTAAAGCCACTGACTCATCTGAGTATTCCTAGAATCAAAGGTTTCTACCTCACCAGTCTTATTCACCTCTGTTCCCCATCTCCTCTCTGCACAAACTGGCTTCTTCAGCACTCCACCATCTTGGCTGCTTCTCCTCTGCAATGCTGATGACAGGATCTGAGAGAAATTGCCTGCAGTCTGCCTTATTTTATAGTGTAGAAATTAAAGCCTTTAAGCCAATATACAAATAAGGAAGTATCTGATACAAACCCACTTATCTTAGGCATAAATAGGATTCCTCATAAGAGTGCACCACCCCACATCATGCAACAGTCAAGGGTGTGGGGAAAAGCTTAGTTTTGAAAAGATCTTAGTATTAAAAGGGTGGGAAAGGTTTAGTCTTAAAACTAACCCTTAGGCTATAAGAACCTTGTCAGTTTACAGCCTGTCTCCCACACCCAATGCAAACTATAAGCAACTAAACATATACATCATATTTACAAACTTACTTGACTGACAACTGGTGTTTCCAGATTTGTATCCAGTTCTTAAACCCCTGGGGCCTGCTGCAAAATGAATCCACCTTATCTGCATTTCATAGTATTTCACAAAGGTCCCCATTTCACCTCTCCACCCCCACGTAAATTATTCGAGATCTGCTGACATGGGTTATTGAGGCTAGAAGGGAAATTATAATCTATTACAGTGATTCCCATCCCAGGAAAACTTGTTAAAAATACAGAGTTCTGCCCTGGCCGGTTGGCTCAGCGGTAGAGCGTCGGCCTAGCGTGCGGAGGACCCGGGTTCGATTCCCGGCCAGGGCACACAGGAGAAGCGCCCATTTGCTTCTCCACCCCTCCGCCGCGCTTTCCTCTCTGTCTCTTCCCCTCCCGCAGCCAAGGCTCCATTGGAGCAAAGATGGCCCGGGTGCTGGGGATGGCTCTGTGGCCTCTGCCTCAGGCGCTAGAGTGGCTCTGGTCGCAACATGGCAACGCCCAGGATGGGCAGAGCATCGTCCCCTGGTGGGCAGAGCATCGCCCCATGGTGGGCGTGCCGGGTGGATCCCGGTCGGGCGCATGCGAGAGTCTGTCTGACTGTCTCTCCCTGTTTCCAGCTTCAGAAAAATGCAAAAAAATAAAAAAAATAAAAAAATACAGAGTTCCAGCCTCTCCCTCCCCAAAGACTTCTTGAATCAGAATCTCTGAGTGGGGCCAAGGAATTTGTATTCTCTCCCAACCCCGCCCCCGACTATTCAGCCAGGTTTAGAAACCACTGGTCTACCCTATTCCCCGTGTTTCACAGGCAGAGAATCCACAGCTTGGGAGAGGAAGGAACTTTCCCCAACCACATGATGACGTTAGTGCCTCTTTCTCCAATGAAATACATTGAGCTGGGGGTCCAGAGGCTTGGGTTCAAGTCCAAGTTTTTCCAGTCATTACTTTGGGCAAGTCATTTCACCTCTCTGAACCTTGCTTCCTTGCTGTGAGTTGATAACAGCTGACAGCCAGTGTTGCCTTCCCTGTGCTGCACTGCCAGTTTCAGTGGTGGCTGGCCCCCAGCTACCTGTCACCACGACCTCCCCTCTCCTTCCATTGTAGGTTTGGATGGCTAACAGCTGGGGAAGCCTCTTGCAGGATGAGCAGCAGCTGGAGGAGCTGGCGCGGCAGGCGGTGGACAGGGCCCTGGCTGAGGGAGTGTTGCTGAGGACCTCACAGGAGCCTGGCTCCTCAGATGTAAGCATCCCCCCAGATCACACTGCTCTGGGTCCCTCTGCCTACTCTGTGGCTCTGCTAGGCTGGGAGCAACTGCTTTGAGTCAGAGATCACATTTTTGCTTTATTTGTTTATTTTTGAATAACTAAAATTAATCTCTAGCCTGACCTGTGGTGGCGCAGTGGATAAAGCGTCAACCTGGAAACGCTGAGGTTGCCGGTTCAAAACCCTGGGCTTGCCTAGTCAAAGCACATATGAGAGTTGATGTTTCCTGCGCCTCCCCCTTCTCTCTCTCTCTCTCTCTCTCTCTCTCACTCTCTCATTCTCTCTCCCCTCTCTATAATGAATAAATTTTTTTTAAAAATCTTAAAAAAAAAAAAAAGTACAGATAAAATTAATCTCTAGAAGTATGTCAAGTAAAAAGCACTATATGAATTTAAGTCTGGGGTTTGATGTGTAACTTAGGCAAGTTACTTAGCTCTCTCAGCTGCAGTTCCTTCAAATATTAAAAAAGATAATAGGGCCTGACCTGTGGTGGCGCAGTGGATAAAGCGTCGACCTGGAAATGCTGAGGTCGCCGGTTCGAAACCCTGGGCTTGCCTGGTCAAGGCACATATGGGAGTTGATGCTTCCAGCTCCTCCCCCCTGTCTCTCTCTCCTCTCTCTCTCTCTGTCTCTCTATCTGTCTCTCTCTCTCTCTCCTCTCTAAAATGAATAAATAAAAAAAATAAATAAAAAATAAATAAATAAAAAAAAAAAAAAAAAAGATAATAGGGCCTGACCGGGCGGTGGCGCAGTGGATAGAGCGTCGGACTGGGATGCGGAAGACCCAGGTTCTAGACCCTGAGGTCGCCAGCTTGAGTGAGGCCTCATCTGGTTTGAGCAAAAGCTCACCAGCTTGAGCCCAAAGTCACTGGCTCGAGCAAGGGGTTACTCGGTCTGCTAAAGGCCCGCGGTCAAGGCACTTATGAGAAGGCAGTCAATGAACAATTAAGGTGTTGCAAAGCGCAATGAAAAACTAATGATTGATGCTTCTCATCTCTCCGTTCCTGTCTGTCCCTGTCTATCCCTCTCTCTGACTCTCTCTCTGTCTCTGTAAAAAAAAAAAAAAAAAAGATAATAGGCCCTGGCCGAGTGGTAGGGCGTCGGCCCAGTGTGTGGAAGTCCCAGGTTTGATTCCTGGTCAGGGCACACAGGAGAAGCGCCCATCTGCTTCTCCACCCTTCCCCCTCTCCTTCCTCTCTATCTCTCTCTTCCCTTCCTACAGCTAAGGCTCCAATGAAGCAAAGTTGGCCCGGGCACTGAGGATGGCTCCGTGGCCTCTGCCTCAGGTGCTGCAATGGCTCTGGTTGCAACGGAGCAATGCCTCAGATGGGCAGAGCATCGCCCCCTGGTGGGCATGTAGGGTGGATCCCTGTCGGGCACATGCAGTAGTCTGTCTCCCTTCCCACTTCTCACTTAGGAAAAATACAAAAATAATTAAACAAATAATAAAATTAAAAAGGATAATAATTCTCTCACCAACCTCATCAAGTTGGTGAGAGAATTAGAAAGTAATTCATGTGAAGCACTTTACTCAGTGTGCTATTATTTTTTAGGAACCTCTTAATCACCCTACCTTCTCTGCAATTGGTTTACAGTACATCCTTCCAGGTCTTTCTCTGTGCATTTATATACATATATATGTACATAAAGAAATAGGTGGTTTTGGCCTGACCTGTGGTGGCGCAGTGGATAAAGCGTCAACCTGGAAATGCTGAGGTCGCCGGTTCAAAACCCTGGGCTTGCTTCTTCAGGCACATATGGGAGTTGATGCTTGCAGTTCCTCCCCCCTGTCTCTCTGTCCTCTCTCTCTCTCTCTCTCCTCTCTAAAATGAATAAATAAAAAAGAAAAAAATTAAAAAAAAAAAAAGAAATAGGTGGTTTTTTAAAAAAACAAGTTGGATCGTACATATTATTTTGTCATATGTTTTTGTTTGTTTTTTATTTAACAATCTGTCTTGGAACTCTTTTTAACTTCCTCCATTAGGATCAGCTTCCGGGTATGGATGAGTCACAGTTTAACTTTCTTCTACTGTTGGCTATTTAGGTGATTTCTGATGTTTTATGACTACAAAGAGCACTACAGGGAATCCCCTGTACATGCCTGTTTGGGCACCTATATGAGTGTTTCTGTACAGTTGATACATAAAAATAGAACTGCTGAGTACAAACCACATCTTAAAAAACAAAACATCTCATCCTTTAAAAAAGGATAGCTCGGTTGGTTAAAGCATTGTCCCAATGTGCAGGGGTTGCCAGTTCGATCCCCGGTCAGGCCACATACAAGAACAGATCAATGTTCCTGTCTCTCTTGCTCTCTCTTTTCCTTCCTCTCTCTCTCAAATCAATAAATTAAAAAACAATTTTTAAAACTTTTTTGGCCCTGGCCGGTTGGCTCAGTGGTAGAGCGTCGGCCTGGCATGCGGAAGTCTGGTTCAATTCCCGGCCAGGGCACACAGGAGAGGCGCCCATTTGCTTCCCCACCCCTCCCCCTCTCCTTCCTCTCTGTCTCTCTCTTCCCCTCCCACAGCCGAGGCTCCATTGGAGCAAAAGATGGCCCGGGCGCTGGGGATGGCTCCATGGCCTCTGCCCCAGGCGCTAGAGTGGCTCTGGTCGCGACAGAGCGACGCCCCGGATGGGCAGAGCATTGCCCCCTAGTGGGCGTGCCGGGTGGATCCCGGTCGGGCGCATGTGGGAGTCTGTCTGACTGCCTCCCCTTTTCCAGCTTCAGAAAAATACAAAAAAAATCCCCCAAAACAAAAAAAAACAAAAACCATTTTTTTTAACTTTTTTATTTTGACTAGGTAAGAGATTTCCTTGCTTTGAAATTTAAAGGATATAAGAGTTTACAGCTTAACTCTCCCTTTCCCCCTTCCTACCCCGTTTTCCTGCCCTGAAAGTAACCCGTGTTTTATAAAGAAAACATTTATTCCTGTTTAGTTTTTCAGATAGCTTATAAAGAGAAAATATGTATAAGTTCCTTTTTCCCACTTTTACACAAAGAAGCACCCAGACAAGCTCTTCTGTGCTTTACTTTTTTTTAACTTGACGTCCTCCTTGTGACTGTCCAGATTAGCAACTAAAGAGCTGCCACCATCCTTTTTACCAAGACATTACTTTTGACCTGATCTGTGGTGGTGCAGTGGATAAAGCGTCGACCTGGAAATGCTGAGGTCGCCGGTTCGAAACCCTGGGCTTGCTTGGTCAAGGCACATATGGGAGTTGATGCTTCCAGCTCCCCCCCCTTCTCTCTCTCTGTTTCTCCTCTCTCTCTCCCTCTCCTCTCTAAAATGAATAAATAAATAAAAAATTAAAAAAAAAAAAAAAGACATTACTTTTGTCTCTGTGTGCTCAGAACCCAGGTAGGGACCTGGTAGAGAGTCCGGACTCAGTGTCTGCTCAGGGCCAAGAGAATGAGAATGGCTGTCACCAAAGGTAGGCTGATTCCGAGGAAGGTGTGCCCCTACATTTTAGGAGTATCGTTGCTTGGTTTGTAAACCAGAGCTCTGCTTGTTCACAGGTGTTCCATCCCTGCCCGCTCTCTCCTCTCTCAGGTGGTAAGCTATGCCCCGTTCACACTCTTCCCCTCCCTGGTCCCCGGGCCCCTGGTGGAGCAGGCCTATGCTGTGCAAATGGACTTCAACCTGCTGGTGGACGCTGTCAGCCAGAATGCCGCCTTCCTGGAGCAAACTCTCTCCAGGTACTGAGGGGCCAGGAATTGCTAGAACCAAGGGACTGGAAGACTGGGGAGCCAGGAAGTGTTGCTCTGGCATCTGACTTGCTGGAGCGGGGGACAAGTACACCCCAGGAGAAACAAACAGAAGTAGAATAGAAGTCAGGAGAGCTGGCTTCTACTCCTGGCTCTACTACTTAATTAAAAATACACATGATTTCAAGCAAGTCTGTTTCTTTCTCTGCACCTCAATTTCTTCATCTGTAGAATGGGGAGGTTGGGCCTGACCAGGAGGTGGCACAGTGGATAGAGCATCAAACTGGGATGCGGAAGGACCCAGGTTCGAGACCCCGAGGTTGCTGGCTTGAGTGCAGGCTCATCTGGTTTGAGCAAAAGCTCACCAGTTTGGACCCAAGGTCGCTGGCTCGAGCAAGGGGTTACTCGGTCTGCTGAAGGCCCGTGGTCAAGGCACATATAAGAAAGCAATCAATGAACAACTAAGGTGTTGCAATGCACAACAAAAAACTAATGATTGATGCTTCTCATCTCTCTGTCCCTGTCTGTCTGTCCCTGTCTATCCCTCTCTCTGACTCTCTCTCTTGTCTCTGTAAAAAAAATTAAAAGCCCTGGCCGGTTGGCTCAGCGGTAGAGCGTCGGCCTAGCGTGCGGAGGACCCGGGTTCGATTCCCGGCCAGGGCACACAGGAGAAGCGCCCATTTGCTTCTCCACCCCTCCGCCGCGCTTTCCTCTCTGTCTCTCTCTTCCCCTCCCGCAGCCAAGGCTCCATTGGAGCAGAGATGGCCCGGGCGCTGGGCATGGCTCTGTGGCCTCTGCCTCAGGCGCTAGAGTGGCTCTGGTCGCAATATGGCGACGCCCAGGATGGGCAGAGCATCGCCCCCTGGGGGGCAGAGCACCGCCCCTGGTGGGCGGGCCGGGTGGATCCCGGTCGGGCGCATGCGGGAGTCTGTCTGACTGTCTCTCCCTGTTTCCAGCTTCAGAAAAATGAAAAAAAAAAAAAATTAAAAAATAGCCTGACCAGGCGGTGGTGCAGTGGATAGAGCGCTGGACTGGGATGCAGAGGACCCGGGTTCGAGACCCCGAGGTTGCCAGCTTGAGTGCGGGCTCATCTGGTTTGAGGAAAAGCCCACCAGCTTGAACCCAAGGTTGCTGCCTCCAGCAAGGATTTACTCGGTCTGCTGAAGGCCCGCGGTCAAGGCACATATGAGAAAGCAATCAATGAACAACTAAGGTGTTGCAACGCCAATGAAAAAACTAATGATTGATGCTTCTCATCTCTCTCCATTCCTGTCTTTCTGTCCCTGTCTATCCCTCTCTCTGACTCACTCTGTCTCTGTAAAAAAAAAAAAAAAAAAAAAAAAAAAAAAAAAAAAAAAAAAAAATTAAAAAATAAAAAGAATGGGGAAGTTGGCCTAAACCTAAGATCCCTTTCAACACTGACATTCTGTAATTCTCTGATTTGTGACCCCCTTCTTGGAAGACTTAAATTCTCATTTGGGATTAGAAAAGGTCACTTTGATTCTAGAGAAAACAGGGCGAGTGAGGTTATTAGGTTTAAAGTCGGATTTCCTACTAATTCTAAGTAGTCTCCCTTTCTTGTTGCTTGAAGGCCTCTCCCCTCTGGGTGGGATGGGGCACAGACTGGGCATCGAGGATACAGAACACCCGAAATGGCATAACCCACCACCCCTTTCTGTCTCTTTTCCCTTGATCTCCCCCCTTCAGGCCCTCGGGCAATGGAAATTACTGAATTACATTTTTTATTTTAGAATTAAATTATAATTAAAAATATATAAATATATATGTGTGTATACACACACACACACACACACACTCCAAGACTCAACATATATATGTAATTGCATGTCTGATTAATTTTTCAAAAGCAAACAGTTATTTGGTTAGAAACAAACTCTTTAACAAATGTGTTCATTGGTGTGGAGGTGAATATGACAAGGAATCATAATGATAAGAAGTTTGGCCCTCGCCAGTTGGCTCAGCAGTAGAGCGTCAGCCTAGCATGCGGAAGACCCAGGTTCAATTTCCAGTCAGGGCACACAGGAGAAGAGCCCATCTGCTTCTCCACCCTTCCCCCTCTCCTTCCTCTCTATATCTCTCTTCCTCTCCTGCAGCCAAGGCTCCAATGGAGCAAAGTTGGCCCAGGCCCTGAGGATGGCTCCATGGCCTCCACCTCCATGGAGTAGACAGGTGCCATGGACACTACACAGAGACAGAGGTGCTGGCTAACACTCCTGGTAGGCATGCCTCCTGGTGGACATGCTGGGTAGATCCCAGTCTGGTGCACGCAGGAGTCTGTCTGACTGCCTCCCCCTTCTCACTTTGGAAAAATAGAAAAAAAAAAAGTTTTGAAAATTGACTTGGCGCTAAAAACACAATGAGTCATGAATGTACAAACACTACCACCCACGTTTCTTGGGATGGGACTGGCTTTTGTACCTCTGATTCTGGACTGTAGGAAATATGAGCAGTCTGACTTACGACCTTTACCCTTAAGATGCAGTTATGTAGGAGACTTTCCCTGCAGCCGGTCTCTGCAACCCCTATTCCCCTCTCTGAAATACACACAGCCCCCCAGTGTGTGAGGAGAAGAGCCACAGGAGCACATCTGTGAGAACAGCCCCCTAGAGTCTGGGTTTGGAAGAGGAAAAATGTGTCTCAACTTTCCCGGAGGCGGAAGCTGGGGGCTCGACTCCAAATCCAAGGGCTGGGAAACCCTGTGAGAGAGTGAGGCCTGTGCTGCTGGGGCTCGGTGCGGTCCCTGTGACAAGGCCAGCTGCCAGTCAGGCCTGAGCGGGCGTGCAGAGACCACCCTGAGAGATAACAAGTGTGGCCTTAGTTACCCTTGGGCGCCTCTCCCTGAGGCTCCGGAAAACCATACTGTATGAGCTCCCACCATAAGTCACAGCAGCACACGGCCATGAGGATGAGGCAGCACAGACAAGGTCTGCACCTTCCTGTGGTTTACACAGTCAAGTAGCAGAGACCATGGAAAAGTGGAACTGCAATCAGTGCTATAGAGGAGAGGTCCCCAGTGCTATGAAAGCACTGAGCACGGGGGCCTGGCCCAGACAGGGAAGGCTTTCCTGAGGAAGTCACATCAGAAAAGGATTGGTTGAAGGAAAAAATAGTATATTCTGCTTGAGTCAGAAAACTGCTAGTGGGGCACAGGGCATAACAGCCGTCTCCTCATCTCTGAGGACTGCCATGGAAGAGGGGACGACTTGTCCCGGCAGGTCCCGGAGTATACGGGAAATGAGAGAGTTAACGTTAGGACAGTCAGAAAGCTTACAACCAACAGAGCCATTTAAGTAGAGAATGGTTATATCACATGCTGTGTGTGAGGTATGCTTGGGACCAGACACTGTATTCAGTCCTGTACATGTAATATCTTACTGACTCTTTACTACAACTCTGATAAAAGTTTTCCTCTCCGTTTTCCGGTTGAGCAAACAGACACAGAGAGGTAAAATGATTCCCTAAGGCTGCCTCCTAGTATCTGATAGAGCTGGGATTTGAACCCAGGTTTTCTGGCTCTAGAGCTCGATTCTAAACCACTGTTCTCTAGTGGGTATGCAGGTTTGGGCCAGTAGAACCCAGAGAGGATTCAGAAATCAGTGGACAGGCATGGAACTCCTTGACCTTGAAGGTTCCACGTAACCTAGAAAATGTCGCTTCCTCCCCCAGCACCATCAAAAGGGACACCTTTACTGCTCGTCTCTTCGACATCCACAAGCGAGTCCTGAAAGAGGGCATTGCCCAGGTAAGCCATTCCCTACTCCACCCCAGTCTGGGACCTGCCCCTCCCCCACCTGTTTTTTTTACCAGAAGAGTTTGGCCCAGGTCCTGAACTTGGGCATCTACTTCTCATCGGTTCCTGCTGGGTTTGTACATCATTGGCCAACCCTGGGATGACCAAAACAACGATTCCATTGTGTTCGGGAGTGTTAGCCAGCACCTCTGTCTCTGTGTAGTGTCCATGGCACCTGTCTACTCCGTGGCCAGGCCCTCAGACTTGGCCCCTGGGCACATGTCCTCAGCCTTCCGTTGTCCCCACAGACCGTGTTCCTGGGCCTGAATCGCTCAGACTACATGTTCCAGCACAGCGCAGCTGGCTACCCAGCCCTGAAACAGATCGAAATCAACACCATCTCCGCCAGCTTTGGGGGCCTGGCCTCCCGGACCCCAGCTGTGCACCGGTAGGTCCTTTGGGCAGTCCTGGGCACACCAGTGGGTGATAGCCTGCTGAGCCCTCAACCACAGGTGGGGACAGGGATCTCCAGCTCTCCAGCTCTGACTGTGCCTTTCGGGCCTGGACCGTGTGTTGTCCCCCTGCCCCCCCCCCCTCTAGTAGCCTGCTTTCCACTTGTAATTAGGACTTGGTATTTCTCTTTTTTCTTTTAGAAATTAAATTTAATGGGGTGACATCGATCAATGAGAGTACAAGGTCTTGGTATTTCAAGTAGAGACAGGACCTTACGGTTCATCTAGTCTTACTCTCTCATTGTACAAGTTAGTATTCCAGGCAGAGGGAAGAGTGCCTGTGAGGGCCCTGAGGTAAGAAAGAATTCATATGTTTGAGGGCCTGAAAGAAGTCCAGAATCCAAGGCAGAGAGGGATGCAGAGGCTTCCCATCTGAGGGCTGGGCCCTAATAGCATCTGCTTCTAGCCAGCAGTGATGTTCCAGGTTGCTGTAATTCCAGGTGGTCTACAGCAGGATTCCAGATAGCACCTGGGCTCAGGGAAAGGGGTTCCAGCTCGTTGGGAGACTGGGCTAGAGTGGAAACACAAGGTCTCAGGGCTCCTTTGTGCCTGTGCACCAGGAGCCAAGGTTAGGGCAGTCCAGCACCT